>NC_142600.1:70270245-70586985 GCF_041222555.1 Hakea prostrata | reverse complement strand
AATTTGGGCATTAGGATTTTCCTTATGGATGTTGCTTCCAGATGTGTACCAAGGATCAAACCAGAAGGAGGTGTCTCTTTCATTTCCTACATTTCAATGGACCATGCCTTCTAAAGATAGGATGATTCTACATAAGCTAGTCCATGGCATGGATCCCTTCCTTTCTTTAATTCTTTTTTTCTTTTTTTTTCCGAACATTTGGGTTGTAAAGGGTTGTGTTTGACCACAGAGTTTGAGGCTTGTTGAGCAATCTCCATCCTTGCTTTAAGAGTAGAGCACTACTAGCAACTTTCATTCTCTTAAAGCCTAGCCCTCCCAAGTTTATTGATTGGCAACCCCGATCCCAAGAGATAAGAGTTTGTTTCCTATTCATTAATGTATTCCCCAAGCAGAATTGATATGGTTCGAATCCACCAAAGATAATCATTCTCTCAACTGAATTTGTAATAGCAGTGAGTAAGGTCAAATCCACAGAGATCGGTGAAGATTTATTCCTTGATAGAAATTGGGGGGGTTTTGAATCGAGAAACTAAATAATGAATAAAACAAATAAATGGATGCAGTAGTTAATAAGAAAATCAGAATAATAAAAACTTTCAATGAAGATAAAATTTCGGGTAATTTTCATATGGACCCCCTGAGGTTTGATCTATGTCATTTTTAGTCCCAAAAAATTGAGACTTTGCATATGCCTCCCCTATACTATAGAATAAATCAATTTAAGGACAAATTATCATTTCTATGACCAATTTGCCCTTATTCTTTTTTTGGGGGCAAATTTCATTTGGACCCCTTGAGGTTTAGTTTATATCATTTTTAGTCTAAAAAAGCTGAGACTTTGCATTTGCCTCCCCTGTACTATAAAAAATGTCAATTTAAGGACAAATTATCATTTTTATGACAAATTTGCCCTTATTATTTTTTTTAATTTAAATTTTTTACATATACATCCTACCTGCCATGAAATTCGTGACTCTCATTTTAGTCCAAAAATAGGGTTTAAGCTAAGGGGTACTTGAGTGATTTTAACATATAAAGGTATTTTGGTCATATTTTAAAATTTATTTAAATTTTAAGACTTTTCTATAAGTTTTGGACTAAAAAGGGAGTCATGAGTTTCATGGCATACAGGATGTATATGTAAAAAATTTAAATTAAAAAAAATAAATAAAGGCAAATTGGTCATAAAAGTGATAATTTGTCCTTAAATTGACCTTTTCTATAGTACAAGGGAGACAAATGCAAAGTCTCAGCTTTTTTGGACTAAAAATGACATAAACCAAACCCTAAGTGATCCTCAGCAGCCGCCTGAAGAATTTCACAATCACCTTGTTCGGTCTCCTGTTGAAGTGGCACCTGCAACATAAGTTTTGCAAAACCTAGGTGAATTCCACTTTCCACTGGACAAAGACAAAAAGAAAGAGATAGTGGAATACGACGTTTTTTTGTTTTTCGGATGTGGATTGAGCATTTTGTTGAATCTCGTTTTTGCGCTTGTGAACATTCTAATAAAAACCCGAACAACTGGATGTAGGGGGTCCAAATGAAATTTTCCCCAAAAAAAAGAATAAGGGCAAATTGGTCATAGAAATGATAATTTGTCCTTAAATTGACTTTTTCTATAGCACAGGAGAGGCATATGTAAAGTCTCAATTTTTTTGGACTAAAAATGACATAGACCAAACCTCAGGGGGTCCATATGAAAATTACCCTATATTTTCAATATTGATTCTCTCAATTGATCATTGACTTAAAGAGAAAAACTTTAATTTTGGGTAGATTGGTTATGGTCATTGAGAATCAATCCTCTAACAACCAATATTTCCTTACATTCTCAATAATCTTCGAATTTGTCCTTTGAGTTATTTTCCTAATCAATAAAAATAACCTTCGGATCTGTCCTTTGAGTCATGTCTATTAATCGCATCAAATGTTAAAGACTCAATTCGTAGTCAATAAACCTAGAAAACACTTGTTCATTTAAACTAAGATATACATTCTCATAGCAAACTCTCTAGGGCATTGATTACCCATTTGATGATGCTATTTGTCATTTATATTAGAATGATAAATGACTATTTTAATTGACTAATTATTGAATTAATCATCAAACAATAGGCCTCTTGTCTAAGTATTAATCCAATCACATAATAAACATGGAAAATATATAAATACCCGAGAATTAAATAAAACTAACTGCTCAGAGTCTCACAATTGTCGAAAATCAAACTTCTATTAATCTTAATTGAAAGATAGAATTAGCTAGACATGGGAAAGAAGAATAAAGAAATCAAAAAAGAAAACATCGTGCCCTTTCTTCCTCGGAACTGTGGCTTCTTCTTGTTGTGGTGTGTGATGTCTAATATCTGAAAATTCCTTCTTTCTTATAGAGATTCTTGCCAATTCTATATTCTTTTCAATTTTATCATTTCCATTATTCTCTTAGCAATGCAGTTCTTCCCAATTCAGTTATTTCTTTTCTTCCTCCTTGCCCATTCAACGGTTTATATTATTCCTCCTTGCCTATTTGATTGTTTCCATTATCCTTCTTGCCAATGCAGTGGTTTCTAATTTAGTCACTTTTCAATTCAACTTTTTCCTTAGATGTTTGATTGTAAGAGTGGACAAAATCTTTGTTTGTTGAATTAAGACATTTTATGAAAATCTTACTAATTTCAAAATCAAATCTCCAACTTTGGACATAATCAAATCCTCCATCTTAATTTGGGTCTGGTTTTTTGATTTGCTTTAAGAATGTGGTGCGGTTTTAAACCACTCTTTTGCTAGATTTGATATCCAAATGCTCTAATCTATCCATGTAATAGAAATCCAAATAAAATAACCAATTAGTCTCATTAGTATTTTTTTCGCTAAAAGGGTCATTTGTATTAAAAAGTGAAAAGAAAAATAACAAACATACTATCAAAATGCCATCCCTCAAACCCGCAACATCAGTTACCCCCAAATACACCCAACCTCACTGGATCCAACTCACATAATCATAGATAATGAATCAAAATCTAAAATGAGAGAGCAACCAACAGCCTCTAAATCAAGTTCTCTCCTTATCAATGCTATCCAGGGTATTTTAACATCAGTTTGCTCTAACCTTCTTATTTTTCCTTGGGCGACCTAGCTTACGATGAAGAGAGCCACCCTCCACTTGATCAGGAAGAGAGCTTGAAGGAAGAACTACTTCCAAAAGTTGCTGCTCATCAATACTGGAGTGAACGATCAAAGAAGAGCCTTCCAAACCATCCGAATTTTGTTGGGCCCCACACAATCCCACTTGATGCTCAACGAATGGATCATTATCTACAATCAATTTTTGCTGGGAGTCCACCCTACTTAAAGGAGTTGTAATCAACTTCGAATTCAATTCTTTATTCAAAAAATTTTGAATTTGAAAAGAACCCGTCCAAGTGAGAGAGAAAGACCAGGAGAGGAGAGCTTATTCAAATTTTTCTGGACCAATAGATCATTAATTACATCCGAATTTTGCTGGGCCCCACATGGTCCCACATGATGCTCAACCAACTGATCATTATCTCCATTTAAATTTCGTTGGGTCCCACTTGTTCCAGCATAGCAATCCACTTGAAGGAGTTGTAACCAACTTCGAATTCAATTCCGAATTTTACTTGGCCAACAAATCATTATCTCCAACCGAAATTTGATGGGCCCCACATGGTCCCACTTGATGCTCAACCAATTGATCAAGATCTCCATTCAAATTTTCCTGGGCCCCACTTGTTCCAGCAGAGCAGTCCACGCTACTGGAAAAAGTTGAATCCAAATTCGAATTCAATTCCGAAAATTGTTTGGTCAACTGATCATTATCTCCAACTAAATATTGTTGCGCCCCATATGGCCCCACTTGATGCTCAACCAACTGATCATTAACTCCGTTCAAGTTTTGTTGGGCCCCACTTGTTCCAACAAAGTATTACACGCTACTTGAAGGACTTGTAACCAACTTCGAATTCAATTCCTTGTTCAAAACCTTTTGAATTTGAAAATGATGCGTTCCAAGAGAGAGAAAGATCAGGGGAGGAACTCTTACCCGACTCAACTACCACCTCAAAAGGAACCACTCTATTGGATTTGAGTTTTGAATTCAAATTAGAAATTGAATCAACCGAATCTTCATTGGATGAATCTGCCGAATCCTCCAAACCTGCCTCCTCTAAAGCCACACGGATGGGTTGTTGAAGTGAACTAGGAGTTTGCATTCGCACACCTAAATTAGGAATCCCATCTACTGTAGGAATTTATGTTGGAGCTCTTGAAAGCTGCACCTGCAACTCATCCACCTTAGAAGAGAACTTACAATGAAGACCCAAATGGCCTTCCCGATTATACAAGAACACCACTGAATACCATCCTCAAAAATTACCTTCTGAAGAAAACTAAAAACTCAAACAGTCCCTAGTTCAAGACGCGCAATCTGAACCTCATTCGCACGAACAACATCAACCTCCAATTCTATCAAAACTCTAGCATAGTGACCAACAGATCCTTGACGAGTACATCTATCAAGAGAAACAGGGCGACCCACAAACTTTGCAATCGAAAGAAGCACTTTCTCATGCCAATACTCAAGAGGTAAATCAAGGAAACAAACCCAGACCAACTTACCCGCAGGTTGAGGAGAATGGATATTAAAATCTGGCTGCCATCGCTGAAAACAAATGTATTGCTTACCCACATTCCAGAATCCTCTGCACTACACCTCAGTCATATCTGCCTCACTATGAAACTGAAAGACGATAAACCCTTTCCCCAAGGAATGCAAAATCACCCCCTTAAACAATTTCCAAGTGCCCCTAGCAATCTCTCGCAATTCATTTATGGATGTGATGCAAAAATTTGCTCGTTCAATCAAAGAAAACCGGAATTGATTTCGTTGTAATTCGTATTCTTGTTGTGGGATTATAATCCTACGAAACTTTCCCGCCTGTATAGGAGAAGGGAGGGAATCAATCTCAGGTAGCACCAAGGTCCCCACAACTCCTGCATGAGAAATTTTCCCACCTACAGTGGAACCAACACCATTGACAGGCACTTCAGGAGGCTTCAACCGCAAAAAGACAGATTCCCTAGGCACCCCCGAATTCCCCAGAGCTTCGCTCTCCTCCATATTTCCTCATCATCAATCCTGATCTGATTTCTCAATCAAAAGAAACAACCAAGCCCTAGCCCAAGTTGATATTAATCTCATTAAAATACAAAGGATTTTATATAATATTAATACAATTAAGCGACATATCAAATTCCCCCACACTTAAACCATTGCTTATCATCAAACATTATTTTAAAAATTCTTCTCTTCTATGATTTCAAAAATAGATTGAATTTCAACTAAGACTTGGCAACTTCAATTAAACTTTATCAATCGACATGAATGAATGTTATGAAAATAACAATGCAAGTGTACGCTGCCATAACAAGTAATATAATGATAAAGAATCGTTCCCTTGAGGACTACAGAGTAAGTACCAAATTAATTATACCAATTTTATTCGAACAAATAATAAGGAAGATAGTTATTCTAGACCATAATGAAGATTTAAATTGAAATTGAAATCTATTAATAGCTAAAAACCTAAGGGTTAGATTTCACCCTAACTAATCATTCCGACCATTTGATCCATCTTTATAATTTGAAATATTTTTTCTGGTCGATAGTCAAGATTCCCTTCCCTATCGATTAGTCTCTCTTGAGTACTAATAAAAATTCTCTCAATTGTTAACCCACTATATTTTTATGTGGATTAAAACAACTAAGAAATCATTAAATTCTATGGATTCCCATGTAACAACAACACAAACCATGTAAGTATATTTCAATCTTACATGTAATTCATGGCGTTTACTCCAATGAACTAAACACATAAATCCCCTTTCAGTTCTGATTAACTAATCAATTGATTAGTAGCCAATTAATCAAAATCATTAAGAACTTAAGTAAAAATTCAATCAAAGAAAACAATATTCATAATTATATTGATTAATTCAAGAGTAAAAATTCAAAAATAGGCTACATCTAATCCCTAGAAAAATTAAATTAGTTCATTCTATAAATTAAAATATCACAGAAGAGTTCGAGAACATTGAAAGAAGATAAAAAAATACTTACTCCCAAGCTCCAAGTCTTGAAAGCCAACCAACCTCTCCAAAAGCCGTCCTCTACCCTCCTCCAAAGCTCCAAAAACGTTCTACATTGCTGGAGTATGCTCTTATTTTATAGAGTAGTTTCCTAGATTACATGGGATATGATTCTTGACATAGTTTGAATCAAACTCAGAGTTCCTATCTCACTCAACCAAAAATGGTTCTTGCATACTAATCGTACTTACTTAGAGAGATCAAATGCACAATTCCACCGTTGGATTTGAAAATCAAGAAGTCGTGAATCTCTCCTCCAAAAATATCTTGATCAGACACCGAATGACCATTCAATGAAGGGCTTGATCAAAACACAGAGACACTCAAAAACGGGATTTTTCCCTCTTCCTTCTCTGAATAGGATTCTTTTTCCTCTTTTTCCTTTATGATCAAGTCTCAAATAGGGAAAGAAAATATTGAAGCATGCAAGGACTCCTTCTATCCATGTTTTTGACTTGAGGAGGCTTTTAGAGTGCACTATAACTTGATGAACAAGACTTTCCTTTCTGGAGTGGAATAAGATCTAGCTTGATTCCATTAGGACTCTCTTTATAGAATTTTCCAATAATACCTCTATAGATTTGATTGATAATTTCCTACAAACAAAAATAATAAATTTGCCAACGCAGAGCTGTTCTAGTGGTTGAAACCAACACCTTTTAGTGAAGAGGTCGTGGGTTCGACTCTCGCTGAGGCATATTAATATCCCATCCCTTGGCTTAATAAAGCCCCTTTGTACCAAAAAATAAATAATAAATCTTAATTAGGATTTGCTAGGAAATATATAAAATCATCAAAATTAGAGAAATCAAATGAAATGGTGCAACATATTTATTTTCATATAATATTAGGGTAAATTGATATAAAACAATTATAAACACATGGGAATATAATAAATTAATCATCTTAAATAATATACATGAAATTTAACTTATCAAATTACCCCCAACTTTAACATTTGCTAGTCCTCGAGCAAACATCAGGATCAGACAAACTCTCATTTTGATTGAATATTCAATCTTAGTCAAGTTCAACCATAATTCAAAGGAATGTATAAAATAAGCTAAATAAGAGATGAGTACATAGATCACAAAATCAAAACTTTGACCTGTGTGTGTGTGTATACCTTAACCAATCAAGTGTATGCATGTTTCAGATCCCAAATTCAACCGACAACTCCCTAGTTTCAAGGTCAATTCTTATATGTCCAGCCTATCATCCCTCTCTCCACTAATGAAGGACAATCACTTATCCAAGGTCAAGAGGACTTGTGAAAGTGGAAGAAATGTAGAATGGGGATAAAATAGATGAAATACATATATGGAGATGATAAAATTGAAGCACCAATTTTTTTCCCCCTTTTCTCTTCCTTTCGCAAAAACATATAGTAATTTCATACATATCTTCTTTCGTTTTCTTTTCATTCTCAAGGCAATAACGCATCTCCCAAGAAGTAGCCCAAGACATATCCTACACCCATAACATGGCTCTCAAATAACTGTCGATCCAAGCATTGCGGCGGCCTTTGTCCCTAAGCCCCAATTGTGCAATGTTAACCCAGTGAGAATCCTAAAGGCTCACTCAGTGGCATTAACTATGGAGACTTGCAATTGCAAAGAAGATCTATTCACAATGTTTTTAACCCTTCCCCATGTTTTTAACAGTTCATATCACATTCGGTCTATTCAAGGGGTCACACTACTTGGGAGAGTCACCAACGAGATACTAGCATATAAATCTCCACGAAGTGAAACATGGTATAGTAGAGGTGGAACATATTAGAAGAGAATATATTTTTTTTCAAAAATTTAAATGAAAGAAGAATGGCCCCTATCATATCCCTAAACAAATGGTACTCATGAATTTTGCCTCAAGAGGAAATCTTGGTGGATTCTAATATGTTGACTGAACAAAAACAATTGTTGTCTCATTTGAAAATCCCCAAATACAATAATTCAATGGCAAGATTTGGTGCTCAAATGGTGGGTCGAATAGTTGAGGTTAAAGTGGTTCACTTACTCATCTGATATTTTGCAAAGTCATCATATTCAAGGAATTATAGAGGAACACAACTAAAACATGAAATACTAAATAAGACTAGAGATTTATATGTGATAACTTCCTTCTATTTTACTCTACTAAGTACTGACTAGACTAGTAAGCTTCAACCACTGGAAAAAGTTTTGAAATGATTTGAAAAATTTTGCCTTAGAGCAAAAAATTTCTAATTTTGAAAAAATTTTAGCATAGTGACTCTCATCCCATAGATAGGATTTTTAGCCATCCACCCCCCCCCCAACTTTAAAATGAGCATTGTCCTCAATGCAGCAAAAAAACCAAAATGTTAAATGCATGCAATGGGAAAGAAAAGTAAAAAGATGTGAAGTAAGGTGAAGGAGACTCCCTTGACTCATAGCCTTAAAAGTAATGTAGTTCAAATCCGCTCTCTTCTCTTCATTCTCCTAAAAACCAAATTATGGAAGAAACAAAAAAGATTGAACCTAAAAAAATTTAACAAATGAAAAATCAAGGAAGTAGTGGAAAGAAAAGCTTTGGGTTGCCTCTAGAACAATGATTGCATTATAGTTTGCAGTCGAACTACCCCCAACTTTGGGTCAAAGATAGGAATGACTTCTAGGGGTTGAAGCCACTTCCAAAGCAGCGATTAAGTTACTAGCCATGGTCTTCAATATGATATTTGTCATTGAATATAGATGATAAAGCTTTTAATTGCATCTCACATTCAAAAATTCCTTTATTTTTTGCATTTGTCACACCTACCAAATAAGCCTCAATTGGATAGCTTATTCGAAATACGTCCTTTGTGCACCTCTCAATATAGTCAATTCTAAAGTTGTTATCTTCTTCATTTGGAAACTTGATGGTCTTGAATGTGATCTTCTCATCTTACACTCTTATAGTAAGTTTACTTGTTTGAAGATCAATTAGAGTCCTCTCAGTCGCCAAGAATGGTCTACCAAGAATAATGGGTATCTCTTGGTCTTCTTGTATATCCAATACTAAGAAATCCATTGAAAATATAAACTTATCCACTTTAACCAAGACATCTTCAATTATTCCCCCTCAAATATTTAATTGACCTATCCACCATTTGAAGTGACACATGGTAAGTTTAGCTTCTCCAAGGCCTAGTTTCCTGAAAATAGATAGAGGCATTAAATTAATAGCACCAATATCACACAAAGCCTTATCAAAATGAGAATTTTCTATAGTGCATGGAATTGTAAAACTCCCTAGCTAGATTATTTAGCTTAGGTGAAAGCTTCATCTGTAGAATAGCATTGCATTCCTCTATCAAAGCCATAGTCTCATAATCTTCAAGTTTCCTCTTATTAGAAAGAATGTCTTTCATAAACTTGACATAACTAGGCATTTGTTTCAAAGCATCTGCAAAAGTAATATTAATATGCAATTTTTTAAATACATAAAGAAATTTAGAAAATTGCTCATCTAGTTTCTATTTCCTGAACTGCTGAGGATATGGAATAGGTGGATTATAAGGTGGTGGATTGTCTGGAAACAATTTGGATTTTGGCTTCTCATCCTTAACGTATTCCTTTGCATCTTTTTGCTTATCATGAACTGCTTCAGGAAGGGTTTCATTTACTATGGTTTTCTTGAAAGGTTCCTCTAATACTTTTCCACTTCGAAGCTCAATAGCATTTGCATGCTCTCTAGGATTTGTCTTAGTATTACTAGGCAATGATCATTTTTGCTTTTGATTCATCCAATGGGCAATTTGCCCCATTTGTACTTCCAAAGTTTTGATAGATGCAAAAATATTCTGATTGGTGGTCTCTTGCTTCTGCATAAATTGTGAGAAATTGTAGCCATTTTCTCATGAGCATCTTCCCATGGAACTTTCTTCTGAAGTGATTGAGCTTGTTGATTTTCAGTTTGTCTTTTAGTATCTTGATTGTTTTTCCATCCAAAATTTGGATGTTTCTCCACCTTGGATTGTATGTGTTGGAATATGGATTATTTTGTTAGTAAAATTCCCTACATATTTTGCTTGCTCTAACTGATTTTGCTCAAAAGGATGACCAATCTGACATTCATTGCTATAACGTGTTCACTCACAATAATTGCATATTACAGCTGGAGAATTGGTGCCTTGAGTTGCTAACAACCCCACTTGCATTGTCAATGCTTCAAGTTGAACGGCCATAGCTGTCATGGGATCAATGTCATTCCTCTGCATAATTCTTCTTGGGGCAAGTCTATCTCTTGGACTTTGATATGCATTTGAAGCCATAACATCCGAAGATCAAAAATTTATGTTGGATCCTTATTCATGATTGATCCTCATGCTGTAACATCTACTAATGTTATGGTTGGATTAGATAGGCCATCATAAAAAAATCTGAACTTGCCTCCATTGCTCTATTCCATAGTGTGGACATTTCCTTTGCAAGTCTTTGAATCTTTCCCATGCTTCAAATAGTGTTTTCGAATCATACTGTAAAAAAATTGTCAAAATATCTGTTAATAAACTAGCAATCTTAACCGGTGGAAAGAATTTACCAAAAATTTTTGAGCCATTTAATCCCAAATAGTGATGGATCCTGATTGTAGAGAATGCAACCAACTCTTAGCCTTGTCCCTTAATAAGAAAGGGAACAATCTCAATGTTATGGCATCATCAATAACATCATTGCTCTTGAATGTGTAGCAAATGTCCAAGAACCCATCAATGTGAAGATTTGGGTCTTTACTAGGCAATCTAGAAAATTGATTATTTTGCATCATTGTGATGATAGCAGGCTTGATTTCAAAATTTGTAGCTGCTACAGTTGGATGCCATATAGCTGTCCTATTATCTCTCACAATTGGCGCAACAAAATCTCCCAAAGTCTTGCGCCTTGGTGCTTCAACTTCAAGAGGTGATGGATTATTTTCAGGATCCATTGCTCTAGAAGTGGAAGATGAGTTTGTTCTGTCTTTCTTTGCTTTTGAGTCCCTTCGACAAGTTGCTTCAATTTCAGGTCGAAAGGAAGTAAATTATTGTTTCCTCTCATTCTCATGCAAAATCAAAAGGACCTGAAAGAATATCCAATTCACAATTACGAATAAAGTAAAATAATAGAAAAAATATTTAAATTAAAATCAATAATAACTGATATTGATATTAATCTTATAGTCCTTGGCAACGACGCCACAAACTTGTTGTGAAAAATAACAACGCAAATGTACGCTGCCGTAACAAGTAATATAATGATAAAGAAACGTTCCCTCGAAGCTGTAGAGTAAGTACCAAATTAATTATACCAATTTTATTCGAACAAATAATAAGAAGATAATTATTGTAGACTATAATGCAAATTGAAATTTAAAATTGAGAACTGT
Organism: Hakea prostrata; assembly: GCF_041222555.1. Lineage (NCBI taxonomy): Eukaryota > Viridiplantae > Streptophyta > Magnoliopsida > Proteales > Proteaceae > Hakea > Hakea prostrata. Next base: position 70,575,450 of record NC_142600.1, on the reverse strand, counting down.
TAATAGCTAAAAACCTAGGAATTAGATTTCACCATAACTAATCATTCTTAATATCACCATTTGATCTATATTTATGATCTGAAATTTTATTTTCTGATTGATAATCAAGATTCCCTTCCCTATCTACTAGTCTCTCTCAAGTACTAATAAAAATTCTCTCAATTGTTAACCCACTATAAAATCTATGTGGGGTTAAAACAACTAAGAAATCATTAAATTCTATGGATTCCCATGTAACAACTACACAAACCATATAAGTATATTCATGGCATTTACTCCAATGAACTAAATACATAAATCCCCTATTAGTTCATTATGATTAATGAATCAATTGATTAGTGACAAATTAACCAAAACCATTAAGAACAAAAGTACAAATTCAATCAAAGAAAAAAATATTCAGAATTATATTGATGAATTCAAAGATTGATCCTTAAAAAAAATTAAATTAGTTCATTCTATAAATTAAAGGAAATGGTGCAACATATTAATTTTCATGTAATATTAGGATAAATTGATATAAAACAATTATAAACACATGGGAATATAACAAATTAATCATCTAAAGTAATATACATGAAATCAACTTATTAATGAACAACTAATTTCAATAAATCATCAGATTCCAGATGCATCAAGATTTATACCCTCTCATTTGGATTCACTATATACAATTAAGTCTTTAAAGATGACAAAATCACTTAAATTAATCACAAAAGGATATTTACTATATGCTTGCAAAGAAATTATACCTCCACCACTAAGTATTGAATCAAACACACATATGTAATGAGGTTTAAGGTAAGGTATGCAAAGACAATGAAACTAGGGTAAAATGATACCAAATTAATGAGTTGAATCACAATAATATGTCATAATCAATTTCTATCAGGTTCTCAAAAACTTATGGAAGCTATGAAACAGTATGCACTGGAAAAATAAAGTATTTAGCGCAATGATATTACTTCCCAAGCAACTATTTTTTTTTTTCTTCTTCTTCTTCTTCTTTTACTTTCTTTCTTTCTTTCTTCTTTTCTATTCTTTTCTTTCTTTCTTTCTTTTTCTTTTCTTTTCTTTCTTTTTTTTTTTTTTTTTTTTTTTTTTTTTTTTGTCGATAATCTTTAAGTATAATGTGCATCAAGTTTGACATTACTTGCCCTTCCTTCTCACCATTAATTGGCATTTCATATTAGTAACTCAACAATCCTTTGATTTGGGTTCAAAAGAGTAAAAGGAACAAAAAAGATTAATAAGGTTTATGAAAATGGCAAGGCTCAAAGGAGGCTCCTAGAGGTAATAATCAATGATAGACTATCAAGAAAAAGCGGTAAATCCTAAGTGCCCTTGTCATTTATATACATTTAATTCAATTATGTGGTTCAACATACAAAACTAAACAAATTCTAGAAATATCCAACCATGAAAGATATCACACAACCAAGAAAAATAGAGTAAAATCAAATGATATATGCTCTTAGGCTCAATACAATAGCTCACAAAAATGGCTTGTGTATAAATCTTTAGCATCTTTTCCTCTAAATCAGAAATCAAAACAATATTTTATTAACATGTGATTTTAAAGAATTTAATTGATCATGGTTCATCAAAATTCAAAATTGAATTCAACCTAGAAATATTGGTCATATAATCCATTGAACTCATAGAAGATGAAACATCATTAAAAAATATACATAAAATTTACCCACCAAAAATATAAATTTGATCCCCTCCCTCCACATTTAAATTCAACAATGATACATTGTCATGGAAATGAGAGAATCAAGAAATACTCACTTAATATATAAAACAGTGGACTGAAGTTGAACAATCAAGCAGAAGGTGTTGAATTCAAAACAATTTGGTCTTCAAAAAAAAAAATTAAGATTTCTAACAATATAAAACAATAACAATTAATTAATGAAATCAATCAAAAAGAGGGAAAAAATTAAAGTAAATAAAATTTGGTTACCTCCCAATAGCACCTTCATTTAACGTCTTTGGCTAGATATAGTGCATTTTCATTCCATGTATGCTGGGATATCAAGCTTAATTTCAACATTATGCACTTGAAACCTTCATAAAAATGTTTTAACAGATGACCATTAATTTGAATATTTTTATTAGTATTTGAACTTTGAATTGCAACTGCACCATGAGAAGATAAATTAGTCTAACCATCTAAAACACAATTTTCCTAGAAATAATTTTAATCTAGGTTGGTACAGCAAATATTTTTGACCAATTGTAAAATTCTTACCTCGCAATTGCTGATCATGGAAAGCCTTTGTCTTATCTTTGTAAATCTTTGAACTCTCATAGGCATCATTGTAAATTTCTTCCAACTCACGTAATTGAAGCTTTCGTTGGTCTTCAACTTTGTCCATCTCCATATTGTATTACTTTACAGTTCAAAATGCCCTATGCTCCATCTCTACGGGAAGATGACAAGCTTTCCCAAACACTAAGCAGTAAGGAGACATACCTATAAGTGTTTTGTAGGTTGTCCAGTAAGCCCACAATGCATCATGAAGTCTTAAACTCTAATTTTTTCCATTTAGATTTACAGTTTTCTGAAGAATGGATTTGACTTCTAGGTTTGACACCTCAGCTTGCCCACTCGTTTGTGGTGGTATGCAATAGAAACACAATGAGTGATATTATACTTGCGGAACAATGCTTCAATCACTTTATTGGAGAAACGAGTGTCTCTATCACTAATCATTTCCTTGGGGGTGCCAAACCTAACAAAAATCTAAGACTTGACAAAATCCACAACCACTTTAGAATCATTAGTTAAAGTAGCTTTAGCTTCCACCCATTTGGAGACATAATCCACAGCAAGAATTATATAAAAATTACCAAAAGAATTAGGAAAATGACTCATGAAATTTATACACTAAACATTAAAAAAAAATTGCAAATAAAAATGGGGATAAAGGGTAATTGATCTCTATGTCCTAATTCCCAGTTTTTTAGCAACGCTCACATGATTTACAAACTTATATGCATCATGAAACAAAGTTAGCCAATATAACCCACATTCTAAGACTTTTGGACTGTTCTCTTTAGACCAAAATTTCCATCACAAGCATATGAATAACAGAATTGTAAGATAGATAATATCTCTTGTTAATGGACACATCTGCAAATAATTAAATCTAAATAATGCTTCCAAAGGTAGAGACCATCCCACGCATAATATTTGCAATAATTTTTTATTTTATCTTTTTGAGCTCTAAATAAATCCTTATGTAGAATTTTAGTAATTCAATAGTTAACTATATCTATATATCATGGAACCTCATTAAGGAAAAAGAGATGTTCATCTAGGAAATTGTCTTGTAGTGGAGATAAATCTTTACTTGAAATCAATCTCTTCAAGTGGTCGGCAACTAAATTTTCAGCACATTTTTTGTCACGTATTTCCAAGTCAAATTTTTGTAACAAGAGTATCCAACAGATTAGCATTGGTTTTACTTCTTTCTTCGAAAGTAAATATTTTAGAGCTGCATGATCAGAGTAAATAACAATTTTAATACCCAATAAATAGCTAAGGACGAAATTTTTCTAAAGCAAATACAATAGTTAAAAGTTCTTTTTCCGTTATTGAATAATTGTACTATGCACTGTCAAGAGTTCTTGAATCATAATAAATGACATGAGAACCTCTTCGAAGAACAGCTCCTATTGCATAGTTACTTGCATCACACATGATTTCAAAAGGGTGGTTTCAATTTGGTGATCTGATGATTGGGGCTGAAGTCAAATGTCTTTTAAAATGTCAAAAGCTTCATTGTATGCTTTATCAAAATCAAATGTTACATCCTTTTGTAATAGTCTACACAAAAGTTGTGTGGTTTTGGAGAAGTCATTGATAAAGTGACGATAAAATCTTGTATACCCCAAAAAAGAACGAATCTCTCGTACAGTTATAGGATAAGACAATGATTTTATAATATCAATTTTAGACTTATCAACCTTTATACCTTTTGCAGAAATGATATGTCCAAGAATAAGTTGTTGATCTACCATAAAGTGACATTTTTCATAATTCAAGACAAGATTAGCTCCACCAAATAGTCTTCCTAAAACAAATCTTCAAACAAAAAACTCTTTTAAATTCCAATTTGTACTATAGCTTATGATTGATTGTTTTGAAATTGAGATATTGTTTTGTGAGAATGTTGAATTTTTTTCATTATATAAAATCCGTCTCTTTTTTTGGGTTGGCATTTAGTTTGATATGCAAAAGAAATACCTCTAGATTAGATAAATATTTAGTTAATTTAAACAAACTTGGTACATTTGATTGAACGTTCATACTTGATCTTTCTAATTGTCCTCCCTTGCAAGTAGTAGAATGACTATTTAATCTTTGAAATCATTATTAATTTTTCTAATAGTCTATATCAACTACCTAGTGGTAATATGATGATTCAAACAATATTTAATATAAAACTATAAAAATATATTATAAAAGGTTACAATTTCGGTTTAGGCTGGTGCAGGCTCTGCCACCCTTAGCCCAAACACAGCCCATTAAGGTTTGGTTCAGGCTAGTTTGGGTTATAACGGGCCGATGCGATTCAATTTTAACAGTCCGGGTTGCAAATTGACACCTAAGCATGATATCAGAGCCCAAATAAATGAACTGGGGAGGTCTTCGTTTTGATTTGGCTCCTAAGAAATCAACCGAAGCAGGACTTCTCTGGTTCTTCTAAGTTCTACTGCCTTTGGTTAACTGAGAGAGAAAGTGGAAATAGTGATAAAAGGAAGAGTAAGAGAGATAATGAGAATGGTTTTTCTATGGTTCGTGGATCTCCGATAGAGAAACCCGCCTTTCTCTCCAAGCATTGTGAAACTCAGTCCGAGGAGTAGAGCAGGAACGAGAGCGCTCTTGTACTTCATTCCCTTATCCTTGTAGAAGAGGGTATTCTTCTTGCAGCATTTGGTAGGTTTGTTGACGCATTTCCTTTTGACCACTTAGGGTTTGTATTTTTGTAATTCATTGCTGCTTATTACCTCTAATCTCTCTTTAGAGGATTATTGTTGTTGTCTAACACTAGATATAGCAAACTAAGCTTCAATTTTTCATATCTTTTACTGCTTAATTCCCATTTTGAATTGATAAATGGTAATGTTAGGTATAAGTGTGTGAGATAAGAGGACAACAGTTTAGTAGTTAAAGGGTGTGGTGAGCATCTGTGTAACGAATTAGCTGACCGCGTAGGGTGTCTCGAATTGGAGAAAAAAGTAAAATTGTTAGGAGCAATGTACAATTGTGACAATAGAAGTGCAAGCCTTCTTTTTTAATGATGGAGGATAGACTTCGGCTACTGTTTGGTATACTTAAAAATGGAAGAGTCAATTTCTTCGCCCCTGGGCCAAGGAATCGATCAATGAACAGATTGATGTGGTGATTCAAGGTTTTTGCTAACGTGTCAATTCTTTAAAGGCGTTATCATGGCTCACAGAGTCAAGCATATTTTGACAAAGTATTTATTGCTCTGTTAATGGAATACTCGTCTAGCTTACTTAATGTTCAAATAGTGAAGTCTCAGTAGTTATGGGCATATTGCTCAAGCAAGCACTGTCAGGTTTATCCTAGAAATATATGGAAACCTTGTGGTTCTCACACAGTTTTTAGTGCAACTATGTTTGGAAATATACAGAAACCTTTCTGAGATCAAAAGAAGTGAATTTCCATAAATTACGCTATACAGACCTACAAAGTTGCTCCCACCTAGGAGGAATAAAGTTCGAAGAAACAAACCTCCTCATGGCCATAATAATGAGATGCACGATCCATTCCAAACAATTCCCACCAACTTGCCGGTGGAAACTGTGTACTCATCATCAATGACAATCAAAGATCCAATGCTCCAGAATGGGCACGGACAGAGTAAACAATTGATCCTCTGATCTTCCACAGAAGTTCATCTTTTAGGTTTCCTACAGGACCAAGAAATCAGGCCTATTCCAACTAGCAGCAGGACTAGGGAACCAAAACCAAGGTTCATACTTGCCAAGCAGTTCCAATCTGGTTGCCTCATATCTTGAGTTTTTTGAAGATCACTCAACTGTTTAAAAGAAGGCAGGTCCTGGAACCTTGTCCCTACCAAAGAAAAGCTTCTTGGAACCAACAGTAATGAGCAACAGTTTAGCTGGATTATACTTTGTGTTGAGATATTGTGGAGCATAGACCATCGAGCATTTAAATATTCTGAACTACTTTGGGATGTTTCACCTGTACATTCCTGCTGAAACACGACAGTCTGGGGTTAAAAAAGGGAAAATGGGGATCTTTACTGAGTAATAAGGCACCTGTACTCTAGGTGCGATGAACACGGCAATAATACCTTCTAGTTCGGATACCGTAGAAGGAATTGTTCTAGAATCAACCATGTGCAGAGAACATACTACAGCATGGCAACGAAGTCTGTAGTGCTAAGTTATTCTACACCATACAGGAGACTATATGTATGAAAATGAATAAACTAGCACCCTCATACGGCTTTCAGTCTGAGCATCCTCATTTTGCTTTGGTCTAGAAACCTTTAAGCTTCTACGGTTCTACCAATAGAACTGGACCCATGGGCTCTTTCCTGAGAAAAAGCAAGTTCATCAAGTAGCTCTTTGAGTAGTGGCTGCACATGTAATGCTGTGATATCTGATCCAGTCTGCAGACAAACTGCAACAATAGCACTAGCTGAAATGATGAAGAGCAGAGGAGAAGAAGGAGAGAAGATGAGAAGGTGGAGGAGCAGAGGAGGCAAAGGAAAAGTGGAGGAGCAGACGGAAAGAAGAGGAGCAGCAGAGAGTTACTTGAGTTTGGAGGACACAGGAGCAGCAGCAGGAGAGGGTACCCAATTGCTGGAGGCTTGGAGATAAGCAATAACTGTTGACTGTTATTTTATTTTATTATTTTTTTAAATTTTCTTTTTTAATGCATGGGAAGATTCAATAAGGGCAGTTATGTCTCCTTCTACTTAAAACTAACAGTGTCAGGTGCAGGTGTACCTTTGTAATTGAAAAAGTTTCAGATGGGTGTAAAATGTATTAGTTTGCAAACCCGGGATGTGTATATGTATTGCTCTTATTACAAAGTATGCCTACTAGCCTTTCTTCTTTATGAGAACCATATATTGGTATTTTGTTCTACATAGTTAGAGAAGATTGCTTCCAATATTTCTAGATAGGTTCATCCACTGAAACTTTGGAATTCCACCTTTTCTTCTTTCTTTTTTCTTAATTTTAGAATCTTTTTTCTTTTTATACATTTCTTTGTATTTCAAGGATTTCTGACAGTGTTCACTAATGCCTTGTCCCTTTCTATCTTCCACTTCCTCCTCCAAAAAATAAAACATTTATTTCCATTTAGTTAAGAACTTGTTATATGAACGAACTCGTTATCTGGTGGAGTATTTCATGAATATTCTACTCTTAAAAGTTAGAGAGCTGGGCAAACTGGATGTCAGTATGGGTAGTGATGGACATTATTTGAATCCCAATAGTCATATCAGCCTTGTTTGAGGCTCAAACCACTCTTGGCACTAGCTAAGAATTACATTATAGGGATGCTGCAAAAACAAAATATTGCAATGATCCGATCATGCACTGTGGTATTTCTTTTCTAAAAAGGGCATGCACAGTGCATGAGTCTTCTGATGCTGCGGAGTTTGGGGAGGGTCAGAATGTATGCAGCCTTACCCCCAATCCATGGATAGGCTGTGCTTTGCAGTGGTATCTCTTTACTGGTTTCATTAAATACTCAAGATTGAGCCAGACCTTTGAAGGAAACTGCTCTCATCCAACTCCATTACTACAGCTCAGTAGATCATTCACATAGCTTTGATTTTCATCCATTAGTTAATCTCTTGCCATTCTTGACTTTGTCATTCAATTCCATCATGATTTGTCATTGTTTAGGAATATATATCTGTAGAATTTTTTGAAGCTTTCCTTGAAAAATAAGGGAGATCATACATAGAGTTTTTATTTTGTAATTTTATAAAGCTTTTGACAGTTAGCTACATATTTATAGCTGTGTAAGTTTGAGCATTGGGAACTGGGAAGTGATTTAGAAAGATAAAAGCTGCAGATAATAAGATTTCACTCCCAAAATATTCCTAATTATATGTGGTCCATTTATGTTGAGTCCAAAAATATATTACATGGCATATTGATTGCCTAGATTTTGTAGAGGGGAAGACCACAAGGTCCCCCGCCTATATATCAAGTTTCAGCCCGAATGGATATAACATTATAACCAATTGGAAAAGTAAAACTTTGGGGATCTGGGGTATCTGAGGGTTGAAAGTAATATAGATTGGTTGATAGTTTTATCTAACAGTGCATGCTAGTTCATAATGAGGTACAGGTTTTGAGATTGCCTCACATCTATTCCAAACTTGGATCTATAGTGGCATCATCCGACCATACAACAATAATAACAAGCCTTTTTCCCAACTAAATGGGGTTGGCCATATGGATCTTTCCTTCCAGCGAGTTCTTTTTGAGGCCATACTAGATACAAGGTCTTCCTTGATGGGAGTCTTGCTCGTCTGAAAGCTAGACTCATCGTGAAAGGATATGCCTAAGTGTATGGTGTGGATTATTTAGAGATATTTCTCCTATTGTTATGATGACGTCGGTTTGGATTTTGATCTCTTTGGCTGCCATGTGTCACTAGCTTAATGTTAAGAATGCTTTCCTCAGCGAAGGTTTGTTGCTTAGGGGGACATTGGTATGGTGTGCCATCTTAAAAAGTCTTCGAATGGATTGAAGCAACCACCTCAAGCATGGTTTGCTCGGTTCACTTCCGTAGTGTTAGATTTTGGATAGGCTCAAGGTGACAGTGACTATTCAGTATTTTACCATTGTTGTGGCACAAGAAGTCTATTTCTTATCATTTATGTTTTTTTTTTTGGATGATTAAATAAATTCATTAAAAGAAAGAACAATTGCACATACATCAAGGCAGAAAATCAGCAAAACTTAAGCGGACAGACATTGCAAATCGGAACAGGGCCCAAAGAAAATTGGGCAAAACAGTGGCCATAAAGAAACTATTTTGCAGATTTTTCTTTTTCTTCTTCCTCTTAGAGGACTTGAGATCAACCAAGAAGTCGTCACTCAAATGGGTTATGCCCTTTAATAGGTCGATTACTCCTACACTTGGCACGATCAAGATCATGTGCAGGGGGGGATAGGAGAATCAGAAGCGTGCTCTGTAGTGTTTAAATCACAAGCTAGAGGTTTGGCAGAACAAGCAAAGGCTAGGGGTGTAAATGGATAACCGAAATCCGCTTCCGAATTCGCATCCGCATCCGTTTAGGGGTATCCGAATCCGTCCGATTATTAATAGGATGCGGATATGGTATACCCCTTTCTTACCGAATATTATCCATCCGATAAAATTATCCGATTAAGTTACTTATTTAGATTTATTATTCTTATTTTTATAAATTTTACCTATAATATGTGACTATTTTTCTAGATTTTTTACTAAAATAGCTACCAAAATTGTTAAATTCTAAAATTTCAAACCTAGCCTTCACAAATAAAAAGGTAAAGATGTAAACAGGTAGTTGAAAACTTGTATTCAATTTATATTCATGCCCATTTAGAAGAATCTAATTAAGAAAATAATTATCCGATTATAATCCGAATCCGACAGAATCCGTCCGAAAACCGATAGGATATTATCCGAATCCGTCTGAATATAATAGGATGCGGATATGGATAAACCACTATCCGATCCGAATCCGGTCCGTTTACACCCCTAGCAAAGGCTGGTGACAGGAAAGAGGAATTGGAGGAGGAAGGGTGAGAGGAGGGATTAGAGGAATGGGCCAAGAGGCCCAAAATCAGGGAGGGGAGAAACTAGTTAGGAGAGGTGCAGTGGTTAATAAAATTAGGCCCATGGGCCGAATAAGAAGGAATTGAAAGATTAGAAAGAAGGGGTGTGGGTGAGAGAGCGTTAGTTTGGATTGGGACAAGAGATGGGATGTTATGGAAGTCCCATTGGGAAGGGGGGAGGCCAAGGAGAGAGTTTTTGGGGAAATTGGGAAGCTCCTGAGGCATGGAGTCAGGGGCAATGTGTTGTTTGGTAGCATGGTATGGGTTATAGTCAGAAAGGGTATGCGTAGGGTCAGAAGGATCAATAGTTGCAAAAGGCAAGGAGCTAGTGATGTTAACATTGGGAAGGTTGCTGATTGAGAGGTTAGTAGAGTCAGAGACAACAGTGTCATAGATTACAAGGTGGGAGAAACCATTTTGAATCCCACCGGAGAAGTTAACCAAAGCCTTCTGGTTACGTTGGCGGCAGGAGTAGATAAAAAGATGCGAATCATCTATGTTAGCTTTAGGGGCAAGAATGGAGGCTTTGACAGCAAGAGCAGTGGAGGAGTCGTTGATGGCAAGGGTGGGGGCATCATCAATAGCTTCAGTAGATTTAGTGGCGACTGTAGGGTCCAAAGAGGAGACATCGACAGTGATTTATTCCAGAATGTCGATAATGGGAGTAGGAGCAGCTGTGATATCTATCGGCATGTGTTCAAGATGGACTTGAGGAGGAGGAGTAAGCAATCCAAGGGAGCAATAAATGGCGTCATGACCAAAGGAGCAGCATAGGTTGCACTTCAGGGGAATCCAGTCGTAAACAACCACCTGTTCGAAGCAGTGTCCTTTATCATCTTTAATAGATATGGATGAAGGCAATTCTGTAGCAGTAAAGATTTCAACACTAATATGAACATAAGACAGGCGTTCCATTGAGAGGGTCTTTAGTTCAGGGCAAAGAGGACGGCCAATAGCATAACCAATTCTACCCAAACATTCTTGGTTTCAAAGTTCCAGAGGAAGACCAAGGAAGTTGATCCACAAAGGAATCGAGCTGAAGTTGATCCTACATAGAGGCAACGAGGGCTCCCAAGTCCTGATGAAAATTGGAGATTTTCCAACAAACCATGGGGAGCCTTCTAGGGCTCTGGATTTGTAGGCAGGGGAGCTGAAGTTGAAGAGGAATAAGCCTGAGTCGAGCAAGAAGGAGTCCATTAAACCAAAGGACTTCCATTGTTTAGAGAGAGAGGATTTAATAATACCAAACAGAGGGCAAGGACAAAGGATTTGGCCGATGATTGTAGATTGCCAGCGGAAGATGCCATTTTCAGTGGCAGAGTATGAGCAGCAAACGATAGGAGAAGGGGAAAGGGTCAAAGGGGGGAAGAAAGAGAGGTTACAGTCGGTGGGAGTGGAGCTAGAGGAGGAGGGAAAAAGGGAATTCTATGGCCTATGTGCATCTATGTTAATGGAGGTAGGATTGCGGCAAAGGACGGGAGGGGGTGGAGAGAGAGGGTCAACCGCCGGAGGGGAAGAAGATGGCATTGGAACCGAAAGACTAGGACCACACGACCAAACTCGAACTCAGTTCTCTCCTTCCACTGGCAAGAACGGAAAATCGAAAGGGGGACCTAGCAAACCAGGGTTTGGCCCGTAAGCAAACAAAGAGGAAAGGGGCGTCGAAGGAGAATCTGGAACAGTGAGCCCAAGCAGTCGATCTTACTGAGAGGAGGATTAGATTGATGCCGAAGAGAATCAGCAACTTGGCGATGGGCGAAGCACTTATTTTTGCGACATGTCGCGAGGAGGAAAACAAGACAATCTTATCATTTATGTTGATGACATTATCATCACTAAAGATGATTTTATAGGGTTTGATAAATTGAAGTTATATTTACAGCAATAATTTCATACTAGGGACTTTATTTTTTGGATATGGAAGTTGCTCAATCCCATAAAGGGATTTTCTTGTCACAACGTAAGTATGTACTTGATTTGTAGACAAAGACCAAGTTGCTTGGCTCTAAGCCTCTAGACACTTCTATAGAGCTCAATGTGAAGCTTATGCCAGAAGATGGAGATGTTCTCGATGATCCAGAAAGATATCGAAGGCTAGTTGGAAAGCTGAATTATAATAATGTGATTTGATATTGTTTTTCCAATTAGTGTTGTAAGTCAATTTTTGTCTGCCCATAGGACATTTCATTGGGATGCAATTCTCTAAGTATTGAGGTATCTTAAGAAGGCTCCTGGTCATAGATTACTATATAGAGACAATTGTCATAGAAGAGTTGAAGGATTTTGTGATGAAGATTGGGCTGGATCACCAGCTGATAGGAGGTCAACCATAGATTACTGCACTTTTATTGGTGGTAATCTTGTATCTTGGAAGAGTAAGAAACTGACTATTGTCACTAGGTCTAGCGCAGAGTCTTAAGTATAGAGCTATGGCACAGGTCACTTGTGAGTTGATATAGACTAGACACATGTTGAAAGAGCTAGGCTTTTTTTATGTTTCCTTTATGACAATATGGAGTGATAATCAAGCTGCTATTCACATTGCTACTAATCCGGTGTTTTATTAATGTACAAAACATATTGAAGTTGACTATCACTTCATTCGTGAAAAGTTGCAGCAAGAATTGATTTTTCCAAAACATGTTCGTATAGGAAAGCAGTTGGCAGATGTACTCACAAAGTTCTTAGGAGCTGCCAGGGTTGACCATATTTGTAACAAGATGAGCATGTTAAATCTCTATGCTCCAGCTTGAGGGGGAATGTTCAAAGGGTATTAGTGGAAGAATAAGGGCAAGGAGGATCTCGAGTGGCTTATACAACGTGTAAGACCTCCCAGCCTCTTCTCTAATCTTCTTCTTCTTCTACGCCTCACCATTCTGGTTTTTCCTCTTCATTCTGTTCTGTAATTTACAAATACAAATACCACCAGCTAAGAATTACATTACAGGGATGCTTAAAAAAATATGTTGCAATAAATTGATCATGCTTTGTGGTATTTCTTTACTTAAAAGGGCATATACAGCGCATGAGTCTCCTGACACTGCGGAGTTTGGGGAGGTTCAGAATGTATGCAGCCTTACCCCCAATCCATGGAAAGGCTGTTCTTTGCAGTGGTATCTCTTTAGTTGTTTCATTAAATACTCAAGATTGAGCCAAACCTTTGCAAGCAACTCTTGTCATCCAACTCCATTACTACAGCCCAATAGATCAATCTGCTCTTTTTTAGGCCATACTTGATTCAAGTCCTAAGCTATGCATATCCTTTCTCACAAATTCTCTTAAGGTTATCATAAGTCCGCCCTAGTTCTTCTAATTCCCTCGATCTAGATTAAATCACTTATCCATGCAAGGACATTGTCTGACCATGTGGCTCAAAATAGTGAACCTCTGATGAACTTACCATTATCGTTACACATTAACAGGACATGAAGATGATATCATCCTGAATAATTGTAGCCTTAGTTGAAAATAATGAATAAGAAGGCACTATCATGATCAGACAATGTTTGCTTTTTCTCAGTATGTACTCTCTGATTTAAGCTGTCTTTCTACAAATTGCTATTTTTTTGGATGAATAAATAAATATATTAAAGAAACGAAAGCAAGAAAACAAGGTCTTTAAGAAGACCACCGAAAAGCAGAATTAAGACCCCAGCAGAATTGCTATTCTTGTTTTCTACTGGGACAGGCTTCATGCCAGATGTGCATGCGATCTGTTTTTCATGAAATTTCTGTATCCATCCTTGAGTTTTCATGTTTGTGAGTGGCAGTCACATATGGTGTTTTGCAGTACACAGAATGACAATAATAAAAGCTGAGGAGAGAGTCGCATATGGAAAGGAAAAGCTGAAGAGTCTGTATTGCAACTGCAATCGTAAGGTTGTAACAAGGCCTGTATCAAGGGCACCTTGACCATTGAATATCTTCTTCTGGTTTTGTGTCTACCTGCAACTTTATACAGAATTGTTTAGTGCTTTGCTGTGAGATGAAGTGCAAATGAAAAAAGTATGTTGCAGATGACTTGCAGAAAGCCGAACTTCAAATGTCTAGGTGTTGAGAAAGATAATGCCCAAGTTGATGGCATAGGTTTCTAAGAACTTGTCCAGCTTACTTGCGTACTGAAGAAAGGAGGGGAAAGATGATGTTCACAACGCTCTTTTTTAACACCTTAATGTCGTTGATACATTTAAAGGGTGAATCTGTTTAGACATATTGGCGTTTTCAACCTAGACAATTGTTGTGATTAATTGAAAAATTTTAAGAATTTATCAACCCAATTTGCATTAGTTGCTCATAAAGTCTAAATGTTTTCCTTCAGATTGCCCTGAACATATGTATAGAGGGCAGGCATGGTAGATGTCAAATTTTGGATTCTCTAAAGGAATAAATGTGTAGTTTGCTTGACATCGAATTAGAGTTTTTTGCTTGATGATCACATGTAATCTGGAGGAAGGAACACAGGATCATAATTTATTGTTGATGAGTTCATTCATATTTGAAGTTTAACAGATCTTGTATGTTATATCATTTTCAGATTTTTGTAAGATGGCATTATTTATTTTAAGTTATAGGATTATGCTTTCGTGGAGAACCCTGTTCAGTAGATGGAAATGTGCTTATTTTGGTGCCCATTTTAAAAGAGGTTTTATGTGCACTCATCTTTCCTGAGATGAAAAGGAAGAGAGAGAGAAACTGAAAACAGAGATTATGTAATTATTTCCTACTCCCTTTTTTCTTTTTTATTCTCTGGGGGAAGTAGAGACTTCATGTACACAGATGTGAACTGTAGGTGTCTGGATGCATCATATGCATACAATGTTCATGGTGTGCTGGATTTTAGGTCAAAAGTCTATTGAGTGGAAGCAACTGCACTGCAAACAGGTAGGTCTTCCTCGACGTTTGGTGGGATTTGGAGGATTGGATTTCTCTCAAAGAAATTCACAGGCTTTATCTCGAAATGTGAAGACACAGTAGGCATGATGGGGAAATCTTCCTGGCATGGTATGTGATGAAATCCCAAAGTATACCACAGCACAATGTCTTTGTTCTCAATTGGACGATTCCTGGAGATTCAAATATCAGTAATCAGTGCTCAAACCGGCATATAAATAACCTCAGCTTTTGCTTCTGCAAGTCTATTACCTCTCAGACCAGACAGCAAGGGTATCCTCTCCTTGGCTCTGTGATACAAAAAGCCCAGCTGCCCATTGCTCACTCCGGTTATACGGCGTCACCCATATCTGCCAAAATCAAAGAGAATGAGACCATGAAACGGAACAAGATTGCATGGTTTTAGTAGTATTTCATTACCTGGTTGTTGGTGAATGCACCTCTCAGTTGTGGAGGATCTTGATGGTCAAGTAAGCTAGCAGCTGTTCCCCCTGGTACAACCTTGTACCCAACTGGGTTTCCCACTCTGGTTTTCTTTAATGGGTTGATGACATGGAATTCTGATGGATCGTAGAGCTTCAGCTTAATCTGTGCATCCTTCTCTGTCTTGGCAACATGTCTGGTGGCTTTTAAGTAGCTCTTCCTCGGCGATTCTCCAGGTGCAGTTTCTTTCCTAGCTAGATTCACCTTCACGAAAGAATTATCAGAGCCATCGACATCCATGTCCAGGTAGAAAGTGATGTAATGGTCATGGATGACACCGATGACATTTTCTGACAAGAGAGTGCCGTGGATATCCTCTTGCTCTGGTACCTCGTTCATATTGTTGTATGTTGTTCCTTTCACCAGTAACATACCACTCAACCCAACCTGCGATCAGCTTACTGTAAGGTGTTACTGCAAATCAAGGATGTGAATTTGGAATCTAGACTTAACACCTTTGCTGTACAAAAGATCAAACCTTGCCTATCAAAACCATATGGGTTGGCCCAAGGGGGCTGAGTGGACCAACCTATATGGTGATCTCCATGGAAACACAGAAGAATATCTGAAACCAAAAACTGTTACAAACCTTGATTCGGATGAGCCCATCTGTCTGGAACTCCCAGTCAACGATATAGTCATAGTTGCCAACAGATGCTGCCATCCTCACCACCAGCGTCACCTTTGGTCTGACTTCCCTTATCTGCTAACAAAACCAGAATCAGAAAACCATGACATTGCAGAATATTTGTAGAATTCTAACTGGAACTCTGGAAGTGTCTCTGAGGTTTCATATTTTCGCTTACATCCATGCCTGTGACGGGGCTCTCCATGTGGCGCCACCCAATATCTCCGGCATAGCTTTCGAAGATACACATCATGTTGGACCGTACGTAAGGCTTTCCGTCCGCCGCAACGAAGACGGCGTCCATGTAATAAGCGTTTCGTGGGCAATCATTGAGAGGTTCGAGCGGCATGGCTTGAAGACCGAACCCATATTCACCGGCGTCCATGTAGGTCTTGAAGTACCAAGCGTCTGTTGGGTCCATGTAAGGCACGAACAGCTCCGACGTTAACCCTTTGTATATCACACTTCTCATCTCACCTGTTTCTGAATCTCTCACCATGGCTCTGGAGATGATCGCACCTGCTCTTGGATCACCTTTCAGGTGGAATTCCCAGTTGGCCCACTTGATCATGTGCCCGTCTTCTACTGTAAAGCTTGGACCCTTCGGTTGCTCCAACGAAATGGGGTTGATAAGCTTCACCCGCTTGTTCTGTGCTGCGTAGCGGTAATCAGTATTGTTAGCTTTGGGAATGGGTATCTGACGACCATGATCAGAGATCTCTATTACCTCCTTGGTATCCAAATCTATAAGCAAGGTTAGGCCCTCTATTGGTCTCATGTAGAAGTTAACTGTTCCTTGCATGGAGTAACACTGAACCTTGATCAACCTCCTCGCTTCTTCCTTCTTCCCATACCATCCTGTGGAGAGAGGACCGCAGATGAGGTCAGCCAGATCAACCCCTCGATCGAGTATTGTGCGGTTGAAATCGGCGTTAGTGAAGGGAGCCCAGATTACAGAATTCAATTCCTCTATGGTCATCGTGGGAAACCCAGACGGCGAAGCTACCACCTCATGTTGTGTCACCTGGCCCGAACCCAGGTCGACAATGAGCAAGTGGGGCTGGCCTTTCACGAGCGCCACCACCGAAGCTTTCCTGGGAAGAAGAGGGTCGCCTTTCTTCCATTTCAACACCAGGTTCTTCTCTGGTTCTTCGAGGACAAGAGAGTGGATAGTGAAGGAAGAAGAGGAGAAGGCCTTATGGGAGAACAAGATAGCTCGTGCTTTGTTGATTTCTTGTATGGTAAGTGGGTCAAGTGGGTGCAGAGGAACTTCGGTTTCATGGTTGGGTTTCTTCCATCTCTCTGCAGCTGGGTTTTTGAGAACAGAGTTGGAATTGGCATGCAATTGAGACCTGGATATGCACTTGGGGGAGAAGTAGGGACAGTCGAAGAGCTCTCCCTTGATGGAGGGAGTAGCAGGAAGTTGAATGCGGGTATGAGTGACGAAGAGGATGATCAGAAGACCGCTTGCAAGAAGCAGCAAGAAACCATTGAAACCTTTGGAGTAGTTCATGATCTCCCTTGCAGTTTGAAGCTTGGAACGCAGAGAGACCAGCCTTATTTCACAAGCCGGTGTCTCAAATGTGATTCGTTAATCAATTTAATCAGTGAGGATGACGATCATACAAATAGTGCAGACGATTACAATCCCACTAAGATGATAGATATTCCACTGCAACGCACCGCACACCGACCAGTGAAGTGGCTCGTCCATTTGTCCAATTCAGTATTTGTCATGCAAAATGTCAAAAGGTTCAAGCTACCGATTTAACACTCTTTTTTTTTTCTTTTCTTTATATATATATATATATGTGTGTGTGTGTGTGTGAGGGCTTGCTTGGGTGCTGCCTAATTAATATACAGCACTTACAGCACATGGTTGAGATCGAAACGAGCACACAAGTATTGAAAATTACTTTTCAAAAATGAACTGTCGAGATCTCGGTCCAAGTTTCAATCTTGATTGTATGCTGCGCACGCAGCACCTAACCAATTTCCCTTGTGAGAACCAATAAGAATTACATAAGTAACTTGGAAGCACATGCAAATAAGAGGGATTTGGACAGGCAGCATTGTTTTGTGTTGTCACCTGTGTATATCCATCTTCTATGTAAAAAATGAGCATGATTAGATGAGGGAGTTCAAAATTGCGAGGTTAAGGAATAGATCGGAATTGTCTTGGCTGTGTATTTCGGTCATCGATATCCATATTGTTGTAGGTTATTTATCTTTGGGAATTCTGATAGTGGTTGTTAAGCTCTATTCAAAGTTGTGTTTAAGGTTTTGTCAAAACAAACACCACGAAATAGCAAATTTAAAATGAAACAAACGAAAAAAACACAGAGATTTGACATAGTTCACACACCAATTCGGTATGCTATGTTCACAGGCAAAGAAGAAGAGTTTTTCACTATGTGGGAGAAGAACAGAAAGAGATCTCACAAGTCACAACCAATTACTAAGAACGGCTTTACAAGAATTCTCACCCAAAACCCTACCATAAGCTACATATATATAAATTCTAATAGGGTAAACAGATTTACCCATCACTTAATTTCCTTGATTAAAGAGAGTCATACGGGTCATTTGGGTGCCCCCCCCTCCCCCAAAAAAAAAAATGTCGATGCAAGTCCATCTTCCAAATTGGGTACAAGAATTTGGATCAAAATATAACAGATCTCCACCTTGACCAGAATTCTCCTACAAAGTTGAATAATTTTCTTCTCTAATAGCCCTTTCATGGGCTACGCTCTAATGTGATCAACTTCAATCAAGTCCAAGCAATGCTTGAACTTGCTTGTACATAAAGGCTTTGTCAACAAATCAGTTGGATTGTCTTCAATACCTAGATATTGTCTTCAGCAACTCCTCTCTTACATATTGATACCGTATATCAATGTACTTCGTCCTCTCATGATACATCTGATCTCTAGTCAAGTGAATAGCACCCTGACTATCATAATGGACAATAGTCACCTCTTGAACCATGTTGAGTTCTCCAATTAAGCCTCCAAGTCGAATAATTTCTTTAACTGCTTTAGTCATTGCCATATACTCTGCTTCTGTGGTAGATAATGTAATTATAGCCTATAAAATAGCCTTCCAACTGACCTTACAACTCTCACCCAAAATCCTAATTTAAAAATCCCAAATCCCTCAATAATGTGTGGTAGACGAACATAAGATATGTAAATATAGACTCTAATCGGGTAAACGGATTGACCCATCCCCAAGCCCTTTGCTTCAACCACAAATTTCCGAAAATGCGTCATTTGAGTCATTTGCCAAAATATGTCAGTGCGGATCCATCTTCCAAATTGGGTACAAGAATTTGGGTCAGAACATAACAAGTTCCAACAATTTATGCTCTCTGCAAGATGAATACAAAGCAGAGGGGGATCAGCTCAAGCATGCTCTCATTAGTTGTGCGGATTTTAAGAGTGTGCCAATGGATAGATTTAGGGTGAAACAAAATGGTTTTGGTCATTGAAGGAGGGAGTGTCTCTGCATCCTCCAAGAAATGGTTTTGTGATCTTTCAATTCAAGAATATTGCGGCATTGCAAAAGTAGGGTGTTGGTATCCTTGGCAAGTGAGATTGCAACTAATTTGATTCCAAATGTGGCAAGTGGATTTTAATATACATGATACCCAGCCTTTCTTAGTTGGTGTGGGTGCACTTCTCTAACCTTCTACTGGAAGACTGGAGGTAAAAGGTGCTCTCGTCTATTGCCAAGACTGTTGAGAGTTCACTGGCTCTAGATAGACAAACAAACAAGGTTTTTTTTTAGATTCTTTGCTAGGATTCCAGTGGTGATCGAGATTAAGGTGGAGTGCCCTACAGAGGTGCAAGTTGAAAGATGTGAATCTAGAACAAGAAATGGTCTTTAGCTTCGTGCAGAAGGTGGTTTAAAATTAGGACTGAAATAATAGCTTCAATGCAATGTAGACCCTTAAATCAAAGAAGAGAAGAGAAAACTTACAAGGTGAAGAAGTAAACAAGAAGGATAAGAAGCTAAGAATAGAGGTCGTATCGGTATGTATCGCATTGTATCGGTACGTATCGGTCGATACATTGAGATACGATTTGGAAAGACAAAATTTTAGATACGTATTGTCCAGTATCATATTGTAGGCTTGCAATATTGATACAAATCGGCTGATACGATACAATATGGGTCAATACCTTAAACCTTGGTTAATCCCACTACCATCATAGTTATTTTCTCTCTTGTTGGCCCATTCGTCAATTAGACGTCAACAATGCCTTTCTTCATGGTACTATTACCTAGGATGTGTAAATGTAACAGCCTCCACTAGATATATTGATGGGCAGTTTCTTCATCATGTTTGTAAACTCAAGCGGTCACTCTATGGTCTCAAACAAGCTCCCCGTGCTTGGTTTAATTGTCTCAATAGTTATCCTATTGGACTTGGTTTCATTGGATCCAAAACTGATTCATCTTTATTTTTCTGCCATGTGTCTGATGAGCCTCTCTTCATCCTTGTTTATGTTGATGATATTTTGGTAACTAATCCAGCACAATGGTTGTTGATTGTTTATTGAGTTCTCTTGCTCATGAGTTTGCTTTAAAGGATCTAGGTCATGCATGGTTCTCTTTAGGAGTGGAGTTGATTTCACTCTCTACAGGTTTACTTTTATCTCAGCAACAATATATATCCTCTCTTCTTTTTTTCTTTTTTTTGATAAAGGAAAAATTCATTAAATAAACTAATAGCACTTACAGATATTATATATTGTTCTATTACACTCATCTAGTTGATTGGCTGCCATATTTGCATACCATTCAAAAAAGGTTTGGAGTACTGGGTTTGGGTTATTATCAAATTTCATCAGATTTGTTGTCTTTGCCAATTCTAATAACATTGATAATATATATCTCTCTACTTGAACGGGCTGGGATGATAGGTGCCAAGCCTATTGCTACATCGTTTCCCCCATCTCTCACATTAACAAAGGATGGTGGGACTCCTTGGTGGATCCTTCTCTTTATCGTAGTCTAGCGGGGGCTTTACAATATGTGACCTTGACTCGTCCTAATTTGGCTTTTTATGTTAACAAATTGCGTCAATTTTTGGCCTCTCGCATCGATGCTCATTGGGGAGCTCTCAAGAGGTTGCTTTGTTATCTCACAGGAACCACTCTATACGGTCTTTACCTTATGCCTTCTTTCTCTCGTGATCTTATGGCTTATACTAATGCAAATTGGCAGATTGAGTTGGGTGCCCTGATCATCGTAAGTCTACGGGAAGGTTTTTTTTTTTAATCTTTCTTAGTGATAATCTCATCTTTTGGCAGTATCGCAAGTAGATTATTGTGGCTCACTCTAGTACTGAGTGAGAGTGAATATCGGGCTCTTGCTCTCGCTACTACCAAATTGACATGGGTCCAATCTCTACTTACCGAGCCAGGTCTCTCTTCATCTTCTCCACCTACTCTTTAGTGTGATAATATTGGAGCTACCTATCTTTTGGCCAACCCGGTGTTTCATGCACATACAAAGCATATAGAGGTTGACTTTTCTTTGTTTTGCAAGAAAGTGGCTAAAGGGCGTTTGCTTGTTCACTATCTTACCACCTATGATCATACAGCTGATATACTTAATAAATGGTTCTCTGTCTCTCATTGTCAGCGATCCAAACTCAAGCTCCTCTCCGGTCCCTTAACTTAATTTGCGGGAGGGTGTTGAGCATATTAACTAATATACCCTTGCTATTTTACATTATGTACTAATGTATCCAGCCTTTATTATTATAAATAGATTATTCTCATATGAATTAGGTGGGATGTTTCATTCCCAAACCCTAACCATAATAGAGGCCCACCTATTATCTCAATTCCCTATTAAAAGGACATGGAAGAGAAGAACTTTGATATGGAGGACTGGCCCATGAAAGGTTTCTTTATTTGCCTCTTGGTTTATAGGTGATCTTGCAAGTGAAGTCATCTAATGTTCCTGTTGAGTAGTTTGCCTTCTTTTCTGATTTCTGACTTTGTTTATGAACCAAAAGGAAAAAAGTATGTTTCAAATAACAACAAAGAAAATCCAAAAAAGGAATGATGCATTGAAAAAGATGATATGAATAACATGGTTCACACATCAACACAATGTATTAGGTCCAAGGATGAACTTGAAATAATTTCAATGTAAAGTAATTCAAAAGCACCCAAGAAAAACAATATTTTCAACTTTCTCACCCATAGACTCCAAATATAAATATTCAAATGTCACTCACTTAACTACATGACAAGTGAAGAAGAAAAAACACATCTTCGTGTCAGATTTCCGTCAAAATGCATAAGAATAAATCGATTGACAAAGCATGCATAAGAATTCAAAACACACCTAACATATCTATTTATTTTTTTTAACCACAATCTATTACTCTCAAAACCCATAAATGAATAAACTCATCACTCATAGAGCTTTAATATTTTTGGAGTTTAGAGCATAAAAGCTACCTTTCTTATATATGCGTGTAATACAACGACAGATTCCATCTTCTTTAAAACAATTTATGTATAAAGACACAAGAATCTAATCCATGAGATTCCATTGCATCAATTTCCACCACACCAAGATTCTGAGAAAGAGGATTCCATGGCATAACATAATATCGAGTCACAACTCACTTTGTGTGACCGAAAGACTAGTTGGAAGGAAAGAAAAAGTGTAATGGAAAGTGATTAATTAGGAAGAAGAAGAAAAAGCCTATTGGAAAGTTGTTTTACTAATTTTGTGGATTCCCTAAGTGGAATCTCAACTAATATTCCTTTGTTTTTAACTTTTTGCCAGAAAGGACAAAAGGCAGGTGTCATAGTCCAACTTAATGAGTGTGGATCATCTCCCCTGACTGGGAGCACTCTGTGCTCCCTCCAACAGCGTTACAACCACAAATTATATGGGGCCCACAAATAAAAGTAATAAAATATTAAAAAAATAAACTCTATCACCCTAATCTTGTGGACTCCCCTGTAATTCATGGTCAACATATGTCGGGGGAGACAATCCGGACTCCAACTTACGAAAATAAATTGAACCAAAACTGTTAAATAAGAGCTGGTCGAACCAATGTGATCGGAAACCAGATATCAAAACCGGTTCATCGTAATTGAATTACTCAACTTATGGGTTATGATGACTTTTGGGTGGAAGATTTGCAAGGGGTGTCAATGGGTCCGGTTGGGTCTGGCCAGTTGAACCGAATTCAACTCTTACAATCCTAAACCCTAAAACTAACTCTACCCAACCTACGTTTCGTGTCAAAAGAATCAGGTTGGGCTCGATATGGGTTTGGGCCGGCTTGAGTTGACAGGATTTTATTGACACCCCTAAGATTAACCGCTAGCTAGGGAAGGCCCAAAGCCCAATGTGTGGTCTTGAAATTTTACTTGTTAAATTTTCAATCATGGTAAAAATTGGTGAATATCTTCCCCCATCAAATAAATCAATTACATTATGATTCTCTTTAAATCAAACAAAACTTACTTGTGCAAAATACTAATGAGAAATCTTACCAAAAAAAAAAAATTACTAATGAGAAATAAATTTGTTTGGACCCTTAAAAGGAGATCGGGTCATGAAGCAAAACAGTAACCCAAATCCAAATGGATCAATTTAGATTTTGACACACCAATACTAAGCACAAGGCATTCTTAATTTCTAATGGGCCTCTAAAATTGATCAAACAATGTTGTTTTTTTCTATTGTTAAGTCAGTCCAAGCCCACGACAGTAATTAAGCAAGCAAAAGACTATTTTCACCCTCTAATATAAATAATATAGGTTGGCGGGCCTTGGCACAATAGCTGGTGTACTAGAGTTAAGGGTGTCGATTCGGTCAGTACAGTACGGTACGGTACAGTATTGAATTTGAAAACCTCAAACCATAACCGTACCGTACCATATTTATACGGTATGCTATGAAAACGGTATTTTTCTTACCCAAAAAAAAAAAAAAAACGGTATTTTTAAAAACAGTACGGTATGTCTGCTTAAGCAAGGTTCTGGTATCGAAACCTTGTAGATGCAAAAAATCTCCGTTGGAAGACTCATTCACCATAGCCAGATGTGCAACCCGGGTCGAACACTGGATTAGTCAGGGCAAAGCCTTGGAAACTCGGGTTGGCAACCCAAAAAAAAAACAGTACGGTATGAAACCAGTATAAAAATAGTATGAAAAAACGGCACGGTTTGGTATACGATTTGGTTTTGTTACGGTATGAAAATCGGTATAAAGCCCACTCTCTTCCCTGCACCCAAAAATATTTTCTTGCACTTGAAGCATGAAGTGGTTAGGGCCTGACCCATCCACCCACCTCTTAATCTTTTATGCTTTTAGGGTCATGGCAAGTCTCATCACATTAGCACTCTGCTTGGTACACCACCTCAAAAAATCCAAGGTATTCTGGAACTCATTAAAATCTATTTCAATTACAATGACCCAATACAGAAGGAATTAGACCATAAAGCCTAATTGAAAAATAACCAACATTTACAGTTTCCAGAGGAAGATGAAGAGGAAGACAATTATACATAACCAGGCTTCTATGTACAACATTGTGTTACCAGCATCCAAAACCAAAGCCCTCAACCGATGTGATAATCATGTGTGGCAAAGACAGGATCTGGAATTATTGTAGGCAGTTTATCTATGTACATGATAATCTCTTTAAGTTTTCCTTGCAGATTGCAGACATGTCAACAGCCTCATGACTCTCAGTATAGATCCAAACGTCCCAAGAGTTCACCCTCTTGAGGCTATCCTGACAGAAAGGGCAGGATCTAGACCACGCTCGCCTAGAAAATCCAAGAAACAGCTCATGAGATCCGATTCATTCAGTACTTAAATTAGCAATTACTATGTTTCAGCAGCAGCAATATGATAGAATCCATAGCAGAGAAACTTCAAGATTGGCTAGAAAATGCTATTTGTGGTCAATGTTAAGACGTATAACTTCCAATTTAGGGTTTAAAGTGTAAAGAATTTTACGGTATACGGTACCAAATTCAATACGGAAAATGATAATTGGTAATCGGTTTAACGGTACGGTATACCGTATTTACCAACGGTATGATACCATATACCTTAACTATACCATACCGAAATACCAAATTTGGTTACAGTACAAACCATACCGAATTTTGAAACGGTTCGATACGGTACGGTTTAACAGTTTTTATACCAAATTGACACCCTTAACTAGAGTTTCTGGTTGAGGTTAAGATATCGAGACATCCTCTAAGCAAAAATTGTTGAGATAAAGTTATGCAGAAAAAATATCCCACTCCACCCCATCTCGGATTCGGAATTTTATCCAGTCCATTTCTAACAAGAAAATGGACCATGTATTTCCTTATAAATGAGTGACACGTGTCTTTACGTCACATCAAAGGTTGATATTATACTTATAAAATAAAGTAAAAAATACATTTTTTTAATTTAATTACCATTCTTTAATGTGACTTATGAATATGTGTCACTTGTCCATTGGGAGAAATAAACCGACATAGCAAATCACAAAAAAAAACAAAAGGTGATTTTAAAATGAAAACTAGACAACGCACGTGGACATGAGAAAACATTCCTAATGTGGTTTCTAGAATAATAAAGTGAAATTATACATTTCTTAAAAAGATTTTAAACCTAGTGATAGAAGTTAATGTTAGAATATTTCTATTCAAGATCACATAAATCGACTAAAAACACCTTAGTATGATAATAACACAAGATGATGATGAACATACTTTTCTATGGTTCTATTGGAGACGAAGCGCAGCGGAATATCTTCTTTATGTCTCCCACTATGTACGAACTTGAGGTGGAAGTTGATTCTATGATCAACTTGATGCTGGATCTTCTCCTCTAGACTCCTCCCTATTCACTGGCTGGATGGTATAACCTCTCTGAACTAACGCAGAGAATAATGTGATTATGATTAGGGTTAGAGGAGGGACTTAGTATCCTTTATATAGGCAAATCCGTTAGATCATCCATCAAGATCTAACGGTCCCTATTAGCCCACACTAGCCAATCCATATAAGAGTTCTAGTAACCGTATATTACTCATATCAGACCAATAAAAAACCAAATCAAAGTGTAACACAATCAATAAAGCCCACCTTATGTGGAATATTCAATTAATATTCTAACAGTTTAGCGTCCAATTGTTGCTGTAACTATTACAGCTCTCGTTCTAAGGATTATTGGGCTCGCCCCATTCCTTAGTCTGGATGACCCTGTCTATTGCATGTACGACAGTTTGGTCAATTTTCGCTCTTTGATTCATATCGAACTTTGTGTTTTCATGCAGCTATCTTTTGTATTTTTCCTTTCTGTGTGTCTGTATTTTCCTAGTTTATGAAAGAAGTCTTTAACTTCTTACTAAAAAAAAGAACAGACAAAAGTAAAGCTTCAGTGCGGGTGGCTTAAGCGGCAAAGAATTTTAAGTAGCGGCCACGGGAGGAGTGGAAATGGAAGTGGAATATAATAAGGCTATCTTTTGGACTGCTTTCCAATTAAATATAACAAATTTATTATCCTTCAATTGAGTAAGGAAGAAAAAAAATACTAAGGTAGCTTTATAGAGAGAGCCCCAACCCCAAAGATACTTGATTTGAATTCTTTTGAGTACTCAAGAGTGCCATGGAAGAGTGCAGTTTTTCTCATATTCTAATAGAGTCAAACCTAGTGGCCGACCCCTTGTCTAGAAGAGTCTAAGTCTGTGATTTATAGGACAATTTGGCTTACTTTTTTCTTTCTTGGTTATCTCTATAGTTCAGATATTTTAAGTTGATTTTCCACTAACAAATGGAATTTTTTTATATATATATAAAAAGGTAAAATAATAATAATAATAATATTTGTAACTACTATTTTTATTTTTACATTTTAAAGATTTAAGTTTATTAATTTACAAAATCAAACCCCTCATTTACCCGACTCACAAATCTGAAATCTTATTTCATTTTGGCTACTCAGATCCCTATAACTTGGATGGAAATGGCTCCCTCTGCCCCAGATGCAAAATATCAAAATGTGAACATCTCGATTTCTAGCATAGGAAGAAGATAGGTGACTTCTCTCTCTTAGCGATTGGATATGGTATCAAAGGGTATTTAGGTAGTTTCATAACCCATTTTAACAGCAAACTTAAGTGTGGGTAACTTGTTTGCATGTGGGTGTCATGTAATTTATGAGACAATAATAAATGATTATTAGTTTTACCTCAAATATAGTGGGTGCCGTATAATTTGCTCAATAATAAAAAAATAGTATTTACCAACGGGGGTTGGTCTAAGTGGTAAGCAGTTTGGTCTACTTAAGCAAGGTTCCGGTATCGAAACCTTGTGGATGCAAAAATTCCAGTTGGGAGACTCACCAACCACGACGGGGGGACCAGGTGTCCGAACACCGGATTAGTCGAGGCAAAGCCTTGGAACCGGGTGGATCCATATATATATATATATATATATATATATATATATATATATATATATATATATATATATATATATATATATATATATATATATATATATATATACAAGTAAATCACCCTTTGATTCTCAACTATTCGATCTTATTTTGAATACGTGATGTGATTACCATGGTGCAACATCCAACAGCAGTTGCTGCAAATACAAATCTGAAGAAATTACTCTCCCCACTTTTAGATGCCTTAATTATATCTTAATTACTCTTTTCTTGTAATTTTGTTGTTTATTGATTTATGCGTCCATTTCTTCATCAACTTTTCAATTTTATGTTTTCTATCGATTTCTTATCAAGCAATATTCGGAGCTGCAACCATGAAAGATGATTTTGCATGAGTGCTAAATGTGCAGCACCGTCGAGTCAACAATTGAAATCGAAACTAGCAGTCGAAATCTCAATCTCGACTATGCGTTTCTCATAAGTTGCTTTTGCATTGGACTTAAAAAAAGTTGTTTTGAATTATTTATGCGTAACAATTGGTCGAAATTGAAATCTGGACCACGTATTTTAATCTCGACCGTTAGTTACACGGTGCTTCGCAGCCAAATAGAACTCCCTTTTAAGGAAGATTATGACATGAAACTCTTTCATCCACTTGACCCGGAAAAAAATATCTCTTCACCTCCGGTCAGGTCTTATAAAGGCGAAAATGGAGAGAACAGAAAGGGTATAAGACAAAAGGAAAAAGATACTTGTGTTTCCCTGTTTGGAAGACTTTAACCTTTTGCTCCTCCAGAAAACTCCAAATTATGTGAGACTCCACAAGTCTCAATACAAAAGTGTTCGCTTTTTGTTTCGGGCAGTTTTCGGATGGAAGCACAAGCTTGAACATGGATGGAGCATTAACAAAATTAGGATTTCGATCCAATTTTGGTTTAATACGATTTAGGTTAAAATTTACAAACGATTTAGATTTGGATTGAATCAACTTAGAGATCATTATCAATCCATTATCAAACCGTTATAGTATGTTTTAAAATTTGTACGGAGATGCAATAGTGATACTCTGCTAAGCAATATTCAAACTTTTAAATTCGACTTATGCAAGCATTAGCCTTGTGAACTACCAATGCAAACACTGACCCCGTTAGCGTAGCCTACCACAATATCAATGACTCTTAAACATATTTCAAGGTCTCATAAAAGAAAATAGATTAATCCATTGTCTCCTTCAGTAATATGAGTATTTTCAATGGTTCAGCAGTGGTTTGGTCCATTTGGTTCAGGTAACGAACCACCGACCGATTGGGTTGAACCAACTCAAAACCAATCAGGTTTTTAGCTCTCAGCCATATCTCACCCAACAAGCTTCAGCTTGGTTCGAGTCAAACCCTTAAACCGGATAGTTCGGTTCAATCTTAAACGGTTCGATCTAAAATTGACACCCTTCAGGCTTCAACTCAACTACCCATATCGACATTCCAGAACAGAACAATCCAAACAGAAATATATTAGGATAAAAAAAAGGCGCGAAAAGACACCAGCATTTCTTTATCCTACACCAAATATCCATTCAATTTCTAAAACCTTCTAATGAACAGAAACCCAAATCCTCTTTCTCTGTACAACCATAGCAGTAGAGGATTATTATCTCTTTTACAAGTTTTTTTCACATCAGATCTCACCTTCCTCTCACCATACACTCCACATAAACCTCAAACAATATCAAAACATTAATTTTCCCTTCTTAATTATCCTTCATCTTCTGCAACTCTTTCTTTTTTTTACTCTCTCACTCAAGTGTGGTTGATTTTGAAATTTGAATATTACCACAAGAAATCCACCATTCCTGAATAGAGAAGTAATAGTAGTAGTAACTACAGAGTAGTAATACCTACTGAACTGACCTACCACCATTACTGATCGAGTGCATTAGGGCCAGTGCAATAATTCACAACTGGGTTCCATACCCACTGAACCAAAAATCTCCTTTTCAATCCATTCATGTTGTATGTAGCTCCGTCTTCTCCTTCCAGCATCTGTCCTGTATAAGATCCTCCACCACCAGTACCGTAAATCCCCTCGCAGAGATCGGCGATTTCGGTCGGAAAAGTTGGATCTTCCCCTGCATACCAAGCATTCACTAATGGGTTTGTGGACAGCTCTGCTATCTCATGAGCTATCACGCTTATCATCCCATCCACACCCACATCATCGTTTGGTGATCTCACCGGCTTCAACCCTGGAATGTACGCCGGCACGGCGAAAGGGTAGGCGCAGACACCTGGGCATTGGGTGGCAGAGTTACCCACCCAGGCGAAAGGCAGAGTGTAGCCAACGATGGAAGGGAAAGTGAAGTAATGAAACCCACAAATCGAGCCGCAGAATTGTTCTACATGAACATCGTCGGAGGTGAGGAGAAGGTAAAGACCGCTCTTTGGGTTGATGGGTAAGGGTTTAGTTCGGGTGGTGATGGCGGATTTGATGATGGATTGGAGAGAGAGACGAGTGAAGACCTTGCCGTGGGAGTAGAATCGGTCGTTCTTCTCTTCTCCAAGACGAACTCGGTGGCTGATGTTGGCTCCGGTTTGGTCAGTATAGAGCTGCACCGTTTTCCACCACCCAGCCACCGAAGGGTGTTTGGAGTGAGCGGCGGAGATGGAGTTGAGGAAGCCACGAACGATGCGTTTCTGCGATTTCTCCCACCGGCCATACCAGATTGTGTGGATGGTGATAGTGTTGGTGAGAACAGGACCCATGTGGTACTTGAGATGAACGAACTCAGAGGAGCCTTCATACTTCTTAGCGCCACCGAAATCAAGCCCTGCGGTGGTGTTGGCGACGGTGTTTAGGGCTTGATTTGGCCATGGACGCCACCCAGAAACCGGAGCGGCCAAGATGAGGAGGGAAAGGAGGAGAGAAGCAGCGGCGAAGCGGAGGACCGCCGCCGTTACTGGTGGCGCCGGGCACCGGCTGCTGCTGACACAGCCCTGGCGCATGTTAGTTTGCTGGCTGAGTAGAGAAGAGTTAAACCCACACTTCTTTATATACAGAGTCAGAGCCGAGGAGAGAGATGGTGAAACTGGTGTTTGGTAGGAGGAAAAATCTGTTTTTTCTCCACCGTCTTTTGAATGTTAGTTTCTCAGTACTTAATTAAAATGAGTGAATGTTGAAAATGAAAATGGGCCTGCGTTTGTCCTTTTGTTTGGACAGTGGGATTTTGCAGGTGAGAAAGTAGGGACGAGAAGAGAAGCGTCCCATGCCAAAGATCCCATTGATTTCCGGGCTATTGGATGACAGGTAGACTTTCAGATAACAGTTGTCAAGGTTAGTGGGGACCACTCTCACTGCTTTACCCTCTTCGGCTTCATTCTTCTGAGCCTTTTTCTCCTGTTCCCTACCATATAGGAAACTTACATATAGGGTTGTTTTTTATATATGAAACTTACTCCAACAAAAAGTCATGTTCAAATTTCAGCCCTGCCTGTTAGTTAGATAAGATTTCAAAAATCTAGAGATTTCGTATTTATAGATTTTAAATGTATGAAGTCATAATTCATAAAATTAACTGAATAAGTGCAATGAAATCTGTGGATTCATTTGTGATTTTTGTAAATACGCAAATGTTTATCGCTTTTGTAGTAGAGATGAAATCTCTGGATTTCACTCCATCCCCATAAATCTACAAATTTACCTTTTTAGAATAAAAAGATGAATCTCTAGATTTTATGAATCCAGTAATTTTTACAACCAAACGGGTATAAATCTCACATTCATGAATTAGATGTGAATTGGGAGGATAGAGTAGACAGCACCATAATCTTGATGTCTCTTTCACCATACATTTAAAATGGGCATTCACTACTAAATAGAAAAAACAGTGTTCATCTCTGTACTCTGACAATGTAAGCCTTCTTCCTTAAATGTAGATTACATGATCACAAGGTCAAAAGATAATGTAACCAGATCTTTGTGAATTTGAATCATATATTCTAGTGGAATTGGTTCAATGCAACTGATTTGTTCTCTCTTTCCACGGTCCCATTTGTCGTTGAATCAACATCCTATCCCCTTCAAAGTCCTCTTGATTGCCTTTCTCCCGAACGCTCCAAAAGTCCTGTGTAAGCATCTTGTTCTGACTAGAAACTATTACTCGAAATTGAAAGACGTATTGGTGTTTTTTTACTAAGTCCATCACGGCCAATTAGCTCGTGTCTTTGTCAAACTATTCAAGGTGTAAAGGCAAACATGTCTTGTAGTCATACTTCTGATACGATAGTTACAGCTTTTTATGTAGAGGTTTTAAGACTAAGAAGGTTTCAAGTTTGAACCTGCACTGAATAAATTTCTCCCTTGAACCTACTCTCCTTAAAACTATGGGCTCCTAGTGGATTGATGATGACCCAAAAACAAAACATGCTAATATGTCTTGGAAGTTTTTATTTGGCCAAGACTCATGCATTAGTCTTTATCAACATGTACTGTTCTATGCTATTATGATACTAGCACACTTATGAGCTTTGTTTGCTCTAAAGTCTATAAAGCTAAGCCAGTAGTGGGTCCATGGGGTCCTCTTTTCCTTTTCCTTTTGTAGCATTTCCTAAGCTAAGTTTTATACATTGGAAATCGAGCTCTTCTACTTCTTTTTTTTTTTTTTTTGGTAAACAGTACTTCATTCAGATAGCTAAAAAAAGTACAAACACATATGCATGAGTACACAAGGTTCGGACCGAACCAAGGAGCGGCAAATGACCAAACTGTCGTACATGCAATAGACAGGGCCAGCCAGGGTAAGGGTTGGGTCAAGCCCAAAATGGATCACGTCCACAAAACCCTTAGAACAAACATACACCCACATAGGGGGACTTACATACACCCACATAGGGGGACATACAAAACGCCGCAAGGGCGGACAAAAAAAAATCCTACGGTTGTGGCAATGTTAGCAACGAAAGTGCGGAGAAGGTTTGAACCTCCCATCCGCTCTGCCGCATAGGCGTACTGTCAAGCTCGACACGGAAGAACTTGTACCCGGTGTTGGAGTTGTTCCGTGTGTGTACCAAAGAAATGTCTTTTAACCAAAGGAGTTGTTATGTGAAGTCTGCAACGAAAACTACAAAAACAAACAAACAGAACTAAGGGGAAACCCTAGATCCGGTTATTGAAGCCAGCCGCGAAAGATAGAAACAACAAGCAAAAGAAAAGAGAAAAAAAGTGAGTAGTGGAGGTAGGGAACAGTAAAAATAAAAAAAGAAAGGAAAACACCAGATCTGGTGGAGACCGAAGTGTGTGCGTCGCAGATCCCGGTGGAGAGACAAAGATTAACGGGAGAGGAGAAGCAGGAGAGATGGAGGGTTTTTTTTTTTTTTTTTTTTTTTTTTTTTCTTTCAAACCCGTCACGGGAGAGTGGCGGAGAGAGGTAGGAGAAGCGGCAGAAGAGGGGTGGGGGTGGTGATAGAGAAGGTAAAACAAGAGGCGGAGAGAGTAGACAGTGAAGAACTGCAGATCTGGTGTGCGAAACCAGAGAAAGAGAAAATAAAAAAGAAAAAAGAAAAAAAATGCCGATCTGAAGTTCAGATGCGAGCAGAGGAGGGAGGGGAAGAAGGTGGGAAGAGGAGGAGAGGTGGAGAAAAGAGAGGCGGAGGCGGGAGATCGCGAGAGGCCGAGTCTCCGCCTCAAACAGGCGAGAGGCTGGAGGGAGGCTAGGGCGTTCAGCGTGGCGGGTTGAGTTCAGGCGGTGTTTGGTCGGTTTGAATAGAGCTCTTCTACTTCCACTGGTTATGTCTTTATGGTATATATGTTAATATATTATGGATTTGTTATACGTAGATATACCAATTCAATGGTTGATGACAATCAAAGAGGTGGGCCTTGGTGCAATGGATGGACCATAGTTGAAGCTTGAAGTAGATAGAGATGAGATTTTCAGGTGAGATTTTCAGGTGCACCCATGGGGTTATATGCAGATGACAAGCCTGTTGGTGCTGAACACTCATCTTGTCTCTCATTGTCTCCAGTCCAGTAGTAATAGTGTAAGACTAGAATCAAATCTTTACTATATATTATCGAGCAAATGATACTAACATCAGATGATCAGTGTTTACTCAATGTTCTCAACCACATCATGAAAACATACATCGTAATGTTCGGACTTTCGAGTTTGACTTATGTAAGAATTAGCCCTGTGAACTACCAACACAAGCACTAACCTTGTCAGCGTAGTCCCACCGGAGGTCTAGTATAGTCTACGAAGGCTGATAGTGATCCCATACCCAAACCAAATAGTATACAATTGTTCAATACAAGAAACACAGCAGAGAACATTCATACTTGAGACACAGAGGCTACCAAAACTGCTTGGGAGTGAGCTTGAAACCACTAAACCACCACTCCTGTGGTCTCTCAAGGAATCGATTGAATGTTAGTTACTCTTTCTTCTTCGTCTTTTTTCCTTTTGTGTGTGAAGTGCGGGGGAGGGTGTAAGAGATCAGTTTATCTACCAAAAGAGCGAATGACAATTGAGAAGTCTTGACCAGGCATAGCTAGGATCCAAGAAAAGCAGATGGACCAAGCTACCTTGTTCGAAAGAGATATGACTCTTCGAGACAGGGAGTTAGTACAACTGTTAATCTTCCTAAATTATATCTGACACTTACAAGACTTAAACAAGGACAACAAATGTTTGATAGTCATTAAAAATGGCATGTGATTTATACTTAAACTAGTGCACCCACGTGTAGATCATCTTTTCTATTCGTGTTACAATTTAATATCTTTATGTGAGGTACCTTTATATATGCATTTAAGCATGAATGAGTTGAGAATTTTACAATTAATGCAAAATCAATGTATATACATTAACAGCTGAAATGTATATTTTCGAAAATCTAGTTCTATAGTTAGAACATCAATTATTACTTGCTAGTACTATTGAAGCTAGCAAATCATGGACATATTTTCCCTGATTGGATTTTTTGTTTCTTTCTTTCTCATTCTCATAGGATTTCTTGATTGGATTGCATTAGATTAGAGAGCAAAATTATGTTTTAGGGTTTGTGAACCAAAGGCCATGTTTCATTGATTGATTGATTGATATTTTAATTTGTTCATATCCAATGAAAGTCCAAAAGCAAAGACCGTATGTCAAATTATTGTTGTTTGATGGCTATGGTTTACCAACTCCATTTAGCTTTATTGTAGGAATAGATTGCCTTGATTTCATTTATATTTTCGTTTTATCTTGTTGATTCAATTATGTATATGATGCGAAAACAGATCATCTCAATAGCAACAAGAAGATAAATAAGCCACACTGGTTGGTAAATTATTTTGGTTCAGTTTTTGTTGCTTTCTCTATTGTCTTTGGATGGAGAGGAATAATCATATTCTCACACTAGTGTTTTAAAGCGAATCATTTATGATATGAGGTTGAGGTTCTTTGGGATAGCAACTCCAGTCATAAATAAAGACCGATTGTCATAAATAATGATCGCAATCAGTATTTATTTCATCGTTGGAAAATCAAGGTGCAATATAGGATTTCAAGATCATCTGCTCTAACTTGGAATAAGCCACCTGCTGAGTAGGTTTCTCTCAATTATGACGGCTCTGTTGTGGGGAATCAAGGAGGATATAAGATTCTTGTGAGAAATGAAATGGGTGAAGTTATCTTCACCGTTGCTGGTAGGTGTCTGGAAACAAACGTTCTTTGCATGGAACTTGCAGCCATTCGTCCAGGACTAGAGCTAGCTTTGGAACATTCTATCCAGAGAGTCCAGATTTGTTCTGATTCATTGAGTGTTATTCGATGATTTTAAGTAAGTTTACCATACCCTGGTATGCAGCAGAGGATGTTTGTGACATCTGAGACTCATTGAGACAGCTTTGCCAATATGAGCTTCATCATGTTGTCCGCAAGCTTAATGCTGAGGCATATTTTTTTGCAGGGCATTAGCCTTTTGTACAAGAAATTTCTTTCTCTCCTCAGCCTTTTTTTTTTTGGAGAAAATGAGACTTTATATTAATAGAAATAAATAGAATACAAACAATAATACAAGATTAGGTTCTAAAGAACCTATGACCCTGTCGCTCTTCTACAACATATTGAGAGAGTTGAGTAAGCAAAGAGAGAGGAGTCAATTAGGACCCTCCCCAAAGAAAAAAACCTTTTGAAAATTTCCCCTCGAACATCTTTCCATGTGTGAAATATCAACACTTCCCTCCCCCCCTATCCCCCCTAGTTTTTGAAATTTCCTTTCTTTACTTTCCCATTTTTTAAGTTTCTTTTCTAATCCTTTTCTCATGTGTGAAATATCACTCTTTGATCTTCTTGATTGGGGAAAAGTTTTTAATGATAGCCAATAGATAGAAAAGTCATTGTATTTTGTGCAAAATATCAATATGTACCAGACCCCATGATGTGAAATCCTAGGTCAACCCTTACTATCTATCATTATAGCAAGACTTAATTTTGAACACATACAAGCAATGAAGTATAAAAAGAAAAACTTGATAAAAGGCTTGTGTTTTATTACTTTTATACAAGTGAAAGTGACAAAAGAAAAAAAATTGAATCTCTTTTAAAGCAATTTAATGAGTAGTAGTTGCCTACTTTTGTGGTTGGCAATCACACTTTTCAGTCATTAAAAGAAAGCCCAGAGTTCATTAGTTTGACCATTGATTAAAGCAGTTTTTCCTTCCTTTTTACTAGCAAATGATGAATTGAAAACTATAATAAGCATTCATCATCTGTCCCTTTAACATAGAAATATCTCTTTCTCTTTCACCTTAGGGAACTACCATCTCATAGGATTAAATGAATTTGCACCTATCATTTCATATTTTTTTTTTTTTTTGGGTAAACTGCACTTCATTCATATAACTAAAAGAAGTACAAACATAACTGCATGAGTACACAAGGTTCGAAACGAACCAAGGAGCAGATAAGGACCAAACTGTCGTACATGCAATAGACAAGGTCAGCCAGGGTAAGGGTTGGGTCAAGCCCAAAATGGATCACGTCCACAAAGCCCTTAGAACAGAAACATAAAAAAAAATACCAACAAGATTAATGATATGAGCATGACTTAACATTGGAGAAAAATGTTAAAAGTTTACAAGCAACAACATAGTTACAACACAAACTCCAATTGATAGAAAATCAAAGCATTGAATGCCAAAACCAACACTGTATGATTTGGATCACACTATAGATTTTGTCTGGAAAGTAGAGTAGCTATTCCTTTGAATGGAATCCTATGCAAGAGTGACCCTAGCATCAATTGATGTCTTTAAGATCTCCATTATAAATTTTGGATCCTCTACAAAATAAGTTGTTGAGGAATCTGTATTCCTAATTATGGGTTTTTCATATCATGATATTTGTTCATTGTGAATGTCTATTTTGTCAAACTAGAATATTTCTAAGGCTCATTATTTGGGCTTCAAATATGTTTGAATTGCAAAAATAAACTAGACGAGTATGATTACCATGGGTACGTGTCAAATATACAAATATGAGCCTTTCGTATATGATATTTGTTAATAACGAGTACCAATTTTACTAAACCTCTAGATATGACTAATGATGAACATGTATTATTCATCCAGAAAGAAATGGATGGTAGATTTAATAAAATTCCGAGCGAAGCATGCTAGAGTTACAAAAGTAAGGCTGAGACTAGGGTATTTGTCAATGCATTGCAATCCCTACGAACAAATTAAAAGATGCATTGATGAAAGGAATTCCTGAGGGCCCAAATGTCATGGATGATGGATTGATCTTAATCATATTTATGTGTCACATATATGTACATATATAAGCTTTTCATATCATGATATTTGTTAATTGTGAATATCAATTTTACTAAACTAGAATATTTGAAGACTCATTTCAAGTGCAAAACATGCTTGAATTGCAATTAATAAGGCAATCAATATCATTGCCAAGGGTATGTCTCATTTTCATATCATGATATTTGTTTCTTTGTGAATATCAATCTTGCCAAACTAGAATGTTTCAAAGCTTATTTAAAGTTCTAAACATGCTTTAATTGCAAAAATAGGGCGAGTATCATTGCTATGGGTATATATATATCACATCCATAGATAGTTGAGATCTTCAAAAATGAAAGATTGTGGACCCTTATTGTTAGGTTATTGCAACTTGCAAATGGTCTTTTCAAGGGTAGTTTTGTCATATTTTGGATTAGGGTTTTATTTATTTTTGTTATAAATAGATGTTTTTTTTTTTTTCTTTTGGGAGAGTAGAAGGAACTTATTGTTGTTTTCTCATTTTACTCATAGTGAAAGCTAGCATTGTTGTTCAGTCGTAGACATAAATTTTTGGGTGAACAACACAAATCTATATGTTGCGTATTTCTCTTTAGTTTTAATTCAAGTTTCGGTTTTATGATTTATAATCGTTTTTCTTAGATTTAAGGTTCATTTCTATCTTACGTGCAAGGTTCGACATGTCGGCCCGTGTCGCCGTGTCGGACCCTGGCGACACGGCGACTCGGGCAACATGTCGCCAAAATTCAGGCGATTAATTTAAGACTTATCTCTAAGTCTCTGTTCCCTCATTCGACTCATTCTGTTTTTGGGTTTCTACTTCTCTTTCTCTCTTCCCTTCTCTGCAATGAAAGAGGCAAAGAGGATGAAGTGGTTAGAGGAGGGGCGGGCCGGGGAGTCGGACCGCAGAGCGGAGGCTGGGTTTTGCAGGGGGGAGGGACGCGGACGGCTGCGGGTGATGAAGCTGTTGGAGGAGGAAATTAACCCTAGATCTCATGCTATCCATATCCAGCGATTCCAGCCTCCACCTGATTCTCTCATATCAATGCACTGCACTGATATACAGATCAACTCGCATTAGGGAACAACCAAGGAGTCGCCGGAAAGAAAAAACATGTCATCGTCGCTAGAATCGCTACTTCTCTAATTTTTTTACTGCTTTTTAAATTGATGGATTCCTCCTAACAGAGTGTTTTTTCTCCGTCAGGTCAGGCATGTTCTTCCATTCCTCTTCCTATGTCTAGCCGCTTGAGATTCATCGCTGCCCTAAAAGTCTCATCGTCTTGACCTCCTCCTCCTAGAGATGGCTTAAGCGCCCTTAACCTAGTGGATGCTTTGAAAAACGACGGCTGCTTGAAATCTTGCCCTAAAGAGGCTGCTTCTCCCTTTCTTCCTCTGTTATCCATGGATGCGCCTGCAAGAATTAAAAAACCAGTCATGGATGTCGCGACTTTTCGACCGTCGGCGATATATCGCCGGAAAATATATTGTTGATTTTCCGACGATAAATCACCGACTTAATTGCGTACAATTCGGCATGACCGTGCTTACGTGCACCTAGACTACATCGTCAAGATAACTTTTATGTATAATATAAATACATAACAACCTTATGAACTATTATTCTTTTACCAAGCAAGTAAATCCCTTGAGGTTAACTTATCATTTTTTTATTAAAGAATAAAAATTTGACCCTCATCAATTGACTCAGTGTTTGAGGTTATAATGCAACTTTACCACCGAAAGAACGAGACAAAAATAATTTACCAAAACAAAAGGAGAGGGGACAGGGATGAATGGTGAAATTGAAAGCCCAACCATAAATTAATGTAATAGTACTAAAATAACTTAATGGGTAGCATTGAATTATAAATGATTTCTACCCAAAAAAATATTAATGACACAGTAACAATTCTTTTACATGGTGAAGTTTGATTCCATTTGCTTTTTATAGAAATGTAAAAAGTGATAGGTTGAAGTGCAGTTCACAGATTTAATTAATGAACATAGCCTAGAGTTGGGTTCTTCCTCACAGCCCTTTTTTTTTTTATTGGGATTACAGCTTTAGGACCTAGTTGATAATCATCAAGTGTTTTCACTTTGAGAAATATTATAAGCAGTTTTGAGTGATCGCAGAAAAACTTTTGCAAGTGTTTGATAAAAACTTGCTTTTCAAATAAAATGGTATCAACATGTGTTGTATTGTAGTAATTGGAGATAGAGAGAACCTCTTGAAGAAATATAGGGGTTAGGATTTCATGAGAAATCGAAAAGATGAAGAGAAACTTTGGTCATTGAAAATAGAGAACACAATTAATCCAATGATCACTATCTTTAAGGTTGAAGAAGCAACGAATGAAAGAGTTTATTGTAATCTGAGAGGGTTATAGCTGGGTTCTTATGTTTAAATTGCCAAATTTCATGAATACACCCATCTAAAATTATTTCACTTAAACCCAAGGTTTGAAATGTCGGTCAAAATCGCATGTCTGTGGCTGACGACACCACCGACACGGCGACATTTTACAGACATTTTGGCGACTTTTAGCGGTGGAACCTCTGTAAAATCGTCTCCTCCATTTCCTATTTTGCAGAGTTGCAGCGGTGAGGGCTTTGAACTGTGAGGCATTTTCATTGTCTGAGTCAGAGAAGGACAGAAGGTGAAGGAGAAAGCTTCGAACCATGGTTCTCTTCCTCTCTTCTGGCATCCAACAACACCTGGAGCAGTAGAATTAATACCACTGGCAATGAATGCTTCAGTTTTTTCCAATATTTTGCCGGTTCAATGATTTTCCGTCGACTTTTGGTTGCTGTCATTTCGATGCTTGGTTTCATGTTGCCCTTAGTCGACATGCTGATTTTCTGCCTAAATGTTGCGACATAATATACCTTGCTTAAATCCAGTGTACCCAAATTTTGCTTCGATGAACAAACATAATAACAATTTGTTGTTTCATAAAAAATGTTTCTTAAAATAAAGATTTTCAGAAATTTCAATTTATGTTGCGAAAATCACTAGAACAAACTAGTTTTTCAAACAATATTTGTTTTTGTTTTTTGGTTTTAAACAAGAAACACCTAGAACAAACACCTAAAATCATCAATCGGGTCTTTGCAACTTTCATTTTTAGGGTTTAGATATGTTTGGTTTATACTGGAGTGGGCTTGGTCTTCTTCATTGGGTTCTAACCAGGTGACAATTGGGGAGTCCGGATCAGCGACCCCGACGCTTCCTGACCACAAAGATCAGTGGGGCCCACGGTGAAACACTTTTTGGAAAAAATAAAAAATAAAAAAAACTTTTTCTCCCCCCACCGGGGGGCCCTGGTTTTTGTGTCGGGGGAGCCCCCGGGGCACCCGTGTGTTCACGGCGCGGGAGATGATCCGGATTCACAATTGGGTAAACCAAACCAATCTGAATGCAATTCAATTAGTCAAGACCGGGCCCGAACCAATATAAGAGTTGAGTTTGATTTGAATTGGGGTCTTTGATTCGGTTCGATATGGTTTCTTGGTGTGGTTTGGAGATTGACACCCAAGATGACAAAGGGGTTCAATGGACTTTGCTTAAGCCCAAGTAAGGCCCAAACGTAGGAGATGTAATGCCAATACAATCCATGATATTGGGCTTATTAGTTGAACCTGTGAGCTTATGGTTGCAAGCTATGATACTGTTTTTAAGAATCAAATGGTTTAAACTGT
Source organism: Hakea prostrata (assembly GCF_041222555.1). NCBI lineage: Eukaryota > Viridiplantae > Streptophyta > Magnoliopsida > Proteales > Proteaceae > Hakea > Hakea prostrata. The sequence continues at coordinate 70,534,637 of NC_142600.1, read as the reverse complement.
ACCTAAATCTGTGCATTTATGGGCTGGGCTGGGCTATACAAGTGGTGCTTCCAAGCAAGGTTTAACGTTTCGGTATTGAGCATTATATCAGTCAAAAGATTTTAAGAGACACTGAGCCAGTATACTCTTATATCGAATATTGTATCGTACTGGCCAATGTACTTTAGTGCAATTCAATAAAGAGATGTATCGATATGTATTGTATCACCATCAGTTGTATAATATGGATATGTATCGATATCGTATCAACAGATATTTAAACCTTGGTTCCAGCTTCCAAGATGGAACAACGCTTCAAAGGCAATCACAACATCATTAGAGCTGGATATGGAGGTGTGTTCCATGATCTAAATGAAAGATGTTCAGTTTTCCATAAAGGTTGTGTGCATCAATCTTCTACAGTAACAGAGCCCATGGCAATGAAAAAAGCTCTAAGTTAGGCAATAGACCTGAGGCTAATTAATCTGATAATCAAAGGCTATAATTAGGATGTTATTGATCTCCTGATTCATACAAATAGAAATCCTTGTGGAAAATTAAAACCATCATAAAAAATTGTTGCCATTTTACCCTTCAATTTGATTTGTTAGTCTTCTAACATACAAGACGAGACAATAACATAGCAAATCGCTTGGCATCTAAAGGAGCACGTCCCCAACATTCTTTGTTAAATTAACATTCTTTTGTTACTCATTAATGCAGGGTTGATAGAGTGGTAAGATCTATACTTCTCAGTAGAGAGGTTATGGGTTCAATCCTTGCGAACAATAAAGCTCCCCCTTAGGATGTAATCGATGTGCGCACAAGCTGGCCCATATGAACCTCATATAAAAAAAAAAAATAATAAAAAAAATTGAAAAAAAAAAAAAAAAAAACACTTAAATCCTAACGCTCCAAGTGGAGAGCCCTTCAAACGCCGGGCAGAGTAGCCTGACAGTGGCGGGAGGAAGGTTGGAGGTGGAGATGGAAGTAAGGAATCTACCGCTTTCGCCTACGCAGAGAGCGAAGCTAATGTCGGCGGGCTATACTACCCTTTCGTCACTCTCTGCACTCTCTTCTTCACACCTTGCTCGTGGTGAGGTTTCGCCTTCTTTCTTTTTCTTTCACGCCTCTTGTTTTGCTTTAACAAAAGCAATGTATTCATCATCTATCTTTTTGTCCACAGATTTGAATATATCTGAGCACGAAGCCCTAGAAATTCTGAAGGTGGTCGCCTCACAGAGTAGCAGGACATTTGATGGAACTAAAGCTATTGTTGCCGGTACTCTCTCTGTGTGTGTTTAAGAGATTCCTGTATAACTATCAATTACTAATACCGTCGTCACTACATTATGGTTCTCTTGTTGCTGCGAAATCTGAATAGATATATGGAAAAACTTAGTGGAGAATAGGACCTTAACGTTTACACAAATCTTTTAAACGGTATTTGCTGTGTTAAATCGAAGAAACCTGATAGGAAGCGCGTTTGCGTTTCGAAAGATCATGCACCTTGACGCTTCATTTCTCTGCTTCTTATAGAGTTAAAGACCTGGGACCTATTTTATTCCCTTTGTGCAGATCATACAAGCTTTCTTGGTACTTTTTGGTCATATTGTGTCAAATTACACTGCATTGGTTATTGACAGGAGGCAGGCAGGGTCCTCATCAGGCCTAGCTATGTCCTAGTCACTGAGGGAAACAACGGGTCATTTGATTTATTAGAGGAGCTGGAATTCTGGGGATTTCTAGTACACTGGATCTAATTTTCATTCAGAGTTTGATAAGGGACCAAACCATCTAAAAAGGCTTATTGAAACCCACTGTCCTTTGAGGTGGATCTGGTCACTGAGATCATTGGCACTGGTCAGTTTGGAGCTGCACTTGGTCTTATTGCCCATTGAAGTAAAATTTCTCTGACTGCTTTTAGAGCTAGATATTTTACAGAGGCGCCAATTTAATTCCTCTATGAGTGAAAAATTCCTGAGAAGTTTCAGTGACATTCTGACAAGTTTGATGGGTCCGGTGATCTTCAAGCTCAGTGGTGGAGTGAACCTGCTGTGTGGCTATTACCATCCACAATGAGAATAGATGTGAATGAATTATCATCCAAAATTCCATTTGAAACACTTGTTAATGCATCACTGACTTTTGGTAGGCCAGTTCAAGAATGTATTCTGTTCAGTTTTGGAAATAATATAGGAGTTGATAATGCATTGATCAGTAAGAAAGACCCACTTATTATTTAGTATTATATTTTTATTTACCACAGGCGCGCAGACTGCGTGGGACATGTTTCATGAGGAAGGCTTCATCAAACGAATTACTACATCCTGCAAAGAGCTAGATAATATTCTGGGTGGTGGAATAAGCTGCAAAGAAGTTACTGAAATTGGTCTGTTATTTTTCTGAGGGAGATGTGATGCCAGTGCCACTGCAGGCATCAATTGGCTCAAATTTTCTTTTCTTTTATCTATAAATTGTACTCATATCCTTTGGCAGAGAATATTTCTGATCGTTTTTCCTTGTATGTGATGCTCTCTTACAGGTGGAGTACCAGGCATTGGGAAAACACAACTGGGGTACAGTTTCATGACATTTCTAGTGAGCTGTGTTTTCATTGACTGCCTGAATGAATAATAACTCAAATCAGAATGTGTGCAGGATTCAGCTTGCAATTAATGTTCAGATTCCAGCTGATTGCGGGGGCCTAGGAGGAAAAGCAATTTATGTAGGCATGCCTCTGAACTTCTTCGTAAGTGATTAATGCACCTTTTGGAACTGCCCACTCAAATGTTATATTTTTGTGGTGATCAGATACAGAAGGAAGCTTTCTACCTGAGCGTGTTTTCCAAATTGCAGATGCCTGCATCAAGGACACGGTGGAGAACTATCCTCTTCAACAGAAAAATTTTCAGGCTTGGCAAGACAAATTACAACCAAATGCTTTCTTAGAGAATATATTCTATTTCCGGATATGCAGTTATACTGAGCAAGTTGCATTGATAAACTACTTAGACAAGTTTATTTCTGAGCATAAAGACGTAGGTGAACTATTAGAAAGTCGAGCTTGAATTTCAATTCATAAGCTTTTGTAGATATTGATTTTATATCTTTGTATTAAAATTATTTGCTTTATGTTAGACGTTTTTTTTTATTCCATATGGTGGTCACAGAGATTCTTTATTTCTGACACGTCAGAAGTTTTTTGGGTTTGCACCATCTATAAGACCCTTAGCCCCATTTTCATGATCTTTTGTGAAGTTCCCATGCCTCAATGATATAGGCCCTGGAAGTAGTGTGTTCAAGTAGGTACAAGCACTTTTTTGGGTTCATGTTGGGGAAATGGACAGGTCCTCAAGTGTGGTTTGCTCAAATTTGAGAAACTGCACCACATTTCATGTTATGTAGAGGTGCTGTTTTCTTTCTTCGAACTCCCAAGTATTCTAATTAGGGTCCATACACACTTTTTTTAGCCCTGCTATCAGTTTCTGAACTGAATGGAATTCCAATCTCATTAAAGCCTCAATTGGCTTATATATATATATTTACTTCATTTTATGGGCGAAAACTAGTTTAGTCTCTATGATCTTCATACTATTTGATTAGTATTTTCCCTATGTGTTCATAAGCTACCTGTTGTACGATTATTTTAACAAAATAATGTTTTTACAGGTTAAAATTGTCATTGTCGATAGTGTTACTTTTCACTTCCGCCAAGATTTTGATGACTTGGCTCTTCGGACTCGAGTACTTGGTGGATTGGCACTGAAATTGATGAAACTGGCTCAAAAATTCACTTTAGCAGTAAGCATTTATCTGTGCTTCATGTTCATCTAATAATTCACACACGCACACTCGCAAATGGAACACATTGAATGGTAAACTAAATTTTTAACTTTCTAGAGATTTTATTTGAACTTCATGGATTTGTAGTATATCTTACTTCCTTCTGTTTCTTTTTTTTTTTTATTATTTTATTTTTTAAAGCAAATCATCTGTAGTGTCTTTTTGCCTATCAGTTCCAGAGAGAGGGATGTTCTCTAGTGCTATCCTAGAAAGTTCAGGCTGTCATCATCAAGATGTTCTTGAGAGTGGTGATTTTGTACAAAAAGGCCAAGGGTTAGAAGTGTCTCCAGTCCACTCTGTTAGAACCTAGGTCAGGACTTGCATTAGGTTGCAGCCCTTTATGTCAACAGTAAGCAAGATAAGAGAAGGGAAGCTGCTATAGAGTTTAACAACAGATAGCAGCCTCCCCATTCCCAATCGTATCTGTGGAAAGAAACAGGACAATAGGCAGCTTTTCCCTGTGCAGACCAGGTAAGAACCAAAAATTAAAAGAAAAAAGAACTAAACATATAAACAAAACCAAAATCCTGGTGCAACTAGGAAAGCAGAAGTACAAGGAGAAAAGCATAGTCCACGACAGAGAGCTCTGTCGGACTTTCTCCATTGTGGTATAGACGATCATACCCATGGTCTAAGAACCCCCCCCGGAAGGAAAAAAAAGGGCTGGAGAATTCTTTTGTTTTACAGACAAGAAGAGGTAACACTGACCCACCCAACTTTCTTCACTCCTCAACTCTCTGCTATGCAATTCTCCATTCCATCAAACAGATTTTTTTAATATCTTGACTCATTTTTTGTCCTTATTAATTGGTTTGGAGTCAAAAATAGATCGAGTGGAAAGGGGGACTTCTTTATTCTTTTCTTTTCAGAGTCTTTATGATTAGCATTAAGCATGGAATTCTACAGCCAGATACAGGCATTAGCATGGGTAGAGTTATCAAAACTAGTTAGGTTTTTTGGTTGTTGGAACATGAAAACGATAGGATTGTGGTGGTTGGGTGTCTTCCTGATAGAACCCTTAGAGAACATTTTAATGGTAATTGGTGCTTCCCATCCAGTCATTCTTGCATCCTCATTTTGGTATATTGTTGCTGTGTTTTGCGTCTAAATTCAATTAATACCTAAGAGAGATGGAGAGGGTTTTGGCTTCACAAAGTATTATACAGACTTGAATGGAAAAAATTTAACCTTCGCAGCCCATAACTGGATGTTGCCATTGGCGTGGACCACATGGTTACATATCTTCAATGAGTCTGATTTAGCCTCATGAGCAATTTTACTACTAATTCATCAGAATTGCGCTTGTAAAGACGGAGAGTTTGAGATGAAATTATGAAATAATCCATTTTCCTTCGCACTGCTAACTTGTGAACCAATGTGGTTGATTTTGATGCTCACTTTGACTATGATTAGTGATACTGGGTCATTCGTGTCTTCTACTTATGTGAGAATAACTATAGGCTTGAATTCCTGAGGATTTGTTCATTCAGAGAAAAGACCGACGCATAGGCAGTTGGGGTCTCGCTGGTCGGACTTGTGCAAGAAGATGCCCTATCGAGCCAAGAAGGGAGTTCAAGGAGCTGATTCCAGCAAGATGATTAACTATTCTCTTTGCTTTTTTTACATTCTAGTGTCCAGGTAGGGTCGGGCTGCACAATGGGCCTGGGCAGAGGCTAGGTGAGACTAGGTACGAAAGGAGGAGGGTGGTCACTTAGAAGAACAAAAGGTTTTAGAATCACATTAAACTAAATTAATAAAAGAAGGAGAGGTTGTATGAATAAGTCAGTAGAGGTTGATTTGGGTGTTTTAAGATAATAGGAGAGGAAAGGTTGAAGTTCTCTTATTTTGGGGGAATCAGAAGTAGAAGTTTTGAGTGGGGGTGTTCACGTAAATATAAAGTTTAAAGGAGTGCTAGAAATTTACCTTTCTTCTTCTTTTCTTCTTTTATTTATTTATTTTTATTTTAAGGATTCAAGTTTCACTCTGTTCATTTGAAATACATCTACTTTATAATCTCAACTTAACTGTGACCATAAGTTGAATTTGGAAATCCTAATGGGCTTAGAAGAGCTAGCATGAGTCTTACAGAAAATATGTATATCTATGAAACGGTTTGGAGCATCAAATTATTTCCGTTTATTGAGAAAATGGCTTATTATGTCTCTGCTATCTTACAACCCCCACCCCTTTCTGTAGGTTGTGATATTAAACCAAGTCACCACAAAGTTCAGTGAAGGTTCAGTTCGGTTAGCTCTTGCACTAGGTAATTTACTTCCTCTGGCATTCATTTGGCTTTTTTGTGGCAACTACTTTGCTCAGCTATATTTATCCTGCTCTGCATTTTACGGGCATTATGAATTTTTATTGTTCGAAATTATTTATATGTGCTTTGTTACTTATATAGGGCTCAAACTTTGCTTAACCAACATTCTTCCCTCAAATAGATCTATCACCTTCCAAGATATTACTGCTGTAGTGTCTCACTACCTTAATACACTAGTAACTGTACAAAATCTTCGTTTGCACTTTAAATAAGTATTTTCTTCCCTAAGTCGGTCACCTTCTGATATGTTACTGCTGTACTGTCTACCACCCCGTACACTAGTAACTGAAAATCAATGCTTGCACTTTAAACAAGTATTATGTCTTTCTGTTTCATAGACAGTTCAATATTTGGAGAAGCTTACAGTCCATTGTGAACAACTCAAAATAAGGTTATGGGAACCAGGTCAACATGATTGGCTAAGGTTATGATTCTTGCTGCCAGCATGACACACCAACTCTCTTGCTTTGCCTGAGCTTGGGAGTGGCAACACAAAAACACTTTCAAATTTATCAATGTTTGGCTCATTTAATCTTTGATCGGGTATATGTTACATTTTATATGCCTCAGTACTTCTACATCCCCGTTCCTGTAATTACATTACTCCCAGTAGATAGGGTTCTACTGTCTTCTCATCTGGAAGTTCAGATATGAGGAAATTCCTCTCTTACTGTTTTTCACTCTTATGGAGTATAGTTACTAGTGTAACATGGAAGCAAATTTTTAATTGGTGTTCTTGGTACAGGTGATAGTTGGTCTCATGCCTGTACCAATCGGATAATTCTGTATTGGAATGAAAATGAAAGATACGCATATATTGACAAGTCACCCTCACTAAGGTCTGCTTCAGCACCATATTCCATTTGCAGCAAAGGGGTGCGAGATGTTGTTTCAAATTGTAAAAGGATCAAAATGATGTAATTAATATATGATGGGCACTGGCTGCAATTTTAGAGCATTCTTAGTCTTCAAGGGTGTAATATACGATGGGGACTGGCTGCAAGTAAGAATATATTCTTAGTCTTCTTTCCCCCCTTTTGTATAGGGATAAAAATTCCTTGGACCACCAGTGTTACTGGTTTCCCACACTTATCTGCTGCCTTGCTGTTGCTAATATCTCTGCTTGCAATATTGCTTATTGAATTGCTAGCTCTGTTTCAGAATTTCTTATGAAGAGCTCTTTCAGATGGCGTAGCTATTGCTGTTGCACTGAAGAGGGGTAACATAACACTGGGTACTTCTTGTCCTAGGTGTGGGGCTGTGGAGGGAAATTTAGAACATATTATTTTAGATTGTTGTTTTGCCAGGGCTGTGTGGTTTTAGTCTGAGTTGGGGTTTGCTGCCACCCTATGATGATGTCTTTGTCTGGATTTATTGCTGCCTAGAGCAGATTTGGTGATGGAAGATTGCTGAAATAGAGATTGGCAGGGGTGGCTTCCCATATTTGTTGGGTTTTATGGCAAGCCAGGAATAGACTAATGTTAGAGTTTGTTACTGCTGATCTCACAATATGGATAGAGATCCTGAGTTTTAGTAAATGAAATAAATTTTTAAACTTACAAGAAACCAATTCTACTCAGTTCGAGGATAGTTCCACATATGGAATAGGTCGTTGGCTGATCAAAAGGTGCGCTTTGGCCTTTCATATACACGAAAGAACAAAATGAAATGAGAGAACTCAATGTCAACAGGAAAACGGAGAGAGAGAGAGAAAAGATTAAGGTTCTCTTTTTTTGGGAACCAGATGTAGAAGTTTTGAGTGAGTGTGACGTAAATATAAAGGCGTGCTAGCAGCGGCGGACCCAGGATGCAATAGTGGGGGGGGCCGAAGAATGAAAGCCAGTAACCTTCCTATTTAGGGTCCCACTGCTAAATTATTTTATTAAATTAAAGAATAGACCCATATATATTTTGTGGGGCCCACACATATTTGAAAAAATGATAAATTATTGATAATGATATATTTTTTTTGACAAAATATAGGTAAAATTAAAGCAATAATATAAAAAAAAATATACACATGACTTCAACCCTAAAAAGTTAAATGCAAACCAAAATTTTCATTGGTAGGAGTTGTAAACAAAAAAAATTTTTTAGGTAAGAGATGCAAATCAATGGTAGTTAGTTACCTACTAACTATAGGCATTTTATTCACAATACAAAATCAAATAACAAAAATTGCAGAAGAAATAAAGAAACATAGAATATAAAATCAAATTAAAAAGAATAACAAAAGAAAAGAGAAAAAAAGAAACAATGAATAAATTGAGAAAGAAAAAGAGATTTAATTGTGGAGTAGATTTTTTTTCAAATTTTCTTAAGCCACGCTTATAGAAGGGGAAGAGAATAAATAGGAAAAAAAGAGGATAGAGGAGAGGAGATAAGAGAATAAATAGGGATGAAGAGTTAGTTTTTAATTAGAAATAATATTTTGATTTTTGAATACCTAATAAGATTTTTTTTTTTCAAAAATTTCTTTTAACCCACGTTTATAGAAACATAAGAGAATAAATAGGAATACAAGACGAGAGAGAAAAGAGGGGAGAATAAATAGGGATTGATGAATTAGTTTTTTTATTAGGAATGACATTTATACCCATCATTTTACATTTAAAAATTGTTCACAATATTGGGGGGGGCCAAATAGTGACATTTCACATGTAGGAAGAGAAAAAATCGGAAAAATTAAAGGAATTAGGGAAATATGGATAAAATTTAAAAAAATTCGGGGGGCCATGGCCGCCTCCGGTCCCTTCACAGGTCCGCCCCTGCGTGCTAGAAATTTACCTTTCTTCTTCTTTTCTTCATTTGTTTTTAAGGATTCAAGTTTCGCTATAATACATCTACTTTATAATCTCAACTTAACTGGGATCGTAAGTTGAATTTGAAAATCCTAATGGGCTTGGAAGAGCCAGCATGAGTCTCAAATAAAATATGTATATCTATGAAACGGTTTGGAGCTTCAAACTATTTTCGTTTATTGAGAAAATGCTAATGGATGGATCTTTGTTGTTGTTGGACTTAAATTTTGATTAAATTATCTTAAATTTTTTTTTTTTTGAGTATCTCAGGTTCATCCGTATCAGCTTTATCTTCAATTGTCATACGATGACTCCATCATTTTTGGGCAGTTTTGAAGAGAAAAGAATTATAACCAAGGTTCGACAGATTACTTGTGGCCACGGTGGTGGGCGACACCATCGACATGGCAACATATTGCAATATGTCGGGCGACATTTGGAGGGGTGTTAATGAAAAATCAACCCCTAGTTTCGAGGGGTATTTGGGATTATTTTTAGTCTGAATTTAAACACATTGTGAGCGTTAATTTGAATTAAAACATCACCTAAATTAATGTTCTTGATAGACACATGTCTGGCTGTATGTGGGTGAAACAGGAAGTCTGGAAAACCTGCAAATTTGTATGAAATCCTGGTTGATCGATACAAACAATATAATAGTCGACCATAACAAAGCAAGATGTATTCGTAAAGATCGAAGATTAGAGCAAAATAGGGTTAAAAACTTAAAATACAAGAAACATGAGAGAGAATGGACGTTGACGACATTAGCGATATCAGCGACATGTCGTCAACATATGGTAAGTATCGTGTCGCTGGGCTCCCCCTAGCGACAGGGCGATATCGCCAGTGTCGGCAATATATCACATACACTTTATACCATGATTATAACACTAATAAACTCTTTATTTGACTTTTTGCATCCACGTAATGACATGCAAATCCAAGATTAAGTCAAGAAAGGCCAAGAACAACTTTGGTAGAATAACATTTTGATTTAGATTTGAAGATAAGGTTAAAGATTAGATAGACCTAGTCTTTTTTTTTTTGGTCAACAAGACCTAGTCCATTTTAACCCATCAACACTCCAACAGCCAACAACGGTTAAACATTTAAATTTTATTTACCAAAAAACAAGAAACATTAAATTTTTTTTTTTTTACCGACATTTTTGGTAAAAAAAATTTTACAACTTCAATGTGAATGTAAAATTTCCCACCAAGAAAAAATGATGTCGGGTTTGTTAGGTTCAGCTAGCCGTTGAGATGTCTGCTCCATCTACCCCAAGATTTAGAAAAGGATCTACGGTTGGATTATTGAACAACTGTCTATCAGGAACCGTCGAGCCGATCCGAGTCGACTCATAACGAAAAAAACAAATTAGGGAGAAATGGAAGGCGAGCATTCTCTACCCATACTCGACGGTCAAGATGGTACCTGATGGTACCTTCTCTAAATCTAACGGTAAAAATATGAATCATCTTCGTGTCCTCCGAAGTAGATAGAACGATTTGTTTGTTGGGTTCTTCCTCTGCCATTCCTTATTTCTTCTCACTTCTCTCTCACTTCTTCTACCTGTGAAACCCAGTTTGGTAGAAATCACAGAGACTTAAGAGAGACTGATCCAGTCTCGTCTCTCTCAATTTTCTTCAATTCCGTTTTCTTTCTTCTCATCTCCTCTGTAACAGGAGTAGTTTGAGCTCTCTTGGTTCCCCTGTTTCTACAGCAGAAGAAATCATGGCAACCTCTTCTTCCATCAGCGTTTCCCAAGCCCTTGTGGGTCGCACCAGCATTTCCCACTCTGGCTCTACATCTCACTCTGACTGTCTTGCCCTCCCTGGCTTCAGACTCAGCACTCTCTCTGGAAGAAGCATCAAATCCCAGTCTCTGCGTGTAGCTGGTTCACGGAAGCGGGTGAGCTCTCAATCCTCCATCCGTGCGGCCTCTGTAGAGACCCTGGAAAAGACCGAGACGAGTTTGGTAGAGAAATCGATCAATACGATTAGATTCCTAGCGATCGATGCTGTTGAGAAGGCCAATTCTGGGCACCCTGGTTTGCCGATGGGCTGCGCTCCCATGGGTCATATTCTGTACGATGAGGTGATGAAATACAACCCTAAGAATCCTTTTTGGTTCAACCGTGACCGCTTCGTGCTTTCTGCTGGGCATGGTTGTATGCTACAGTACGCTCTGCTTCATCTTGCTGGATTTGACAGTGTAAAGGTGCGTCTTTTTTGCTGTTGAGGCAGTGGTTTACGTACTTCATTTTGGTGGATACCTAAAGAACTTTGCTTCTTTTTCCTTCATGGGATAATTTGGATCTTTGCTTTCAGAGTTTTGGTATTAACCTCCTTCCTTTTTATGGTTTACTTTAGTTAATCATGTTTTATCTTTAATGCTAGCAGTCTGTGACAGAAATGTACATTTGATTATTTTCGAAGGTTTAATTGATCAAGAGAACTCTGGGCCTTTGTTCTTGTCAGTGGAAAAACTAAGAATTTTGAAGTAGATTTATGATATCCATGTTTCTGTTTGACCATTGATGAGGTTTTTTTGGGGGTGGAATAGGTTATAGGATACCTATATGCTCTCTACTCAGATGAGTGTGTTCTTGTTTGTAGCTTTTTGTGAAACGAAATCGGGATGGCCATTTGTCTTCTGCTAGATGATTGGGTTTATTCTCTCTTTGTTGTCTTATCTCTGCTTCTTCTTTTTTTCTCATTTTTATTAACGCAGATCTTAGGTACCTGTTTGCTTGTCCTTCTAAACTTTTGGGTTACTCTTGTTCTGATTACTTTTTCTTCTTCCTGAATTCTTCTGTTGTACAATTCCGTCTTCTAGGAAGAAGACTTGAAGGGTTTCCGTCAGTGGGGAAGCAAAACTCCTGGTCACCCTGAAAACTTTGAGACTCTCGGTGTTGAAGTTACCACAGGTTGGTCAATTTCTTCTGGTATTAATTCCTACAATTCTCTTGCATTAGAAACCTGAAAATTCTTTATTATACTCCAAATATTCTTTCTGTAGGTCCTCTTGGTCAGGGTATTGCCAATGCTGTTGGGCTGGCACTTGCAGAGAAGCACTTGGCTGCGCGTTATAACAAACCTGACTCTGAGATTGTCGACCATTACACGTGAGATCTCTGATTTGTTCATTTTTCCTCCTCCCCCCACCAAAAAAAAAACCCATCATATACTGGCAGTATTGCTATGCTGTATTCTTTTGGTTCTATTGATTTGTGTATTTCCTTATGCTGCATCTTAGTTTCAATGATTTTGTCTAGCTGTTTCCCATAATAATTTCTTTAATTTCTTTTGGTGTTGTTAAACTGTTATTCTCCCAGATATTGTATATTGGGGGATGGTTGCCAGATGGAAGGTATCTCAAATGAAGCTTGTTCCCTCGCTGGGCACTGGGGACTTGGTAAGTTGATTGCTTTCTATGATGACAACCACATCTCCATTGATGGAGACACAGAGATTGCATTTACTGAGTCCGTTGACACCCGTTTTGAGGGTCTCGGTTGGCATGTAATTTGGGTAAAGAATGGTAACACTGGATATGACGAGATTCGTGCAGCCATTAAGGAAGCAAAGGCTGTCAAAGACAAGCCCACCCTCATCAAGGTTAATTCATTGCACCTACAATATAATTTATTATTATTATTTTTTCTAATATAAGTTTGAAGTAAAGTTGGGTAACAACTTTTTTGATGTCCCTTCACAGGTCACTACTACCATTGGTTTTGGGTCCCCAAACAAGGCAAACTCATATAGTGTCCATGGCAGTGCTTTGGGTGCGAAAGAAGTGGATGCAACAAGGCAGAACCTTGGATGGCCACATGAGCCTTTCCATGTCCCTGAGGAAGTGAAGAAGTAAAGCAATTACCATTAGATTGCCCGCTCCTCTTGCCATTTTATTTGATTTGACATTTCCAGTGGTTTGTTAATGAATTTGGTCTCTCTTTTTTCACAGGCACTGGAGCCGCCACATTTCTGAAGGTGCTTCTCTTGAAGCTGAATGGAATGCCAAGTTTGCAGAGTATGAGAAGAAGTATAAGGAGGAAGCTGTGGAACTTAAGTCCATTGCCAATGGTGAACTACCTGCTGGTTGGGAGAAGGCTCTTCCGGTGAGTATCACGGGTCAAATTTTTTGTTCTTTATTGTACCTTCTGGTGTCTCGATTATGTCCATCCTGGTTGTGAACTTGAGAATGGGGTTAAAGGCCATGCTGCTTGCTTGCTTGCTTACAGACTTACACTCCAGAAAGCGCTGCAGACGCCACCAGAAATCTCTCCCAACAGTGCCTCAATGCACTTGCAAAAGTTATCCCTGGTTTAATTGGTGGAAGTGCAGATCTTGCATCTTCCAATATGACCTTACTGAAGATGTTTGGAGACTTTCAAAAGAACACCCCAGAGGAAAGGAATGTCCGTTTTGGTGTTAGAGAGCATGGCATGGGTGCCATCTGCAATGGCATTGCCCTCCACAGCCCTGGCCTTATCCCCTATTGTGCTACCTTCTTTGTTTTCACTGATTACATGAGGGCTGCAATTAGAATCTCTGCTTTGTCTGAGGCTGGAGTTATTTATGTGATGACCCATGATTCAATTGGTCTTGGAGAGGATGGACCAACCCATCAGCCAATTGAGCATTTGGCTAGCTTCAGGGCCATGCCCAACATTCTAATGCTCCGCCCTGCAGATGGGAATGAGACTGCTGGTTCCTACAAGGTTGCGGTTCTCAACAGGAAGAGACCATCAATTCTTGCCCTGTCTCGCCAAAAGCTTCCCCAACTTCCTGGAACATCAGTTGAAGGAGTGACAAAGGGAGGATACACTATATCAGATAATTCTTCAGGAAACAAGCCTGATGTTATCTTGATTGGTACTGGTTCTGAATTGGAGATTGCTGCCAAGGCTGCCGATGAGCTCCGGAAGGAAGGGAAAGCAGTCCGTGTGGTCTCTTTTGTAAGCTGGGAGTTGTTTGATGATCAGTCAGATGAATACAAGGAGAGCGTCCTTCCATCTGCTGTTACGGCCAGGGTAAGCATTGAGGCAGGATCAACATTTGGATGGGAAAAGATTGTGGGTTCCAAGGGGAAGGCAATTGGAATTGACAAATTTGGGGCAAGTGCACCCGCAGGAAAAATATACAAGGAATATGGTCTTACAGCTGAGGCTGTCATTGCAGCAGCCAAATCAATTTCTTAGGGGTCTTATTAGTCGCACTTCACTACCTCCTTTTGTTTGGCATTTGGGTTTTGATTCCAGCATTCCAAGATTGAAAACACGATAAAGAAGCCCAACTCTGGAGAGATTTTCAGTGAATTGCTTAATGTTATAAAATAAGAAGAGAACCTGTCAAGTTGGTATTTTTTTTCTTCTTTTTCTTTCACCTTTCCTCTTATGTTAATCAATGGAGGAGTTAAGAGCCTCCAACTTGGAATCAGGAGCAAGAGTACTGAAGGGATGATGATCAATGTTGTTGAAAATGTGTAAGAACAATGGATGCTTTTCATTTTTGTAATATTTTGAAGTCCTAATCATCAGGAATAAGATTGTGTTCTAAACATAATGGAGCTTGGAATCAGATGCTATCTAAAGTTTAGACCCGGTGTGGAGTGCCTTTGAAGCTTGCAGAATTGCTGCTCTTTTGCCTTTACTGCAAGGGATTTTCTTTATCCATTAGCTATCTACATGGGTACAAATGGGGAAGAAGACCCAAATCTTTCACAGGGCTCAGGTCTCACCCTCAGGGGTGGGTCCCATATCCTCACAAAAGATGGAGATCTGTCCCCACCCATTTTCTTGTGGATGGCTATGGTGGGTATAAACCACTGAATGATGCTAAGGTAATCCAGTGTGTATGAAGTGTGTCTACTAATCCATTTGCTTGAGGCTCTACTTTTTGTTGACAAGTGAAGTGGAAGGGAAAGGGAAGTTGCTGAAAATTTCTTGACAGGTCAGGTATAACAAGTGATTGGTGAGCACCTATCACATTATCTTCTGGTTGAAGATTTTTTTCTCACCAAACCAAAATTCTTGATACCCTACCAACTACCAACAAGTGATCAGCATTTCGAATGGGTTAGGAATCACACAGGTTTTATCTTCATCTTCCTGTCTTTATTTAAACTTGACTTGTAGTGTCTGAAACTGACAGTTGAGTTTCATATGGGCAGTAGGACCCTGAGTGTTTGTGAAACTGGCAATATGGTATCATTTCAGCATATTCTCAAAACCCTGATCGCTTGTTGCCAAAACCATCTCTGTTTCCAAAAATGCAAAAAATTGGTTATGTATGTTTCTCTTCTTGGTGGCATCCCTTTCCTGTGTTGGAGATTCGGATATCCTTCAGTGCAAATCTGGTGTCAAAGGTTTTCGCACAAGACCCATCTTCAGATTTGATGCCTTAACCTTAAGTTACAACTCTGGTCCATCGACAATTGCGTTAAGATTCACCCTTAGATTCGAATATCCTTCACTAGATGAAAATTTTTGAGAGTGAGTTTTTTTTCTTGGACACTACTAAGTGAACTTTTAAGTGTTTCAAATTCCAGGTCAATTCACATTATTGGATAAAACTAGTTAACTTTGTGCTTATTGTTTTTCCCATTTAAGGAATGGATCACAGTTCCAGAAAAGGATATCAAATGATATGGTTCTTTAACAATTCTAGTCTTACAGAGTCAAGACCAGAACCATAAGTTAATTGGATCCAAATAAGACCATTAAACGATTGATACTAGCTCTGGTTCCAAGCAGTCCAAATCTAAAAAAGAATAATATTGTATGGTACATGCAACATACGGACAGAGCACCAACTAAGGGAAAAAAACTCGTCCATTAATGGATACTCCATTAATGAAAATGTCTAGACGAACTTAGAAAAATTGTAAGATTATAATACGTAATCGAACACCGTTGCATTGAAGGAGCTATTTTCAGATTGAATTGGGCGAAAATTTGCAAGACTGTGATAAGCAGTTAATCACGCCTACCAAAAAGAAAAAGAAGCAATTAATCGCCATTGCGTTTAGTTGGATGTCAACGGAATCGTGCACCGTACCTGACACTGTCTGGCCTATTTCTGATGGGCTTTTAGGAATCCAGATGATCTCCTAGTCGGGTGAGCACAGAGTGCTCCCCGATCGCTTTTTGACCACAAAAACCAGTGGATTCCACTGGTGGAAAAAAAGTTTTATTTTTTATTTTTTTCAAACAGTGTTTTTCACCGTGGGCCCCACTGATCTTTGTGGTCAGGAAGCATAGGGGTCGCTAATCTGGACTCGGCTTTTGGCACTTGTTTTGGCGATCTGTTTGAATGAAGCTTTCTTTTTTTCAATAAAAAATAATAATAATAATAATATGGCAGCTTTTTAAAGATGTAAAAAAGACAATGATGACCAACGGGGGTTGGTCCAAGTGGTAAGCAGTTTGGTTCGCTTTAAGCAAGGTTCCGGTATCGAATCCTTGTAGATGCAAAAAATCCCCGTTGTGCGACGCGGGTCGAACACCCGTTTATAAACGGGGTTGGCAAACCAAAAAAACAAAAAAAAAAAGACAATGATGAGACCTCGAGTCCGAATCTTCTCCCCGTCGGGGTAGCATAGACAGCTTTACAACCACAAAATATAGTATGGCCCACAGGTGGAAAAATGAGATTTTTTTTTTCAAAATGTAGTAGAGCAATTCTTAATAAAGTCTTCACTCCAACAAAAAATGCTAAGTTCATAAATGATATTATTGGTTTTTAGCAATTGGATGGTGCATCTTTGTATACAGTGTGGGGAAGATAGCTCTTGCATAAATGTCTCCACCATGAAATTCCTCATTGGATTCAAATGAATACTTTTTAAAATGGTTTAAATGGGCAAACTCAAACTATAATGGATGTTATAGCAAATGAGACTATATTGACAAAGTCTTACAATGATGTTTATGAGATTTTGGAAAGAATGACCAACAATAACTATTAATGGCTAGCTAAGAGAATAGCTACAAATAGCAAAGTAGTAGGGATTCATAACTTAAATGCAGTGACAATTTTGACTACACAAGTGTTATTTTTAACTAGTGTGCTAAAATCAATGAACTTTACTGTAGCAATATAGTCACAGCAAAATAAAGTAGCTGCTTGTACATATTGTGGTAAGGAGTATTTCTTTAATAATTGGTTGTCCAACCCAAAATCCGCTTGTTATGTTGGGAGTTTTAATAAAGCTTACAATCCATATTCCAATACCTGTAGTCTCAGTTGGAGGCAACACCTTAACTTTTCTTTTTATGCTTAAGAACAAAATACAGTCATTCCTCAATCCCAACCCGACTACAACACCCTCCAAACATTCAAGCACAAGTAAAGACTCAGCCTATGGAACTATCCTCTTTGATAGAGAGTCTATTAAAGGAGTATATGACAAAGAATGATGCAATAATTCATAATTAGACAACTTCATTGAAGAACTTAAAGAATCAAGAGGGACAACTAGCTAGTGCTTTAAGCAATAGACCTCAAGGATCATTGCTAAGTCAAATAGAAAATCGTTAGTGTGAAGGTCAGGAGCATTGCAAATTTATTGCATTAATGAGTGAAAAAATCATAGAGCAACGTCAGTCAAATTCCAACCAATAGAAGGAACTTATTCCAATTCAAGAGGAAGGGTAGTGATAAGCATACATTTATCATTATTTATTTGATTTAATTTCCCATGCTTAGTTAATTAAAAGAGAGCTAATTGAGTAATTTTGTGTCTTTTTCAGGAATAAGATGATTTTAGTTATTACAAATAACGTAGAGTAAAGTTAGCAAAATATATTAGAGGATTTTAATTAAAATAAAATCACTAGATTCAATCTTGCTACCCAAGAAATTATAAATACTGAGATCCAATTTAATTAATGCAAGGAGAGCACTAATTGGTAAAGGTCTAAGGAACAAAATTTGTAATAAGATATGAAAATTGGGTAAATAGACCTACCTTGAGTATTTTAGACATATCTCTCGTATGAACTCGGATTGCAGTGATTCAAGATGCTATGGAAAGAGAACGATAATATCTACAACTTTCTAGTTTTGAATTTTCCCAGAATCTGAACGAATAAAGGTCTAATTGATGGGTAAATAGGAGGAATTCATTGTGTTCGGGAGACAGAAAAGAGAAGCCAGCAACAGAGAAGAGGAAAAGACGGCAAACACAGATCTTGGCTCTCATCTCTCTCATTGTTGTTGGAATTTTAAATTATTTTTAAATTATAAGATTCAAAATATTTTTTGTGTTTACAATGAAGGGTTAGAGGTAATGTTATTCCCTATTTAGATACCTAAATAGCCAATGGGTAGTCTATGAAAAGTTTTGTTTGAATGGCTAACAAACAAGACTTAAGGGAAAAGACATGATCTGGGAGGTATCTTTAAAGATACCCTTTATAGGTGTTTCTTCCTCTTCTATATAAAGAGAGGAGTTGATCTCTAGGAACTCTAACAGTTTTAACGCCAATATTAGTCTCTTGGTTTTCTATCAAGGTGTGAGTGTTTTTGACGAGTTTGTGAGTATTACCTTCGGACGTTCTTTGCAAGTAGATTCCATTGGAGTGTATGCCATTGGAACTAAAGAGTTGTTGTATCTTGGAGGTGAGGACGCCATGGTCAAACCCAGTCTACACTATAGGGGGCGTTCAAATACCTTAAGGAAAAGTACTGATATGTACACCTCAACTCACCGTGTTCAAGTTCTTCTTGTTGTTATTGTATTGTATTCTGGATGACATACGGATGTATAGTGATGTTACCGATTTCTTCTTCAACTTCAACAAAGACAAGGATAACAGATAAGTTCTATTTCATCTATTCTACAGTCTTATACTTGCTGCCCATCTAATGATTTCTAACAATTGCTCAAGAAGAAGACCACTTCTCTCTCTCTAAATTTCATCTTTATTTATTTTATGAACTTTGTGATAGTGAGTAGTTAGTTCATTTTCTTTGGGATGTAGATGAACCCAAGGTTTTAAGTATCGGTATCGTGTAGCGTATCGGTAAGGTGATTTTAAGAGATGTATCATCTTGTATCGAGTATTGTATCGCTTTGACTAATGTAGTGTAATTCAATGGAGAGACGTATCGATATGTATTATATCGGTTGGGTCAAATATGGATACGTATCGGCTAGTATCGTATGGTATCGTGGGATACTTTAAACCTTGGATGAACCAATGCTTATTTCATTAATTTGAGTGTCCAATATCTTCTAGTTGATTGTGTTTGAGTCTAGCCAAAGATGTTCTATAGCTAAGCAAACTAAGCGTGCCAAGCTTCGACGAAGGACGATAGTCTTGCGAAGATAGGCATATCTAGGAAAGATCATCCTTTCTTCTAAAGTATAGAGTTATATCGATTATTGAAAAGCATTGGGGATTCGAAATTCCAAAGATCCTCACGTATTCATAATTAAAGTTTTTACATTGATTAATAGATTTAATTTAAATTAGGTTTTGTTGAACTCAATCTTAGTAACTTAGCCTTTTAGTTGCCCATAGTTTGATCTCGTACTTTCTACTAGCTAGATTAGTATAGAATTTTATTTTGATTGGTTAGCAACATGATCAAATAGAAGAAGGAAAGACAAGGTGAATGTTCAACAAAAACAAATTGTATGTTCTGTTTACTGGCCCCTTAACCTTAGAATTGAATTCTTTCTGGCCAATTCTAGCTATTTTGCACTTATTTGTGTATGTTTGCATTCATTTTTAATAGAAAGAAAAATCTACCATTTTTTCGGTTTTATCTATATCATCTGTTTCTTTCCATTATATCTAGAAATCCAAAAAATTTAGCTATGATAAAAGAGAAGAACTGAACTACAGGTATGACTCTGAACATGATAAACTTTTCGTTGAAAAAACTGAAAATTTCTCCCCCTCAATCAAGGGAATTATCTAAAAACAAATAACTCAATCAATAGTCTCAGTTAAATAACTCCATTGGTATATGATGAAAAAAATGTTACAAGGTCGACAAAGAACATGGATGGAAGTGGATGACAGCAATTGAAAAAGAAGGTTGTTGTCTCACTCAAGCGGTTGGTACTACAAATTTTGATTCATTATCTGAAGCGGTTCTCAACGGAGTAATAGATAGTTGGAAGTTTAGTATTTTTTTCCGGAACTGAGGTTCATCCGGGCTAGCTTGCACGCACCACGATTTACTTCCTCAGGGGGGAGCTTTATATTAATGCCGCCGAGTGGGTACGAACCCAAGACCTCTCCCCTAGGGAAATTTAGTATTGAAGCAGGGATTCAAGTTTTGAAAGTTTGGACCAATTGTAATAATCTTTTACAACTTATTTCTAAGCCTAGCGGGACGTCTTGGCCTTTGGAGTTAGTCCCAATTTTGCTCTTTGTTTCTAAGAATACGGTAGTTTACCTCATGCTTTATATTATATGCTAAAACTGGTTGCTTTCTGTATCTAAGCTCTTCTCGTGGAGCCTCTCTTATAGAATTTTTTTTTTTTGGCAAATTGCACTGGCACCCCAAAATGGAGGCCTTAAACCACTGACACCCCACTTTATGTTTAAAAAGCACAGAAACCCCAAAATTTGATTTTTATTGAATATATCTGTCAAATTTATCATTGAAAACAATTGAATCACTGTTTATTTCAAAAATATCTATATAATAAACAGTGTCTGAAAGGGTTTTCAATGACAAATTAGACAAATAATCCAATGAAAATCCAATTTTGGGGTCTTTGTATTTTTTTAAACATAGAGTGAGGTGTCAGTGCTTTAAGGCATCCATTTTAGAGTATCAGTACAATTTGTTTTTTTTTTTAATGAATATTCCTCCCAAAAAATTGCTTGTAATCCCCAAAAGGACCAAAAAAAAAAAAAAAAAAAAAAAAATGGCGAACCGGGAACGGTTGGATGGCGAGTGAGTCGTTTTCCCGAGTTGTGCTGAGAAAGTTTGGTGACAGATTGTGGTCTGTATAGACGAGATGCAAAACTACTTCTTGCAATGGTGACGGTTGACAGAAGAAGACTAATGTTGGTTGGTGAATGAACGATCGCTACCCAGTTTTGATCATTTTTTCTCCAAATTACAGAGTTAATTCTGAAACCAAATCAAACCATAAGAACTAACCCATCTCTCTCCAAAGTCTCCTCTCTGGAATCTTGAGCGCCCCTTGTCAGAGCCAAGAGACGGAGATGGCGCAGGTTGGCAACATTGCTAAGAATCTCCATGGTTCCCTCAGCTCAACTCCTCTCCCAAGACCTCCTAAACCCAGGTCCTCTCTTTGCTCGGCGTGGTTACGATCTGATGTTAAAGTTTCTTGCGGCTTCGCTGGCCTCAAATATGATATACATTCACCTAATTCTTCAGTTGCTTCTGCTAAGGTTCCTCTCAGAGTTTCAGCTGCTGTTGCCACCTCTGAGAAGCCCTCTACAGCTCCCGAGATCGTTTTACAGCCCATCAAGGAGATCTCTGGCACTATCAAGCTTCCTGGTTCCAAGTCCTTGTCCAATCGTATCCTCCTCCTCGCTGCTCTTGCTGAGGTTTAAGACTCCTCCGCTTTCTCATTGCATCTCCAATTTAATGTCTGTTTCTTTTGTAAGTGTATGAACGTATTATTTAGTTGGTTCTCTCCAATTTTAGTGCAGCTTCTTGTAACCTCTGTTCCTTATTTATTTATTTACTTTCATTTCATGTAGACGCGAACTCTCAAAAGAAAATGCATGGAATTTGGGAAATGAATTCGATCTTAAGGACTTCATTTTCTTGTTTAATTATCCATTAGCAAATTATGTGTACTCTGATCTTCTGATTATGTTGAATTTATGCGAATTACATTTGCTTGGTTCCAGTCATGGTGACGAGCTGATACCTTTTGTGGTTCATTTCATTAGATATCTAGTTTTAAAGGGGATAGTTTGTCTTTCTGCATTGATCTTTTTCTTCTATTCTCTGTTCTGTTTTCTATTCATGGCTGCAAAGAACTACTTCCTCAAAAATTATATTGATTTATCTCAATTCTCTTTATCTTGCCTAAAAGAAACAGCTTAACTTGCAGCTTTTAGTTATGACTGATTACAGCATTATTTTCTTGTCAGAGTTGTTAGATCCATTTAATTACATACGGCATGTTGTAGAACTGATATGGAGATGATCCATGTAATGGCCCTTGCTTTTTGCATGGGAATGATGAGTTAACTCCAAATTCAGATGCATACACAGGGCTTTTGACACTTTGATCAAAGTAGCTATAAACTGACTTGAAGTTGTATATATCAGTCTCAAATGATACAATATTGTCAAAAACTATTGACCTAAATTTGATCCGATCATACATCAACCTGGTCTTATGATCATGTCAGTTAATCAACATTTGACAGAAGGAGTGAAGGTTGACTAAATGGGCTTGTGGTTTAGTAGTTGGCCTAAGGTGTGAAAAGCAATGAGTATTGATAACTAAGTTTTGCATAATTAACCCTTCTAGGATGCTACAGCAAATTCAAAGCATCAAAGTTTCTATGATTATTCTGTCAGTCCCAACATTTAACTACATTGAATCAAACTTATTCTGGTGCTCTAACATGATTGTTCTAAGACTTATTCTGTGCAAGCTGCTTACTATGAATCTTTTTTTTTTTGGTTGCCAACACCGGTTTCCACGGCTTTGCCTTGACTAATCTGGTGTTTGACCCGGTCCGCACACTTGGCTGTGGTGGGTGAATCTCCCAGCGGGGATTTTTTGCATCCACAAGGTTTTGATACCGGAACCTTGCTTAAGCGGACCAAGCTGCTTACCACTTATCTTATAGATTATTGTTGTGATATTTCTTTAAGCTATTTCTTCTGGTTCTCTTATCCTTGCATTTCATATGTAGAAACCGTGTATTGTAATTCTTTTTTGGAGGAGGATGGGGGAAATAAAGTATTAGTGTTTTATCTTCATGTGCATAATCAGTTGGAATTTGATCTACTGGAAACCATGGAGAATAGTTGGCTGGGTTTAACATTTCAATATTAATTCATTTAGAAATTGTTCTCTTTGAGATGTTTCTTTAGATTAGTTATTAGACATTCTTTTGTTTTGCTTTTGTCAGGGAACCACTGTTGTGGATAACTTGTTGAACAGTGATGATATTCATTATATGCTTGGTGCTTTGAAAACCCTTGGACTACATTTGGAAGAAGATGGCTCAAATCAAAGAGCAATTGTGCAAGGTTGTGGTGGGCAGTTTCCTGCTGGGAAAGAATCCAGGGAGGAAATTCAACTTTTCCTTGGAAATGCTGGGACTGCAATGCGTCCATTAACAGCTGCAGTTACTGCTGCTGGTGGAAACTCAAGGTTTGTTAACGAGATGTTCTTATTATTGTAATTGTTTGGTGTGGTTTGGCTAGCGTCAGAACTTATCTGACCTTACTAAATATGAACCAACAATTTTGAGAGTGAAGAAAGAATGTCTTTGCGATCAGTATGCCATATGGTATGCATATAATTAAGTACTGTCCGGCCAATCCAATGGGATGGTGTGCATTTTAGGATTTATTCCCCTGCTAAGTTTCCTTCTTTTGTATGAGTTTCAGTTATATACTTGATGGAGTTGCTCGAATGAGAGAGAGGCCAATTGGAGACTTGGTTGATGGTCTGAAGCAGCTTGGTGCTGATGTTGATTGTTTCTTGGGTACTAAATGCCCTCCTGTTCGTGTAAAAGGAAATGGGGGCCTTCCTGGAGGAAAGGTGAGATCTTCTTCAAATTAAAGTTTTGGTTGCTTGCTTCTACTTGATTTTGATTAGCCAGAAAAATTGGATATTTAGTTAAGTTTCCTTTTTCTTATTGTAAAAGTCTATGTGTGTGTGTGAAAACAACCTGTTAAGCTTAATTTTGCCAAGTGGTATGTTGGTTTGACTGAATGTTGCAAATGATTCTTACAACAACCCTGGTTTAACTATAGACCATGTGACATCATCTTTATAAAATTAGACTGTACATCTTGCTTGTGAACTTTGGTTTGCTGCATTCATTACCCCAGTTCAACCATATCACGTCAGTTATGAGGCTTTAGTGGGATATTAAGCATTATAGCTCATCTTTCTTTATGAAATCTGTAATTCGAGACTCACATACTGAGAAGTTGTCAAATATTAATATTCAGACAAATTGATTAAGTACATGCACCTTGAATCCTTTCCTGCTTTACATGTATTCATTTATTGTCTTCTAATCAGATCGATCCCCAAGGTTAATTTATGAGAGGTTTAGATACTTTCTGTTGCAGTTAAAGGTATTGGGAATTATCTTTGGTTATTCTTAATAAAGGCTTCCACATGCCTCTCGTTCTTAATTGAAGTCAAGTTTGTTTCTTCTTTCTTTTAGTTTAGGCTTCATTTCGTATACCCTCGTTACATTTCCCTAATTTCCTGTCTATGGTAACGGGTGGATTGAGGGGCATCTTGCTTTTGATTATGAATTTACTTTGACTTTCTACTGCAGGTGAAACTCTCTGGTTCTATTAGTAGTCAGTACTTGACAGCATTGCTCATGGCAGCACCCTTGGCTTTAGGAGATGTAGAGATTGAGATTATTGATAAATTAATTTCAGTTCCATATGTTGAGATGACTTTGAAATTGATGGAACGCTTTGGGGTGACTGTGGAACATAGCAGTGCCTGGGACAAGTTCTGGGTACGAGGTGGTCAAAAGTACAAGTAAGACCTTCGATATATCAATGTATTTCTTTGTCAGCTAGTTACATGTGTTGGAGCTAAGATAAGAAATACCTGCAGGTCTCCTGGAAATGCCTATGTTGAAGGTGATGCTTCAAGTGCTAGTTACTTCCTAGCAGGTGCAGCTATCACTGGCGGTACTGTCACTGTGGAAGGTTGTGGGACTAACAGTTTACAGGTACTCTTGTGTGCATTTTTGTCTTCACCTCAAGTTTTGAATCTGTCATTGTCTTGTAATGCCATTTGTACTTCTTCCTGTGAATGTAGGGGGATGTGAAATTTGCTGAGGTTCTTGAAAAGATGGGGGCAAAAGTTACATGGACAGAGAACAGTGTCACCGTTACAGGACCAACTCAAGATTCTTCTGGAAGGAAACAGTTGCACGCTATTGATGTCAACATGAACAAAATGCCTGATGTTGCAATGACCCTTGCTGTTGTTGCACTTTTTGCAGATGGCCCAACTGCAATTAGAGACGGTATGATGTCTGTTGTGGGAAGTAGTCTTAAGGAATGATCATGTTTAGTACAGCGCAAAAGAATGTTGAAACATGCAGGTTTCTGAAAATCAGACCTTTACACTTCAAAATATTGTTGGATTGTACTTCCCTTGCTCCATAAAGAACGCGTGGGGACCATTTCTCCATAATGTAATGATGCAGGAACTCGGTTTCTAGAAATTCCAAATCCAGCCAAACTCAGAGGAGCTGATCAGATCCTAACCATGAAATTACAGGGTGGATGCCCCCCCCCCCCCCCTCTTTTTTTTCTCAATTGCTTTCTTTTCCTCGTGACCTTATGCTTTACAGTAGGAAACCATATAACACAAGATTGTTCCACAGTTTTCTGGTCTTTGACCACCAGATGAGATTAGTAACCAATCATATTGTTTGGTGGGCTATGTTTTCTTTCTTCAAAAAATTCATAAACAGATCCTTTGTTGACTTCTTTTGACAGTGGCTAGCTGGAGAGTGAAGGAGACTGAGCGGATGATTGCCATTTGCACCGAACTTCGAAAGGTTGGTGGTATCTTTATATATTTTCTTTTTAAATGGATTTTCTTGATGATATCTTGTTGCATTCATGACTTTGTTTTCTGAGATCTGCTTTGGTTTTCCATACTAGTTGGGAGCAACAGTAGAAGAAGGTTCAGATTACTGTGTAATCACTCCACCAGACAGATTGAATGTGACAGCAATTGACACATATGATGACCACAGAATGGCCATGGCATTCTCACTCGCTGCCTGTGCAGATGTTCCTGTCACCATCAAGGATCCCAGTTGCACTAGGAAAACCTTCCCTGACTACTTTGAAGTCCTCCAGAGATTTACGAAGCACTGAGTAGCCCTTGGATGTTCAGTAAGCTGTGAATGAGGAGCTTTAAATATTTTCCAAATGATTGGCAGGTCTCTCCCAACGAGCATATCTTCAGGTGCCTCGACTATTAGAGCAAGGAATGTAACAACCCTTCTTTTACTGCCTTTTGTAATCTATTGCTTCCTCATTAGCCGGATCTCTTCTCAGCGCTTTGGCATTGTTCAGTTCATCCACCCAACATTTTTTGGTGGACTGATGATGGTCCAATTTTCTTGTGATCCGATATTTTATGTCACTAGCTGATATTTGTTCTCTATTAGAGTTTCAAGATCAAGCTATATACATTGTGTCACGTTGTATCCTGAACATTTCCTTCTAAATAAATGTAGACATGACCCCTATATCAATGTATGAAGGCCTTCTAGAAAATGGTTCAATCAAACTCTGAGAGTTCAGTAAAAGATTAGGACTTAATATTTAGTTAGGAGAACAAACAAATACTGTCGGAAACCCGCACTGTCTATGAAACCTGCATTCCCAAATCCACCCTTCTCTCGAGCTTCATCTCCGATGATTCTTGGGTCCCTCTCCCCCCCACTTTAGGCTCACACAAGTCTGGAACTCCCTCCCCCCCCCCCCTCACCTCCTCTCCCCCCCCCCCCCTCACCTCCTCTCCCCATGACACATTAGTTTGGCTACCTTCCACCACTAATACCTTCACCACCTCTTTGGCTTGGAACCTGGTTCACTCCCCCTCCCCCCCTTGGCCTCCCTGGTTTGGTTTAAAGGTCACATTCCCCGTCACTTTCTCACCCTTTGGAGAGCCCTAAACCTAGCTCTCCCAATCCCAACCCAAGTTTTTCTTGTCACCCGCCACATCCTTGCAAACCTCAATTGTATCATTTGCTGGAATGGTACTAAGGACATCAAACATTTGTGTTTTTCTTGCACTTTCTCTAGTTCTCTTTGGAGGAAAACCCTAGCCAGCATTTGGCTCTGCTCCTATCGCTCATTTGGGTTTGATCATGATTGGTTTTGGATTTTGAGTAACTTTTCGGGCACCTCTATTTGTGACCGGATTGGTAAGCTTGTCTTTGGTGCTATGGTCCACCATCTGTGGTGGGAGCGTAATCTCAGGCGCTGGACTTCCAAATCCCGTTCTCTTGACTCGATTTGGAATGCTATTTATTTTGATGTTTCCTCTAGAATCATTTATATCCCCCATCCCCCGGTTGTTGATTCCCCAAATAACAGGCTCATTGTTGCTTCCTGGGGCTTAACTCCCAAATCCATCCTTCTCTTTGATCCTTCCTTGTTGGATCCTTCTTGTAGTTTGTTGCTTTGTTCCTTTTAATATATTTATTTATTCATCCAAAAAAAAATACTGTCGGAAATCATCTTCTTTTTGGCTCAGAGATTTTTATCCAAGTTGATGTAGTCATTGTTGGAATGTTGCTAATTCTACTAGAGACAATTGTTGCTTCACACCTTTCATAGAATCTGGTCAGTCTTCTTTAAGTTCACTGGTTAGCTACTGAATCCTGAAAGTCTTAGCATGCTATATGCAATCTGAATGTATTTTCTTCTATTCTTGATATTAACCATTTTTATCTCTGTGCCTCTGAGGCCTCAGAGGAAGTAACCCATCTGCAGAATAACAATTGAACAACTTACTTATCAGGGTGAAGTCAGCTTAGATTGGAACAAGGAATTTTTATGCACTCTATTTGGTTTAAACATGCTATATCCTTAATGGAGTAAATGACTACTAAAACCTTTTTAAGTGCCACTCTTGGATTTTGTCAGTCTCCGTTTATTCATGAATTCTCTTTTCTTCCTCAGCAGATTCAATTGCAATGTTGTAGGAATTATCTTTGTTCCAAGAGCCTACAAGTCTTCCTCAATTCCAGGTTCCTCTAGTCTTCCTGCAGCTGATATGCTCATTTATCTCACTTTGTCCTTAGACCTTATTACTAAAGGTTTTGAACTTCCTTTCGTTCTTCTCCATTGGCTTCTTTGTTGAGGGGCTTTCTGTTTATGCATTTCTAGTTTTGAAGAGTTGATTATCTGTATTAATTCAAGTTACTTCAGTAGTGCTTTTCTGAGTAACTTGACCCCAAAGGGTATGATGAGGGAGCTGAAGAGAATTTTTCAAGAACCACAAAGAACTCCTCAGACCCAAACCCAGCAGAGACAGAAACAGAGGGGCTCGACTTCAGTGCTACGCATTAAATGCGCAGCACTGTGCTGCGAACGGACTGAGATCTCGATCTCGACCATCTGTTTTTCAAAAATGTGAGAAATGGACGATCAATCGCGACCATTTGCTGCAGGTGATGCGCATTAATTACGCAGCACCCAAGCAATTTCCGAAAGAGAGAGCTGTATGTTCCATGTATGTGTTTGGTTGAAAACGAAAACAAATGTAATGTGCTGGGCTATTCATTCTAGCTTCAAACCTCGTCACAGACTGGATACCCAAATCAAAACCATGAAGTAATGCTCTTATGGATTGATGAAACTGGGATTTTCTTTTATTTTTTTGTTTCTTTCTCATTATTGTTTTCATCTCCAGAACTTTTTTATATCCCAATAGTGATGGCCGGTGCCTGGGATTTTGGTTATGGTAGTTTTGGAGTTTGGACTGAATTTTAAAGGACAAGTGGGAAATTTTATTATTGTAGATTGCAATATACCAAGGGGGACCAATGGTATCAAGATCAGGTAACTGTGACTCGACTACTTTGACTACGTGAATAGTAATAAGGTGAAAGTGATAGCAAAAGCATCAAAAGAAGAAAAAAATGATATATTTTATATAAATGAGAGTTAAATATAAATACACTTCCTAAGTTTGTAAACTATTATGCTTAAAACCTATAATAAAAAAATAATTTATTTTATAATATTTATATTTTTCTATATTTTAAACTAAATATTAAATATATTTTTAGTGCCAGATTATGTGATGACTTATTATTTCTTAGATTTTTTTTATAATTTCAAACTGCTCTCCTTTATCCTTAAACCTGCTTTGACTCTTTCAAGAGAAGAATTTAAAAAATAAGGAGAAATAAAAAAGAGCGCAGAGGAGAGGGTGAAGAACGACAATGATTAAGTATTTTTTTAAACTTTTTCTTACTTGTAAGAAAATTCAACAAAAATAAATATATTTTTTTCATTTAAGAACTAATAATATTTTTTTGGGTAGAAAAACTAAACTAATGATACTTGGCATAAGGAAATATTTTAATATAATAAATTTTAAAAAATGTAAATATAATAACTGCAACCCAAGAGATGCATGTGTTATTTGCTCTAAAAATGAGCCACCACTATATACAAAAGCAAGAAATCCATCTCTATTTAATGAGGGAGCTTGTACTTTAAATTTGTACCTTCATTGGTTTTGTTAGTAAGGATGATGGAATTAGATCAAGCCTTCCTTCAATTTTGTTCCTCTTGATTTTTCTTCATCATACATTCAAGAGAAGGTCTCACATAATAAGTTTTCAAAGGTAAATTTTCATCTAAAAAAAAACCTGAAAATAGTATTATACCCATGGTCCGACATGTCGGTCCATGTCGCCGTGTTGGACCATGGCGACACGGCGACTCGGGCGACATGTCGCCAGATGTCGGCCGACTTTTGGCAGGGGTTTGATTTTCCTATTTCGAAGGGTATTTCAAGTCTTTTGACTTGAAATTTGACGTGTAGCCTAATTTGATGTCAATAAACACATTATGAGTGTTATTTTGACCTAAAACATCACCTAATCTAAAGTTTATAATTAGCATATGTCCAGCTATATGCAGGCAAAATTGGAAGTTTAGAAAATTCTTATAAACTAATGTAAATATGTAAACAAAACACAAATACACAACTAGTAAATAGATGTACTAAAGTTTACAATTCATTATACAATTATGTTGAGTATGGCTCATGATTCACATATTGTTGTTGACGGGCACGAGGGTCCCGATATATCGCCGAAAAACGAATGAAATACTATTATATATGCGAATGTAGCGATATATCCCCGATTTTTCGGCGATATATCGCCGATATATTGTAAATATCGTGTCGCTGGGGGGGATTCATGTCGCCCCCAGTGACACGACAATATATTGCCCTGTGTCGGCGATATACCGACACAATGTACCATGATTATACCCTTAAAGGAGAGTTTGGACCCCTTTTTTTCCCCCAAGATTTAGTAGTTTTATATTAAGGGACAGGGACTATTATATATATCATAGGAAGCATTAAATCCGTAACCTCTTCACTAAGAAGTACTAATCATTACCAATTGAGCAACCCTTAGAGTCACAAACATCTGTTGAAACGTTGTTGAGGAATCTGCAAATACACTTGAACGCTTGTTTTATCAATACTTCTTTTTGAGCTAAAACGTACTAGAGGTACTTTCTTTAAGGTATTTAGACATCCCAATTTGTGCAATACGGGTTCTACAGTGTCTTCACCCCAAGATCAGTCAGCCCAACCTTTAAGGTTGCACCCCAGAAAGGTTACTTAAGGTGTATCAGGTTATGTTCACTGAACAGAACAACAATAGGGAGAGAGAGAAAGAAAGAAAGAGGAGGAAATTCAATGTTAAGAATGAACACGAAAATGAGTTTATATAGAGTCGCAAAGTCTGTGGGTAAAAGGGTAAGGTCACTTCTCTTTGTGAGGGTACCATTTAGCTCAATTTGTGAGGCTGTGGGTAGCATCTCCACGTTTTCACCCAGCAACAGGCTTTCCAAAATAGGGCCCATTTGTCATGGGGCCTTCAGGATCACCTATGTCTCAAGTCCCAAGTTATATAGATTTATTATTAATATTAATATATATCTATATAATCATGGCAAGGTCACAACAGGATTCAGGCTCGGTTCGTGTCACTCAAATTAATATTAAATGGGCCTTACTATATATAAACCACATAATCAGATCCTCTCAACCCGATGTGAGACTAAATAAAACCATAGGATAAAAGACACAATTAAAACATATATTTATATAAAATAGTATTAAATTTTAAACATATTTACAATATCTCCCCATATAGAAAAAGTGTGAATTGAGAAAGCACAAAGCTCTCTTCCAAACACATGATGAGAGATAATCTTTTATAAAATTTTACCCAAAAAAAAAAGTTAGAGGTAATCTTAACTTCTTCCGGATTCTTATATCAAATGAGGGGTTTAGTTTCAACGGTTCATTAACGGCTATTTTCCCAGGTTCTTACCCTTTCCCTTGAAATCGTGAATGGTCAAAAGTCAGCAGAACTCCAAAATTGAATTGAAGGGTTCAACCCAGAAATGACTCCAAACTCAGCTTTGAAAATTTCAGAAACAAATTCCTTACCCGAATTCCAGAGTTTTATGGGCTTTTAACGAACATTCGAACAAACCCATTTCCTCACCAACTTCATCACGACAACATCGCGTATGCAAAAGTCAACTCAAATAACAACTTTTTCTACATAAACGGAAAAAGAACGTTATAATAAATAAATAATCAATACATTATTTTTGGCTTACGTATTTATCCTTAATAAAATCATAAAATTGATGGTTTTCTTTAGTGGATTAGGATTCTCGCTAGAAGTCTCTTATACATGTAGAGAGTAAACCAAACAGTGGTTATTTTGTACATGTTGAGGTGAAAAATGTACCCTTAGCTCCTTGGTTCATCTCTGATCTGGACCTAGTTTTTTAAACCAAAACAATGGTAAGAGTGGGCGCCTCTGAGGACAGGAAGCCACCTTCAATGATTAAGTCAGTTCAGATAAGAAAATCAGAGACTTCTTCCGGAGGAATAAGTGCTCAAAAAGATAAAGAAAAGATCGTTCTTCAGGAGTTAAATGCAAGAGAATGAGGACTGAAGTGTTCAAGTCTTACTCTCGTTCAGGCATAGTGGTGGATTATATAGCAAGTCTATACCTAAAGAGATAGTGAATGTTTCACAACCCTTAGATGCACATCTGACCAGATGGAGGGCGGAGGTGACTTCGAGTTGCAGTTAGATGATCACATAATCCCGCCAAATGTAAGAAGATCTTGTCAATGGATAAAGTGTTAGCGTCATTCTAAGAGGACAAATGAATTGCCGCTTCTGGGCTCGAGGAAAACCTTGAGTGAAGCATAAGCTTCCTTACTCGCAGTGAGATATTCACATTAAATGTTTAAGCGAATATCATGTGTGACCCTTCTCTCTCATCTTTTCTACCTAGAAGTCCCATGAGGGTAAAAATGCCTCCTTGCTATGTCAATCACCCTTCAGATTCTTAGAGAGAGAATTTCCTAAGAAGGGCCATATCCGAGAAGTGCCTGTTAAACCTTCATGGTCCAAACTTGGACCTTAGGTATCGGTTCGAACGACTATTTTCCGATTTAGGGATTGCAGTTTGAAATATTGATAACAATACACATCTAGATAGTTGGCGAGATTTATATAAGATGTGTATAACATAATCTAGTCATTGGATATTGAGAATAAAAAAAGAAACAAATAGTCCACTTATTCTTGTATTTTGTATATCCATTAAGAGTTTTAAAACAAGGAGCAAGTATTTGAATTTATTTTGATATGAATCCAAATTCGGATTATAATAGTCACTCTTTCCTGTATTATCCATACCCAATAGAGTTTTAAAACCTACAAACGCTTTGATTACATCTTCAATGATAGTTTGCACATACAATTTAAATATAAGATGAGACTCCGCGCCTAGTCCAAGGAATCAGTATTTAAATATACTTCAATATAATAATTCTCTAGACAAGCAAGTTGCATCCATCATTTGGAACGTGCAGAATTTCCCACACAAAGATTTTGAATCACCCAAAATTGGCTACCAGGTTTGGATTGAATCAAAATAGAAGAAGAATACTCAACGATTCTAGGGTTTCTTCGCATGAATCAGCTAAAATCGGTCAATTTTTAATCCATAAACGATTCACCCGATCTGGATCTGAATCGGTGGCCCCACAGAATTATTATAGAAAACAAATATTTATTTCTACTAATGAGTGGATGCTTAGTCTTAGACTTGGAGGGCAAGAAACTAAAAAAAAGCCTTGGATTTGGGCTTTTTGGCTATATTTATAAATTTCAAGTGGGCCCACCACTGATTACGTGGTGGCGACTCACTCTTCACTACCTTCCGGAACCGTCATATCCAGAAGTGGACCCCACCACATATCCCTAATCCCTTCACCTCAGTGACCTCACCACTATTAATGTCATGTGAACTCTGATCATCTCCACCGTCCACATGAGACTCTCCTCCTTCTGTCGTCTGCCATATTATTCTCTCATTTTGTCATTCACAGCTTCCCCCGCCTTTATCACAAATCACATTCAAGCCCCCCAGTTAATGTATACATTGCAACTATCTGAAATCACATTCAAGCCCTTTAATTTAATGACCTTCATTATCCACCGGAAACTAGTTTCAGGTGATTTTTGCTTCAAGAAATAATTTCCACACAATAATAAATTGTTATTGCATTTGTTTTTAGAAGCAAATTTTTTTTTGGGGGGACAAGCCGACAAACTAAAATTTATTAAACTACCTAAGTCAAGATACTAGGACCAAAAATAGAGTGGTTCAGAATAAAGGCCACCAAACTTTTTTTAGGCAAAATTTAGAAACACCTTTGGTCAAGATAATCAGCCTTGGAATTATTATTACTGATGAATAGAAAATGCACTAAACCCAAAAGGAAGTACAAAGATGAATTAGAAGAACCGCATTGGAGGCCTCTTAGGGCTAGACTTCAGTGTTGCGCGCATTGTGCTGCGAATAGTAGAGATCAATATCTCGACCGTCTATTTCTCAAAAGTGTGAAAACACAGTCGAGATCGTGATATCAACCCTTTTGCTGCAAGTGCTGTGCATTTTACAATTTCCGGCCTCCTATGGGTTTTTCAATTCACAACATCCTAACTGCCAATTGAGAATTGAGGAAAACTAATGAAATAAACCTGAGAGAAATTCCTAGCCACAAAAACCAACAATGGAGCAAGCTCAAGTGGCCAAACTTGTTGTCAAGTCCTAGGAACCAAAGACAACGACTCTTGAACTAGACCTCTACTAGATACCAAGTTTTGTGACCTAGAAATGCAATGCCAAGAACATAGTATCACACATCGCTTCCAAGTTCCAACTCTAGTGTTGTAGTAGAAAAACTTGTGTTTGTGATTGTTTTGGCGGCAAAAAATGATCTGTCTGGATTCCATAAGATGCACTCTGTGTTCTGAAAATGATCCGTCCAAATTCCATAGGCTTTTCTAGTTTCGAAGACAAAGTTAAAGTTAGTTTAAGCAAAAAAGTTTAGAGAAGGGAATTCATGAAATTTGACAATTTTTTATGAAACGAAATCAAAACTATTTCTAGTGTTTTCGAAATAGAAACACTTGATAAGTTCAAAATTAAGGAATGCATATTGCATAATTAGAAATCTCACAACACCAGTGGTAAGGGTAAGGGATGAAATCAAGGCTGAGTGATTCAAGGACAACCATTCACAAGAAATAACTCTCATTGCTTCTGAAGGTTATGGAGAAAGGTTTAGATTAGTAAAGATAATAATACTATTATTAGCAAGTATAAAATTACACAAAGATCCAATCCCATTTATTGCTTATTTACTAAACTTTGACTCTTCGTCAACTCGTATTCCTAATTATCCCCTCGCCTCTGGTGGCTCCATTTTTCTCCTTTGTCTCCTGTGGTTTCATCTCTCTCTGTAGATCTTAGAATAGAATGATAGAAATGTAAAAGAAGGAATTACAGCAATATTTATATTAATCCAGAAGATTCCCTCAAATGAGAGAAGGAAGAGAAGAAGAAGAAGAAGAAGAAGAAGAGAAGTAAGAGAGATCGTCGTTTTTTAACGCAGCATTTTTCTCTGTGAAGTGAATCCCCAAGAATTTGAAGACTTAAACCCTAACCCTAACCCTCCTGACATTGGTTTCCGTTTCAGGAAGAAATTGGTGAAAGGGCGAGGGAGGGGAAGGGTTTCGAAGATTTGCAGGCGATTCTGGTTTCCATGTCGCAGCTGAAGCCGATTTCTCATCTCGAAAACATTCCATCGACGCCTGGCAAGATCAAGATGGACAAATATTCTTACATTCATCGGCTGCGGTGGCATTCTTCTTTAGCAAAGCTTACGTTTTGGTCATTTCTTTTTCTTGGCTTGATTCTCTTCTTCTTCCTCCGATCTCCTCCTTCTACATCGTCTGATCCGTCGCGCCGATCTCTTGGTACATCTAAGTGGGGTGGTCCGGCATGGGAGAAGCGTGTTCGCTCCTCTGCTCGTGTTCGCTCACGCAATGGTATTTCTGTACTTGTTACTGGTGGTGCAGGATTCGTTGGTACGCATGTTTCGGCCGCATTGAAGCGCCGTGGCGATGGCGTTCTTGGCCTTGACAGTTTCAATGACTACTATGAACCATCACTGAAGCGAGCGCGTCAGGCCCTTCTTGAGCGCTCGGGAGTGTTCGTTGTTGAAGGCGACATCAATGATGTCGCTCTTCTTCGTAAACTCTTCGATGTCGTTGCTTTCACACACGTAATGCACCTTGCGGCCCAGGCAGGCGTTAGGTACGCAATGCAGAATCCTGGTTCTTATGTACATAGCAACATTGCCGGGTTTGTTAACTTGCTTGAGGTCTGCAAGTCTACTAATCCACAGCCTGCAATCGTCTGGGCTTCATCGAGTTCGGTTTATGGTCTCAACTCCAAGGTGCCTTTTTCAGAAAAAGACCGAACTGACCAACCTGCTAGCCTTTATGCAGCTACTAAGAAGGCTGGCGAAGAGATTGCCCACACCTACAATCACATCTATGGTCTTTCGCTTACTGGGTTGCGCTTTTTCACGGTTTATGGTCCTTGGGGTCGACCTGACATGGCGTATTTCTTCTTTACCAAAGATATTCTCAAGGGGAAGACAATTTCGATCTTTGAGGGAGCTAATCATGGAACGGTTGCGAGGGACTTCACTTACATCGATGACATAGTAAAGGGATGCTTGGCATCGTTGGACACTGCCGAGAAGAGCACTGGAAGTGGTGGAAAGAAGAGAAAGCCTGCACAATTACGGGTCTTCAATCTAGGAAACACCTCACCGGTGCCCGTCACTGATCTTGTGAGCATATTGGAGAAATTGTTGAAGGTTAAGGCCAAAAGGATGATGTTGAAGATGCCTAGAAATGGAGATGTGCAGTTCACTCATGCGAATATAAGTTTGGCACAACAGGAGCTTGGCTACAAGCCCACGACGGATCTGCAGACGGGGTTGAAGAAGTTCGTTCGGTGGTACCTCAGTTACTATTCAAGTTCAGTGAAGAAGGCTTCAGAGTGAATCGTCTTGATTGGTCTGCGGTAGAACCGTTTCCATTAATCTTTTCGATTTTTTACGAATTTGTTCTTCCTTTTCTCTTCATCCATTTATCTTCTCTTCATATATCTTAGTATTGGCATATAAGTGTTTTGGAGTAGAGAGGTCTTCGTGGTGGGTGGGAATTGTTTGCAGGGCATTCCTGATCTGTATCAAATGAAAGCGGGAAGCATCTGATTGTTCGTTGCTTCTTTTTGTCCTTTCTTCTTCCCCTTTTAATTAGGATTGTTGCTACGTCTAGTGTCAGCACTGTATAATCCACGGTTTATATAGGTAAACATTCATCTATATTCAGATTGGTGAACTTCTTTGATTAACTTAATGGATTTCAATAAAAACATCTCCTGCGAGTTTGTGTTTACTGAGAGTTGTTTTTTTTGTCATAACAGACGAGGTAGACATCAAGGGATCATGTTTAGTCAGTTCCGCATGATCATTGTTGGTGTTCTAATGGTACTCTATTTCGTTTATGTTGGTAGTACATTGGAGGCATCTTTTCCTTATTCATTATTTTTGTACTACTGTACTATGAATTTGAAACTTATATTAGTAGTTAATATCCGCTAATTTATGCCACTATTGTATCTTGCTTTAAATTGAGAACCTAGTATCAGTGTCAAAAACATTAATGTGGGTCTGTAACATATGTTGCTTTTCATTTGCTCGAGGTGTGATGGCATGTGAAGAAGCTAGTTTTGAAATAGTAAATGGTTTTGCTGGTGTTAATTGGTTCAGAAGTGAAACTCCACCTAGTACCATAGTTCCTGACATTTGTTTTCACTAGATCAACTTTAATTCACAGTTAATGGCTATAGTAGGTTGCAGAATTCTTACGAGTGGTGACCTAGTTAAGTTAAAGAGTTGCTAAGTCGGATCTGATTGCAAACTTTCAGGCTAATATTGTGTATTATTTGCTTTTTAGAATTTCTCTCAGGCATCAATTTCAGGGATTAGTTGTTCAAAGTTCAACGTAACCTTGTTACGGGAACGATTTTCATCTTTGGTACCTGAGTGCAGTGAAGGAAATATTCACACCCCCTCTCCTCTCTTTTTAAAGAAACTGTCATGTACCTGATGAAACAGGGATCCATTTTCAGTGAAGGTGGATTCTGTAGGTATATTTGGATGAATTTATCCGTGGGAGTGGTGTATTCTACTGTTTCAACATACATTTTCTTCTGTGACTAGAGGTCATTGTGTAGTTGTTCGCTCTGAAGCCACATTAAACCTCCCTAATATTGCCTGTTCTGTGGCATGGTCGTGGTTATACAATAAGTTCAGTCTTGGATTATAACCATCATGTAGGTTGCACTGGGTTCCTGTATCATGGAATTCTATTTCCTATTATTGAATGGTCATTCTTCCTTTTAATAGGTTGCACCAAGCCCTTGCCTCATGTTGATTTATTAAATATTCATTGTGAGGGCTGTTAGGAAATTCATTGTGAGGGCTGTTAGGAAATCGTCGTGCATAGAGAAGTGTAGTGCCTAGCTTAATTTTTTTTTTTTTGGGTGGTGAAGTAGTGCCTGGCTTAACTTATGAAATGTATTCTTAGTTTCAGATGGTCTCAAGGAAAGAAATTATTTGTCCTGTTTTATTTTGGCAAGAAATTTGGACAACTTTGGAAGATCTTGAAACTAATGAATATGCTTTCAGATCTTGAAACTAATGAATATGCCTTGATGTTGAAATGATAGAGATGTGTGCATTATGGTAGTGAACAATAGTTTATTTATCTTTACAGACTTGAATCTTGAAGGGATGACTTAGAATCCAAGGATTTTAAACTATATATCATAAGAAGAACATGCAGGACGCAGCGAGGCAGAGTTGTGTTGATGATCTAACTGATGATTGGAGGAACTTATTTTTCCTTCATTCTCCATTGTGTGCTTCTGCAGTCTTCAAAACCAGTGGTTTTAAGTTGGTTTATATAGTTGGCCTCATTTTCTTTTCATATTCCCACATTTGTTGCCACTAGGATCCACTAATCCATGTTATTTAGCTGGAGTGGTTATTTGACCGTGCTGAAACTTGGAAGAGTGGTTTGACTTGCTCAGAAATCTTTTAAGTGTTTGAAGTTAGTCTTTGCCCTCATGTAAGACATTCTAGCTCGCTAGAAGTGTTTCAGAATTTTGATCAGGTGTGGCTAGGTTATCGAAGTTGTAGTTAATGCC
Organism: Hakea prostrata; assembly: GCF_041222555.1. Lineage (NCBI taxonomy): Eukaryota > Viridiplantae > Streptophyta > Magnoliopsida > Proteales > Proteaceae > Hakea > Hakea prostrata. The sequence goes on along the minus strand of NC_142600.1, from coordinate 70,496,050 downwards.
ATCAATATGGACATACTTAAAGTTCTGCTCAAAATGCCAGTAGAGTGCTAATATATTTGGTAATATGCTGCTGTAGGACTGCATAGATTTCAGTAGATCTGCTAGGCAGGTGGTAGGGAACTAATTGAGGACCAAAGCTTAGTTTCCTACATGACCTTTGAATCACCTGAACTTGATTGGGGTAGGTTGGCAGGAATATAAGCATAATTTTGTCATCTGGTTGAAGAACTTATAGAGAAGTTAGCATTGGGGGAGGAAAGAAAGCTTACCCAGAACAATGTACTTATTTTACAGGTAAAGAGAACTGGGCAAAGGGCTATCCTGTGAACATCAAGTTATGGTATTTCAAATAATTATCATGATGGTGAAATAGGCATTGGGTAAGTTTCTATTGATGATTGAAGGTGAAAGGCTGCATCAGTGAAAATCAAGCACCATCATTCTGGCATTGTTTGCCGTCAGATTCAGATAAGCAGGGAACAGAGGCTTGAGCAATAAGTTTGCACCTTTAAGTTGGTTCGGTCATCTTTATATACAATTATTCAATTGTAGAGACAATTGGTGAGTACTTTGCCTAGCTGATTGATCCTGCAAAGACCAGGATCACCAAGACTGAGTTCTGTGTTTTCACACTACTGAGCTGATGAGGTTATCTTGCCATCTTTCTCTCCCACATTGGTCCTAGATTTTTTTATTTTTTTTTAATGTTCCTTCTATACAATAATAACTTATTGAGTGAAGATTATCTGTAGATTTTGTTGTTACCATTTTGTATTTGTTGTGTTATTAGGAGGGCCTGCACCCAATGATGAGTAGTGTTATACTATTCAATCTTAAATAGATTTTTAGAATCATTTGAAATTAATAAATTTAGGAGATGATTATGTCTTTAGCCAACTCAAGATCTTCAGCTTTAGAGATCATTGCAATAAATGAGCCCTAATTGTATTTTAATTCAGGATTGATAAGAACCAAGTTGACAATAAGGTGCAGTTAGGTAACTTGATGTGATTTTATGGATGGGAAGATCCTCTCAAGTGACTGGAGATGTTTAGAGTTTTTCTTTTGATGGATGTCAAAGTCTATAGTCAGACAGCAATAAAGTCGATGGAGGTGAAAGAGGGAATATAGAGGTTACTGGTTGCTTCACCATGAGGCAAATTAGTTTTCTTGGCTCTGAATTCTTCTCTGCTACAATTTTTCTTTTGAACAAGTTTACAGTCAACACTTGTTTTCTTGGTTGTGATCCTTACAAGGGCTGCATTCTTGCCTTTCACGCCCTTGTAAGCACGTGAAACTTCTTGCTTCTAGAAATATACACAAGTTATAATGAGAGAGTTGCAGAAACTACTTGAAATGGTTAGGTGAGAAAACATGCCAGGGAGACTCGATCACTTCAGTTTAATATTTGGGTTTGAATGAGGGAAGAAACAGGAACCAAAGTTTAGTCATTTCTAGGTAGTCAGATAAATGCTTAGTTGGATAAACAGAGTCAATTCATTGGTAGTGGCTTGCGTCTTTAACCTTCTTGTTTAATGTTGGTGAACTTAGAAACGAAGCATATGAGAAGTTTTTTTATTGGTAAACGTAAGAAGTAGAAAAAGGGGATTTTTGTTGGCGGCTGCGCAGATATCGTCCCTGCAGCCCCAGATTTTCAACATCTGTTGAGGTATTAGAGCTTTAATTAATTACACTTTGGTTTAATGTTTGAAATTTTTACAAATTTACACTCACGCACCCTTCATGCAAAGAAAATTTACAAAAAAAACCAAGCAAGTTTTGGGATGATAAAAAACGATTCAGATTCAACCAAACCCTAACCCAACTATCCTCCTCTCTTCCGTCTCCGGTAATCTAATCCATCCTCTCCGTCAGGTGAAGCTCTAACCTACTATGGTGATTAGTTCTAACCTGAAGAACCTCTCTGCTTGAGCCTTTTTTGGGGCAGATTTATAGAAAAATATTATCTCAAGTTACTTGTGTTCTGCTAAAGTCAAATCGAAGGGCAACAACACAGTTCAGGTTCAGAAACACAGTAGCGAGCAGTTTCAATCCTAATGGCGAAATGGTACCCATAACTTGCAGGCTGCAACAGTTTCAATTTCGAAGACACACAGATGTTTCTGTCTCTGCTCAATTACTTAATCCAACAAGGCAAGAATTCTCCTCGAATACTAGCAGGTGAAGTTTCGAAGATTTCAAAGCTTTGAAGCCGCTTTGGCTTTAGCTTCCTTATCGTTGTTCAACCTTAAAACCTCGCACAACTCCGGAAACGAAGCCTTCCTTATACAGGCATAAACTTGTCCATCCCAATTCCTTCCACTCAGTTGCTTTGCCAGGCGCACCGCAGCCTTGACGGTCTCCTTCGGGCTATCATGCGCTGAGTCGATCATCCCCATCTTCACCGCCTCATCCGCCTTCAACTTCGATGCTTTCAACACCAAATTTCGCCGAGCGATCGGCAAAAGGATTTTCGACCTAATCAACACCATGAAGTACTCGGCGAAATCTAGTCCAATATCGAGTTGAGGGTTTTGTTTGTTTGGGAAAAAAAAGATTGATATTGTAAATTTAAAAACTTTCAAGGGTAGGTAATTGTAATATTTAAAACTTTTTAAATGTTAAATTCAATCAAGTAAATCGGAGTCGTTGGCTACGTGTCCAAATCTAATGCTGTGTCCAAATCTAATGCCTACGCAGGCCGCACTGGCGCGAACAAAAATCCAGAAAAAGGAGGATGACAGAGAACGGAGGCGGCGCACGCTGAAGCACTTGAAAACTTCACAATTAAACAATTAAGCTTCCATGACTTGCTCAACTGTTCTCCAAGTAACTTAGAAATTTTCAGAACTACTAAAGCCTGATGGGCGTCTCAAGACTTTTTGATAAATTAAATATAAACTTTTTCTTTCTATCTTCTTTTATTCTTCATCAACGATAAAAAATCATAGATATTTACCACCAAAAAAATAAAATAAAAATAGATATAATCTTATTTTCCTTTTCATTTCGATCCATTTGTTGCTTACCGAATACAGCCTTCAGAAATCTAGGTCAAATTTTTACTGGGAAGATTTCAAATCAATTATTCGTCTGTTTTATCGACGATACTGTAGAGTATAATTTCAATGCAAGGCCTGCATAGTTGCTTTAAGCTCGCTGATTCAGGAACCAGAAACGAACAACCACCTTACCTTGCCCAGGGTGAGAGTCTCCTTGCTGGAAGTGGAGCTGAATGCCTAACTAGTGACCATCTCCATATGGTAGAGAAGATATTTTCAACTAACTTTCTTCACAAAAACTGTGTCCTTCAAAGAAACAATCATTTCATTTTAGGTTTGACTCTCTATCTATGAGTAATGATAAAATTCTTCTTATGCTTTTTTACCACACAATAGAGTGTGATCTATAGAAATCGTATTTCTTATTCATTTTATCATTACTCATAGATAGATCTCATTCTTAGTGTGTGTGATGAAGAAGAATGACGAAAACACATACCTCTCCCCTGATGCATAACGGATCTAAACCTTGGCTTTAGGGCACAATTCTTTATAGAATTTTGAGGATGAAGGCTTTGGAGGTGGCTTTGCAAAGAGAAACGTTCCTTGCCGACTTCTTGAGGCGGAGTTGGCTGCTATTCTAGAGAGGTACGTATTGCCCAAGAGATGTACATTGTGCATCTCCATATTGAGTTTGATTCTCTCACGGTGGTCGAGCTTCTTGATCACTAAAAAGAAGCTAGTAGGTTCACTGGTTACATAAAGGACATTTGCGTGTTGGCGGGAGATACTGGTCGCCTCCGTTCATTGGTAGAGATGCCAACCAAGCTGCTAATTGGATGGCCAAGTTGGCATTGGATCCGATGACACTTGGAGATTCTTTCTGGATTTTCTTTCAGACTTAAGAGAATCCCCATGACATGTCAAAATTCTTGCACAAACTAAGTTTTCTTGGAATCATGATCTTGTTCTTGAATGGTGAAGCCCTGAGATTGCAGAGCATATATTCAATATATCCCTTCCTCCTACTAAGAAGAAAGATAGTATTATCTGGGATCAAACCACCACAGGTAACTTCACTGTTGCTTCAGCTTACAAAGTTTACAGTAACAGTTCAGCCTAGCAGCACTCTATCCCATGGCTGAAACTTTGGCACCACCCTTTAGCCCCAAGGATCATACATTTCACTTGGAAGTTACTCCATTAGAAGCTACCCACCCCTAGCCTTCTCAAGAACAGAGGATGTAATGTTTCAAATATATGTTCTCTATGCTCGACTGAAATAGCTGATATTAATCATATTTTCTTGAACTGTCACTATGCAAGACAGGTTTGGAATCAATTTAGAATCTGCTGGTGGAATCATACCTTAGACATAGTAGATCAATTATCCAAATGGATCGCAATTGCAAACAAAAATTCACCAACAGGTACTGCACATTATTACACTTTGGATTATCTGGTCTTCCTTCAATAAGGCAGGTCATGGAGAACCTTTCAATGTCTAAGGCAAGCGTGGTGGCTGGCTCAATCCTTAAATGCACAATTCCTCCACTCCAATCATACTAAAGTTACTGATAAAGGTGAAAAGAAGCAACATTTGGTGGATAGCACCTCCCAAAGATTGCATCAAATTCAACATAGATGGATCATCCATAAAGCTTGCTGATGATCACTATATTTCTGGAATCAGAGGAGTCGCTCGAAATCATCTAGGCCATTTCATACTATGTTTTGCTTCTCCTCGGGGTAACTTCAAAGCCTTTCAAGCCGAAGCTGAAGCCTTGAGGATGGCACTTCAATTGGCTTTATCAGAGAACTTCAAAAGAGTGAATATTTGAAGGTGATAATGAAGCAATTATCAATATCATCAATCACAAAGAAACACCGACACCATGGAGAATCACTCACATCATTGAGGACATCCTTCTGATGAAGAACAAGTTTGAATTTGTCTCCTTTAAACATACCCTTCGAGAAGGAAATAGTGTTGCTGATCGATTGGCATCTTATGCTGCTAGTTCATCTCTTTATTTACCTTTTCTTCCTCCCCTCCCCCCCCCCCCCTCGTTCATGAATCCGGATCATCACCCCGTCAGGGGAGCACGGCTTTACCACCACAAATCATGTGGGACCCACAGGTAAATAATAATAATACTAATAAAAATAAATAAAACTCCCATCATCCAACCCCTGGGTCCCCCTATATTTATGGTGGTAAAGTCGTCGGAGAGCACAGAGTGCTCCCCCGACGGGTAGCTGATCCAGACTCCCTCATTCATTGGCCTTTGTATTTTGATCATGCAGGTTGTAACTTCCCTATGGGTTTTTCTTTCCAATAAATGTTTTTTGACACAAAAAAAATTACACGGCACCCATTATTTTATGGGCGAAACTAGTAGCCACTTGTCTCGAAAATTACATAGCACCCACATGCATAATTACAAATCTCACAGTTAAATTCTGTTCTTAAATGGCTAATAAATTTACTTAAATACCATTCCCTTATTTAAGTCACTTAAAATTTGAATTTTAAATTACACAAATGCCCTCTAGATAGGAAAATGACAATAATGCCCCAAGTTTAATACCTTTCCATACCCAATTGAGTGAAAGGATTCTCCTTTCATTCATCTTCTACCTGCACCTGGCCGAAAACCCAAACTATCAAGATTTTCCACTACCTCATCCTTGTGATATTATAAAATTTTCTAAACTTGTTTTATCCTTGAGGTATTTTTGTAATTTCCTTATCCAAAGAGTATTTACATAATTTTAATTTTTGAATCACTTAAATGGAACTTAAAAGAATGAGGATATCTAAACAAGTTTACTAATCATTTAACAACAAAATTTAACTCTGAATAATTTGTAATTATGCACGTGAGTACCATTTAATTTTATAGACAATATTAAGTAATCACTAATTCTCACCCCAAAAATAATAAGTGCCTTCACCAAAAAAAAAAAACTAATAATCATAATAAATGCCATGTAATTTTCTCATTTTTATAGGTAAATGCGTCTGTCTCTGTATTCTTTCCTTTACTTAGAACTGTGGTTCTGTCATGCGGTTGTTCGTGTGATTAAAACTATTGATCAAATCCTTGTGTGGGTAGCTTAGTTGCTCTGACAAATTTAGCCATTAGTTGCACTCGCTAATGTCAGCAACAACAACAAAATCCAAGAGATACAGGGGAAAGGGATACTACCAGCATTGGACCAGTTCTTTTTCGATTAGGGCTTCCAACATCAAGCATGGCCGTTGCATCAACTGGTATGCCAGAACAAAATGTTCAACACAACCAAACCAAAAGAAAAAAACCCACCACCAACCCAAGGAAAAAAAGATCCTGAAACAAAAAATACTAATAATTCAACACTGACAACAGAATCCGGCCAGGCACTTAATCATCTTAAAATAGTTGACTACAGCTTAGTTTTGGTACAAGCTGCAAAACGATTCAGGATAAAAACAACTAACATTTCAAACTAAGTCATCATTCAAATGATAAAAGTCATGGGTTCAAAAATGCTTTTAACTCAAAGATGGAGGGATAATTCCTCTCTACACTAACCTCAAGGGCATGGGCAAAAATGAATAAAGAAAATGGCAAGCATATAACTATGGATCTGCGATTGTAACTTCAACCTCCACACCAGGTTCAATGGTGATGGATGTGATCTGCTTCACCACTTCAGAGGAGCTAACAAGATCAATTACTCTCTTGTGTACACGTAGCTCAAATCTATCCCAAGTGTTGGTTCCTGACATTCAAAAAGAATAATAAAAATCATGATTCTTTTAGTAATTCATCAGATTGTTTAACACCACATCAGATATGCTGCAATTTAGTGTTCTACCAATAGTTTTTCGCAAGTGCAAAACTCTGGTTTCAGTGTACTTTCAGAAATGGAAGATAAATGCAACGGACTCATCATTCAGACACAAAGGATTAAGCATTCCTTCAATTTGAATAAAACTGGACTTTCTTCAAATATCCAACCAAGTAGCTACCAGCAATTATGAGGTATACTCTGAATCTAGCTTTCTACTAGCTTTCTAACATGTGAAAGACCATTATGAATTTAAGCAAGACATTCACCTCTGCTGTACATATCAAAAGAATATGAATCCACATACAAGGTTGATAAGAGCAAGCACTAGAAAGGATAAAAGATAATACATGGCACAGGAAAAAGTGAAAGATCTCAACTACTAAACTGAATAAGTATGGCTAAGGGTTTGACATGATTTGATTGGTTTAAATATGAAACCATGCATAGGACATCCACCACATCTGACATTAAGATCACAGCCAAACCAAAAGTTATTGATTTCTGTATTCATGGCATGGAAGACAAGCCTTCTTTGCAAATGAAGATAATGCTATTCTGAATCTAGATTTTCCTGGTTTCCTTTAGGTTAACAAAATCACGATCAGAAGTATGCACCTCACTTGTGGTATAGAAGATCTTTCATCTCTCTAACAGCTCTGTAAAGCTCTTTTGGGACATAGACATTCTGTCTAAGCATACTCACCCAATAAAGACAGCTACTCTTTGGGCAAAGAAGTACAAAATAATAAAGAAAGACAAAGAAAAATGTTGAATATAAACAGTCCATTATATGATCTACGAAATACCTACCAAACCCCCCACCCAACTGATTAGATAGGAACATTGAATAAATTGCAAGAAGCTGAGGAAAGAAGAGAATATAATTCAAATATGAAGAATAGAACTGATCAGCACATCATAAATATATTGAAAGAGTTAGGAACAATAGAAACAAATGCAAAACAATTGAGCAAGCAAGAAACTGAAATTCAGAATGAGAAAGCAAGAGGAATGTAAAAGAAGGCGTACAGATAAAACAAGTCATAGGTTATGTTATTACCATAGGTTCATAACACCCAGTGACCATGAATCCCAATTTGAAGACTACCTTAACAAATTTAGCAACAAAAACTTTTCTTAACCACATCCAAACTATGAAGTAAATCGAATAAGGGGAGAAAAGAAAACAAAAATCATATGCAATTCTCTCCACAACTCATGCGAACTGTAAGCCACAAATACAAATGCTCTCTTTTGCAACATCACCATTGATAAATTCGAAGGGGAATTTCTCGATGTAGAAATTTTCTGACGCTTATGTTGATATAATCGATGAAAAAAGCACTTACAGTAAATGCAAAACCTTCCTAAAACATCAAGATATCAACTTCGAAGACTAATCAGCAGAGTACCACAAAGCGAAAAAAATTGATATGAACGTCAATGAGAGAATTCAGGAAATCGTGTACGATTATATGATTACCTTCACCACAAGGGGATTTACGGGTAGTGATGAGGAGAACTTTGGTGGGCATCCTCACTGGACCCTTAACTTTCAGCCTCTTATCCTTGGCTCCACGGACAAGATCCGCGCACACTGTAAAACCCAGAAAGGTATTATCATATAAAGTAAAACCTATAGTCAGAATATAGCCCTAGGGAGTGAGAACCAAGCCAAGAGCAACCTTTCTCGAGATTTTTGACATTCTTAGAAGAAAGAGTAATCCTGATGCGGTGAACCTGCTCCTGAGTTTCCTCCAAACCAATTTTCCCAGGCTTTGGTGGTGCGTACGCCATAATTTCGTTCGTTGCTTAGTTCTGCTTCACTACAACAGAAATTATCCAAATTCAGAATAGATATTTATTTTTTGGGGGATTGTAAAAAACTGAATCATTCGATTCCTGAAAGTCATTGTTCCTAATCTAAATAAGAGCATCATAGCGTCCAAAGGAGAAAATAATGTTCTCAAGAAGAGATCTGGACTAACCTAATTGGCCGGAGCGAACGATCGGCGTTGTTATCTCCTGCGGCTAGCGAGTGGAAGCACAAACTACTCTTTTCGTCTTGAGGAAACTAAATTTATGTAACTAGGGTTTTCTAGCTTTGAGATGGATATCGGTTTGATTTGGCCGGTTTGGATAGCCTGGACCAACCGCTCCGCTCCGGTCTACTTCTTTTTATTATTATTATTTTTAATTTTATTTTTTTATATAATAATTTTCATTCGAGTCCCACTCAGTCCCTAGTGGCTGTGAGTTATTCCTAAAATTCATCTCATCCCTTGAACTATTCAATTTATCAATCAGACCATTATAAGAAAAATAAATCAGTAGCACTCCCTATCGTTAAGAAATCACAGTAAAGTGCTGATGTAAGGAAGTTAAACTTTTCAAATTAACAAGAATATCCTTGAATGAAAAGCCCTAGTTCAACTCGTCTTCGTCTTTCTCTGTCATCTACAACCGCTTCTCTACTTCAATTCTTGCATTTTGCTAATTTTTGTTCTCTCACAAATATTCTTTTTTTTTTTTTTTTTTTTTCATTTTCTCCATCTTTTTCCCTTAGATTGTGAGAGCATTAATATTGGAAATGAGATAAATAAAGACTAATTGAGACTATCTAAAACTAATTGTGTTAGTAATAGAGAGTCTGACTGATAAATGAGATAGCTCAGGAGATAGAATTAATTTTAAAGGATAACTTAAGGGGTGGTGCTAAAAATTTCTCTCTTTTTTTAATGAAAAAATAAATATACAAATATTAAGGGCGTGTTTGGTAGCTGGTTAGTGACGTTCCAACAAAAAAAAAAACAATACTATAGGCATAATACAAAATAAAACATTTTTATTTTGTCTTTGAAATAGTTTATCCTTTATCCTCTGAGGATGTAATCGATGTGTGTGCAAGCTGGCCCAGATGAACCTTAGACACACATACACACGCACACACAAAATAAAACCCGAGATTATATGGTTTTTCGTCAACAAGAGGACTTTTTAGTCTTTTTCTCTAGTCAAACTATTTGCTTCTTTTTTTCTTCCATTTTCCTGTATTTGTTTTCTTTAATTGTTTTATAATTTATTTTATGATAAAACAAAGTTGATTGAACATGTACACAGGTCAAAGATATGGACCCAACCTTCCAAAGAACAATCTATATCTATATATTGTTTGCCCTGCCATTTATAGAACCGCCCGTTGACTGTTTTGTTGATGTTGATATATGTTACTTGGTTTTATAAAAAAAAAAAAAGGAAAAATTACAAGACTAGCTATTATTGGCTTTACTTTTACAAAAATAGCCACCGCAAGCTCACTTCAACGAAAACAACTAATACTGGCTTTGGTATTACTAAAATGGCCAAAACAGTTTATTCCCTCCGTCTTCAATAGGATACATAGGCTTTCTTTCAGAGGGATGTGAAAAATACCAATTTTATCTTTGAAGTTGCAAAATCGCACTTTGTTTTTACAAAATCGGGGATCGAGTTGCAAATTGCAATCGACTAATATTCTACCGTAACTGTTGAAGAAATGGCGAGAAAAGACGTTGGTGTTTTAACTTTGTTTTCCATAATGAGAACCAATTGTTAGTTTTATCCTAAACAATATATGGATTTGGATTAATTACTAGGGTTAATAATTGATGGGACTCTCAACACATCAGGCCAATACAATGCCATATGTTTGAGATGGGCCAAACCGGTCCATTGTGGAAGTGGACTAGAGTTTGGGATTGCTATTATAAATAGTTATGATGGGGTCCTTCCAATCTCTCAAAGTTCTTTTGTTCTTTTCTCTTTCCAAGAAAGGATACGGTAAAAAGACGAGAAGATTGGAGAAGGCTTCGTCACTCTGCAGATTTGTCATTCAAGGTTTGCATCAATCTTCTTCAATATACATTTAGCTTTCTAAATTTAATATTGTATTCTAGTTCTTACATGGTTTTATTATTGATTATGGTTTTGAGGGTAGGAAAACCCTAGAAAGTCTAATAATTGGCATCAGAGTATTTCTTGCAAAACTAGAATCGATTGTTCGTTTTAGTCATAATTTTTTATAGATCATATTATATGGTTTAAATGTTTTTTTTTAGAAAGGAAATATCCAATTATGTTATTTAATTTTTTATTAGACCCAATGGGGGGATTCAGGGTTTAATTGAAACCCTAAATTATGTTGATTTGATTAGATCCAATAGGAGGATCCATGGTCTATTTGAAATCCTAAATTATGTTGATTTGATTTTGGATTGGATACAATGGGAGGATTAAATTAATCCTAAATAATTATGAAACTAGATTCTATTAATTTGATTTTCTATTGGGATCTAAATGGGTGGATGGTAATATTTTGCAGGAATTGTTAATTCATGAATTTTTTTTTTTAAGTATCTTGGTTTTTTCATGAAGTTTTTGATGATATAGGATGATGAGATCTTGAATCCTGTTTTGTGTGTGTGTTTTTGGGTTCGTTTTAGAGAAAAAAAAATTTCCTTCTTCCAGACGAAGCGCCATCTTGTATGAAACGGGAGTGGCCTCAGTTGAACCTCTTAGTCTGGCTATGGACCAAAAAAAAAAAAACTAGAAAAATGAAAGAAAAGAAATATTTAATTTTGTATTAACCCCTTGGTGGTTGTGTTTTATATTAATGTATTGTACATATTTTGCTTTTCGACTACAAATTTTGGATGGAGATTATAAGAGGAGGAATGTAATCCACCAAAGTGGCATCTTCCCCATTTTCTTATTGTCTGCCATAGTAGTCAAAGCTTGGTGACATTTGCCCAAAGATGATATTATCGAAGTAACATTAATATATGCACTTAAGTGGGAATAAATAATAATTTAAGGAATTTCATTAATCCAAAAGTAATGAGATTTTTGAGGATTATTGTTGCATTCAATTTTTAAATGTGTGTTAATACATTATAATGTTTTGGAAAATATAATTTAGAAGTTTTTTATCACCCAAAGGTGAAAGGAATTTTCGAAAGCTATTGCTCTCTCGTGGTATTTGCAAGTTACATGTGAGACCTTGTATATTCTAACCCAAAGGTTAAAATATTACTTGGTCGGCTCATGTTGGCTAAGAATTTTGCCTTTAACATGTTTGGTATAGTGTGATTTTCATAAGTTTCTTATCACCCAAAGGTGAAGGAATTTTAGAAAGTCATTATTATCCTGCAGTATTTGTAAGATTACATATGAGACCTTGCATATTTTAACCCTAAGGTTGAAATATTACTTGGTCGGTTCATGTTGGCTAAAGTTTTGTATTTAGCACGTTTGATATGGTGTGATTCTCATACATGTATATCTGAGAGTGACATGTGATTCTCATAATATGATCGTGATATAATTGTTTGACTGTCTACTCTCACTTATGTTGCTTTTTTTGAACTTTTATTCTCCTCTTAAGATGTCTACTCAAGCTAATGCTTTGACTTCCATCCCTAGAACGAGAAAAACAATAACTTTTGTTGTCATTGTTTATCATATGGCAAAACAACGCCAAACCTAGGTAAATAATGTGCACATACAATATATTTTTGTGTACGTTATATAGTTGGCATATTTTCACTGTCTTTTCTTTTTAAAATAGTTATTATACTTTTTATCTTGTATTCCATGCCATATGCAAGTCTTGGTTTGTGGTCCAAGTAATCTAACTATTGACCAACTTGCTGAGAAGATAAGTGCAATAGGGCTAAAGGGATAACCTCAAATAACATTTGTCTTCGAACACCTACAAATGCCACAAGTGATTGTAGCATTGCATTTAGAAATTTGAGAAAGAAATCAACTTTTTGGTAATTTCTAGATTGCATTACTCCTACGTAAATTTATTTAAACTTTGTGTAGCTAAATATTGTAACTGGAATAAATTGTTTGAAGTATCTTATTACTGAGAAGCTTCTAGCCTAATGAACGACTGTTGTCCCATTTTAAGTTTGTCATTTTGATATGTACTGTATTTTTAAGCCTATCTAAAACTTTGTTATGAGAGGAACTGTACTGAACTTGGTTTTGTTAATTAACTCTAGTTGGTATTCTATATTATAGGTACTCAAGCTTTGTGCTAAATCAAGGGAAGCCACAAGCTCCTTTTACCCTGATACACCCCCCATAGTAAGTCCTTCCAACACACCAAATACTTGTACGTTTTAATCCCAAATTGGAGACTACTGTTTGAAACACTTATGCTTGCAGGGAATTATTGGAGACAGTGCAATACCAAGCAAATGGGGGTAATGCTTTGCGAACAATGGCTAGGATGTCATTGTAAGGAGAGGGAACACAACCTATAAGCAACAAATGGATAATACTTACAGTTGCTCTTTATCGAGGGTTATAGACTACTGGAGTCTTGGGAATTCTAGTCCAATGCATTATCTAGGATTTCTTGTTCTGGGAAGAATTTAATATTAATCAAACCAAATCTAGGCCAATTTACTTAGGTGCTCTATTACTACCCTACTAACACAAAGTTCAAAACAATGTTGGCTACCTGTCATTTTGCTCTAGTCCTCTTTATAGTGATTTTCTTATGTAATCTTTTAAAATTAGATCACCTAAGATTACACTATTCTGTAAGTTCTTCCTTCAATTTAATGGATCTTTTCTTTCAACAGAAAAAAAATTGCTTCTCTCCTATCTTTCTCATCTGAAAATGAGTTCAACAGCTGGAATTTGTAATAGTTAAGTGTTTCTTGGTTCCCTTGTCCCAATTGAAGCATTTCATCGAACAACTCTATTGCAAGGTGCTAACCAACAATACTAAATCAGATTTGAATGTATCTATTTAATTTTTTGGGAAAATTATTAAACAACAAAAAAGTTGAACATGAGGAGAATGAACAACAGAGATAATCTAACAATGTACATACAAGAAACTTTCATTTAATGAAAATAGGAAGAAGAAGGGTCGACAGCAGTAATGTGTGAACTAGAAGAAGGAAATGAGGGGTAGTAGCTGCTTGACTTGCAGCACTATTTTGGTTCTGGATGGAGTGAGAGCAAAGAAGCATAAAAGGAGAAACGGAGGGATCGATTTGAACAAAGATTAACTAGGAAACGAAAAACCTAGAATGCTAAAATGCTTACCTCAATCCACCATGCTTGAATATCGACTAGATTGGTTCTTGTTATGGCAAACAAAGTTAAAACACCAAAGTCTTTTCCCACCATTTCTCTAGCGATTTCAAATATTGGTCGATTGCAACTTGCAACTCGATCCACGATTTCGGAAAACAAAGTGTGATCCTACAACTTCAAAGATAAAATCATTCTTTTTTTTTGTTCATCTGAAAGAGAGCCCACATATCCTCTTGAAGACGGAGGGTATAACACTGTTTTGGCCATTTTGGTAATACCAAAGCTGGTATTAGTCATTTTCGTTGAAGTGAACTTGTGGTGGCTATTTTTGTAAAAGTAAAGCCAATAATGGCTAATCTTGTAATTTTTCCAAAAATTAATTCAACCATTCACCCCCACACCCCTCCCCCCCCCCCCCAAAAAAAAAAAAAAAAAAAAAAACTAACCCATATCATTGTGGAGTAGTATTGACCAAAAAAAAAATCATTGTGGAGTAGTGTAGCATAAAATGCACTTCAATGTTCACAGAGTCCAATATAACTAATCCCACGCCCACCTTTGTCTAGCATTTTAGGTATAGCATCACCAACTAATTTCATAAATTGTATGGACTCTGGTAGTGAGGCAAAGTAAATATTTTTAAGGGTTTTAGCAATCTCTCCAAAAAAAAAAAAAACTGATTTCGTAGAAAATTCAAAATTTTAACCGGACATGTTTTTAAAATTTTTTTTTAGTAAGAAGATTAGAAGAGTTCTAAAGCCAAGAAGTGGAGGAAGCTAATTTGTCCTACCCTCATCAAACAAGGATGCTAGAGTATCCCATACAGTAAAAACTAGATTGTAAGGGTGGGGTAGTCGGATTTTGCTTGGAAGCAGTGCCTACGTGGCACTGCTCCAAGCAATGAACGGTCAAGATTTAAAGATAAGAATTAATTAAATCTCTACTGTTCATTTTTAGCACGTGCACAAACATCAACTTAAGTGAGAGTAAACCGATTTTGTTTCAAACGAACCGAATCATATGAGGTTCAACTCGAACCAAACCAACGTCTTCCAAGGGTGGTACGACCTCAGGCAGTGGTGGTGGAACGGTATCGGCGTCAGCGGTAATGGTATGTTGGGACCAGGCAGTGATGGTGTTGGCAAGACAGGAAAATCGGTTTAACAGCAACAAAGGTACCATCTTGAAGCTTTCCCTTGTAAACAGTCCCATAACCACCTTGTCCAATCTTCAGGGAAGGGGAGAAATCCTTGGTAGCTTTGCAAATTTCCGGCAAAGAGAATTTCACACCCCCAGGTTCGTCGTTTGGGTCGAATTATAGGATTTGCCATAGATCCCAAGGCTGGAACGACATCTTTTCTCGCTACTAACAACTAAATAAAAATTAAAACTGATAAGCCAAAAGTTTTAATCTATCACTATCCTGATAAGCCAAGAGTTCTAATCTATCTTGATTTTTCATAATTTTGCATTGACCAATAAATTGTAAGTAACGATAACCAATTTACAGCAAAAGGAACATGCCCAGATGCCCACAAGTCCTCAGTGTTCAGAGTTTGGTTTCAGATCATCAAAAAAATCTATGTTAAGAGAGATTTTGAGCTTGACCCAGAAGAATTTGGGCATCAGATCTTCCAAAGAGAGGACAGGAAAAGAAAGAGGGGGAGAATCCAGATAAAGGAGACATGAATATCCCCCATCCCCCACTAAGAAAGAAAACGGGAGAAAAAACTGAGTTTATTTGGAACTCCCATAGGTTTTGAAGGTGTAAATGTGAACAGAAAGAACAAAGTAAATTACCAGAAGGATCTTTAGACGATGTCGGTTCTGGTGGACTAAAGCATGAACTAAAGACTTCAGTTACCGATTTGATGGCATTCGCCAAAGGATTTCTGCTGGAAGAGGAATTCTTAACAAAAGAAAAATCGGAATAAGGAGAACTTCCAGATAATTCCGATGTAGTTCTCCGGCTTCCCCAGAACAGAGAGCTCTTCTTGCTAGCGTGCGAAGAAGCCGGACTTCCCACCATGTCTGAAATGGCAGCGGAGGCTCAGGCTAACGCTTGAGCAAGACAATAAACAAATAAATCCTTGGAAATCAACTCATTCCATTCATATATGGAATGATTGCAGATCATCTGGTAAGTGAAAACAGAGGATGTTAGAAAAGCATGAAAATGGTGGTGGTGCTGCCGGCAGTGGATCTCGGAAAACTTACCTCCGCTCAACTTCATGAAAAACTGATGTTCGTTTGGTTCGAATTGAACCTCATATGACTCGGTTCGTTTGAAACAAAATCGGTTTACTCTCACTTAAATTGGTGTTTATGCACATGCTAATAATGAACAGTATAGATTTAATTAATTCTTAACTTTAAATCTTGACCGTCCACTGCTTAGAGCAGTGCCACGTAGGCACTGCTTCCAAGCAAAATCCGGGGTAGTCAACCTTAGGATTCCAAGCCTTCTCTCCTAGAAAAGAGTCTGAGCCATTCCAAGCTCTCCATAGACACCAGAGACTGGAGTCCAGATCAGCTCCCCCCATGGTTAGCACAAAGTGCTCCCCGAGGGGTTCCTGACCACACAAACCCGTAGGGCCCACGGTGAAAAATACTTTTTGAAAAAAACAAAAAACAAATTAAATTTCATCCATGGGCCCCACTATTTTGTGTGGTCGTGAACACGTCGGGGAGCACTATGACTACCCCGACGGGGTGAGGATCCGGATTCTAGAGACTGCAACCAGCCTTACTCAGGATTTCCATCCCTACTTGTTTCCCAAGCTGCATGAACCTTTGACCTAGCAGCAGCCATCTGCTCGGTAATATGGCTATTTTATGAAATCTAACCAACCATGGCATAAGGGAATGGATGGTTTTTGATATTTTGTGATTTATTAAATCCCTCGGATGCTTGAAAGTTGCGATTTCTTGAGGGAAGCATGAAAACAGAAAATTTTTAAGAGGGTGCATATAAAAAACCCTATTTTGGAATTCAAAACAAAGAGAAGTAGGCAACAAAAACATGGATTGTAATGATTTTAGGGAAATTAGTGCATGGAAATTAACAGATACCTTGAACCTTGACATTGCAAAGATAAACCTTGACGAGCAACCACCACCAAAAAACGCATTTTTCCCTACGAACAAAATCTGTAACCATATTAATTTTGTCCATAGCCAAAAATAATTGGCTGACGAACCATGTCCACAGCATAGTCATTGAGAATAACCCCGTAGGGAACTTCTCCTTACGGATACTTAGTGACGTAGGTTTAAATATTTTCCCTACAGAGAGACATTGCCTTCCGTAGGGAAATATATATGACTACTGATTATTCCCGTAAGGCCTGGTATGTATTTCTTCCTACAGGCTATAGGTGCTATAGGGTTAAACATTTTTGGCTACGGCTCTTATATTCTGTAGGGAAATATGTAAACACGTGTATGCATCTTTTATTATGGCTTAGTTGCCTTTTGTAGAGAAATATAGATAGATAAAGCAAGCATGAGCAAACATTTTTTGCAACGGCTCACTTGCTTACTGTAGGCAAATAAAATAATACATTTTTGCCTATGGTCTGGTATGTCCATGGGCAATATAATTATTTTTTTCCCAAAAAAATACTATCATAAGCCTATAATTGCATACTGCATATTTGCTTTGAAAACTCATAATATATAATAGCGAAGCACATAAAAATATAACCAAAATACTAAGACTTCTACAATTCAAGATTCTAAAAGTCACAAGTTCATTTACAAAGTTTGTTAGTCTCCATGACATTGTTGAAAAGATATAAAAAAACAAAAAGTTTCAAACAAAAAATCTCCCTTGCTCTCAAACTGTTTTATCCAACCAAATCTTCAATTTCAAGCTCTTTATCTCCATATTCTCAAGCTAACGCATCTACAAGGAAACCAAAGAATGATTAATATGACACTCCACAAACTAGGAAAAATGACATTAAACTTATGCATCTCTAGGTTTGGGTGGCCCAACCATCACATCTGCATTAGAGAGACTCAACCCAGTTATGTCATTCCTATCTTCTACCTTCTCTCTTTTCTACATCTTTGGTCAATTTCTGATGATTAGACAGGAGACCATCCAAAGCATATCTCAAATTTGGTGTTTCAAGTCTAAGTCGAATTTTGAGAGTATTCCATGGACTCTCTTTTTGGTAAACAGACTTATAGTGCAGTTTCACCATGTCTGTTTCAACATCCTAAAGGTGATGCCTATATTGGCTATATGTTGGTGCACTAGAAAATATTACCCTATTTGGCACTTCATAGTTTTGGTGACTTTTATTCTCAGCACCCATAAAAGAAATTTCAAAGAAACCTACATATCTCTATTAAGCTGATTTAGTAGATAAGGCAAACAAACAATCATTCTAATGCCCAAGCATTCCCAAAGTCATGGAATGCATTTGTCTAACTATCTGAACAAACTGGAATGGGCTGAAAGGCCAGACTCCTGGCTGAAGACTTCACTACATCTAGCATGAAATTTCAACCATATATATAGATGATTTTTTTTAAAGCCAATATAAAAACATCAGATTTGAAAACTAAGGTCCAAAGTAATGTTGGATGAAAAAAAAAAAAAAAAAAACTGAAACATGATCAATTACATCTAACTCAACTTCTTATTGTTCATAGAAACTGGTCAATAGCTCATCGACTAACATGTAAACTTTAAATGACAAAAACATAAAAACCAAATACAGTGACAAAATATGTGAAAGGGTGGTTCATATAGTTGATACATTTTACTGTTTCAAGCATGATTATTCACATGAGTATTGTCTATGTGCAATCTAATTCACATAGGGTTGATAGTTTGATTAAAGAAATATGATTGGCTGATTGATTTTGCTGAGGAGATTCCAGAGTATGCTGTTTTAGAATTTCCTATCTTTATGTTACTAGTTTGCCTGGATAATCAGTTAGTGCCTTAGTGGTTTCTGTCTTAGGCTTTCAATTATCAGAGTTTTCTAGTGATTCTCTCTGTTAAAGGGTTTATAGGGAGTTATTATTATTGTTATTTAGTAATCAGTGAAGATGTTAGTTAGTTGCTATTTATTATTTTTTTTTTGCGTGTTTTTTTTAAACAATATAATGCTGTAATAGAAGAGATAATTGAGATTTTTTTGTGTTTTGTGTTTTGTGTTTTTTTTTTTTTGGGGGGGGGGGGGCTGGGGTTTCTCATTGATGAATCTGACATGTTAAAATGCCGAAGCAGTTATACACCTCTCCGTGGTGATTCCCATAAAACTTTATTAAGGCAATTTAGTAGGATTTAGTAGGTCAGGTAATGTGGTGAAACCCTTCCTGCAGGCTGCTAGGTGCTGAAGACATGGTCATTTTTTGAGTACTCATTCAAACTGCTTGTTTAGAATTGGCTACTAGTTAATCTGTTATCAGTCTAGGATTTCATCAAATCAGCTGATGCTGAGATCGCAATTTGGTTGAGATCTTAAGATTCCTATCACTACAATGCTGGTTGGCAGAGCTACAACAGCTTCATGAGATCTGATTAGACACAGATTTTGCTGATAAAAGCTTAATCCATTCAATCTGATCTATGATACTACTGTGCAGTGGTTCCTAATTGAACTACTCTTACATTAAAATTTAAAAGGACAGGGGTAAAGTTGGAAGCCAGAGATTTAGGAGACCAAAATTAAAAGAAAAATAGAGATGAAAATCTGCAACTTTCCTAATAACAACAGCCCGCAATACAGTTTTTTATACTTCAAGAAAGGAATAGAGAACAAGAAGGAGATAACCATGATAAATCGCAAAAAAGGAAAAGAGAACATCAATGGAGCAACATCAGTAGCAACAACAAACAAATAAAGGTCAGTGAGTGGTCTACATGGCTGCAGCCAATACCAACTGCAGCGCGCAACAGGTGCAAGAACATGTAAATAGAGAATGTCAAACCAGCAGAAGCAAATCGTTGATTCAATCAGTTTGGGTTTTCAGCAATAGAAGGAAAAGCCATCTCAAGAGTGATGGAATTTAATATTTCAACAAAGTCCATCTCATTGAAGCAGTGACAATCCCAGTTACACACCTTCACTCTATTGTCATTATTCTAAAAACAGTTTAGTTCCAAAGATCCAATCTTATTCCAAGGTAGAGACATGATATCAAACCTTGTCAAATGCATCATCCTTCTTCCAGTCTATTTTCTCATCAACTTTTTCCCATCAGATCCTAAGACAAATTTAGAGCAAATGCCAAACAGAAACTAAAGGAAGTCAACATTTCATTTGCCCCACACAAAGATCACCTCAATTTCATTAAGATTTATGTCAGGAGTTTGGGGATCCTATGCAGCTCTATTGTTGTGTGTTACAAGTTTTTATCCGGACGCAGAACAGGTAGACCATTTTTTATGATCAACAGCTTGGATTTAGGTACTGGGTATAGAAATCCAAACATTTAATTATCCCATGTAGGTTCTCCAGAACCAGTCTTCAACATGTGCAGTGCTTTGGCCAAAATTATAAGGAGAAAAAAGAACTGAATTTGCTTAAACCATACATTGGCTTAAGCTATATGAAAGACTGTCACATTAGCTGTCTTCAACATGTGCAGTGCACGTACCCAGCCCCTGCACCTTGGCACTAGGCATGCAAAATGAACATAGTACCTCCATACATGATCACATAATATTCTCTCACCAAAAGCCAAAAACTAAAAACCAAAACAAAAGGAATGAAATAAATACACAAAGTGCAGAAAATATACAATGAAATCCAAATAAGAAAATATACAGGGAATTTATAGCATATACAGGGTAATATATCTTGCCAAATATGCTTCCAATCAAGAATGCTTGACTTCTAGAATTGGAAACCACATAAAACCATGTGGAAAGATATTGGTTGACTCTTGTAATTAGAATCCAAAGATATGATTGAAATCATATGGACACAATGCTAAGAAGTATTTTGATTGCAAAATTCTGCATTCGGTTGTTTTCATTGTTCTCACTAAACGCCTTAAGATGTTACTAAGATTATTACCAACCCCAATCTTCTCTTGCAGACTGGACCTCAATTTCTTGGGTTTACTTCTTTGGTTTTTTCCCATTTTTTGGGGGTAATAAGCATTTCATTTCAAACCAGTGGGAGAAGCCAATGGGCCAAAACAAAGTTCAAGTACCCAAGGAAACTGGCCAAACTTACATTCCTGTCAAGGCAAGGGCCTTCCAGTAATCAGCTACATGGTTGCATTCTTAGGAACACACCAGAAATTACAAGTTATAAACGTAGAAGCTAAGAACTGGATGTCTTCAATAACCTCTCTCACCTCATAAGACACTGGGGAGTTGTTGTTCAGCATGTTAGTCACTGCTTTGACAATCAGATCCTTTTTTCTTTTTTCTTTTTTCTAATCAAATAAATAATAATATTAGGCTCTCCAAAGAAATATTGCTAGAGGCATGGAGAGAGATCTCGCGAGAGATCTCGTTTTTTCACATAAACGAGACGAGATGGAGGTCGAGAGCAGAGAGTTGGGATATTTTGCTCGAGATCCCGCCATATCTCGCCTTGGATATCGCTGGAACTCTCAATTTTTGCCATTTCTTGTGGATTTCAGCTGGATTTTCACTTGCAACTACTCTTAGCACATCTACCACATCGAAGGAAGATCAATCATTCTTTGTTTGTCTTATGAACTTATGATTTAATGACTGATATAGAACTTCTAATGTTTGTATTATTTTATTATTCTATTCTTGAAAATTGAGATTGTGATACTCATATGGATGGAATTTTGATAACATTTAGGACTTGATGCATATGATACACTTGCTTTTCATTTATATGCCTTAAAGGTTCTATATTACATATTGTATAACATTGCATTCCCTAATCCTACAACATTTTGGTTTCACGCTATGGGTAGACTTAGAAATCATACATTTTGGTTGATTTCCAATTCAATTGTTTAAGTAAAGCAGAAAACATGAAAAAACATACAGCATAATTCAAGGCAGAAGTGGGAAAACAAGATGAGTTAGAAACTTATAATGAAGAATCACATACTTAAAACATGAAGTAACAGAAACAACGCCTCTTTTCTGTTGGATGGTCCTCTCCTTTTGCAAAAGAAAACCGCTCCATTGCAGGATCTCCACGCCTGTTCCATTGCAGGATCTCCACGCTCGTGCAGGCGCTTTCTTCCATATTGAATCCCTTATTGGATTATTGCCTAAATTATGAGCCAAAAGCTACCCAAAAGGTACGTTTTTCAACAGTGAAGACAAAGATAAACTTGAATGAGAAATTGATATTGGTGGCACTGCTGCAATAGCATGCAGATGGAATCTAGAAAACCATGAAGGATGCAGAACCATTATTATATTCAAACAACATCCAGTCTAGGAATGGCCTCACTCATTTGTTGTCATGATCTACCGTTGTTGGTTCAATGGCAGAGTCTCCAACCAAACCTGCCTCTGTTTGGAAAAGATGGTCTGTGATTTTATAGTGTCAGGTTAATTTTCAAATAAGATTATATAGGAGTATGGATTCAACAATGAAATATGATCAACTCAGTTGCTTTAACTGAAATTCACCAATGGAAGTCCACTAACCTCAGTTGCTATGCCGACTTATTCCAAGTCAATCACCAAAGCTTAAAATTGATTACAAATATATTGAACAAAATATAATCTATAGCGAACCCTTACATATCTTAGATAAACTGCCTTGATGCATGATCTATTTGACAAGGAATGAAGAAAATCACTGCATCAAAGTTAAAAAAATGTCAAAAGCTGCATCTTCTTGAGTAATTAGGCATCAACTCTTCAGTCAGTGGCTTATATGCAAGGCAGACATAGGTTACACAGATTAATGCAACCAAGTGATACCACTCATCGAATTGATCATAAGCAATCATTGCTCTCTGATAGCAGGACTTTCAACAAATGCAATGTCGGTTTTGTGTCCACTAGGGATGGAAACTCTCAAAACCCAAGGTCTTTGGGAGAGAGAATTTCTAAAGAAGTCAAGAAACAGAGATGGGTTTTAGGAAGAAGGATTTGTAGGATTGGAAAGGCCATCACTACCAAAGAGCTAAGAAACTAATAAACCAAATGGGGGATACCATAGAGATTGTTGATACGAAATCCTACTCGTCCTTCCCTGTCAAGTACCTGCAAAATACGTGCTCGACCTTGGGGGGTCGAGGTACGTCTCCGACGAGCAAGTCAGTGCCAATGATATGATCTCAACTACTCAATAAAGAATTCAAGTAATTGATCCCATAGAATATAAATACTTACTTTTGTATGCTAGCTTGTGGTGTTTATATAGTGTAAAATAACAAAGTTAGATTCGGAGTCTAACTACGGAAGAGTTATTTACCTGTCTTACTCTTCTAGATAATTGATAAATAGTAGAAGACTACTTTGATTGAGTTTCCTTGACAGATGGTTGGACTGACCCTAGACCAGATGGTCGGACCAAGTTATAAAAACTAATAGTCGGACTGTATAAACCTAAGAGTTAGACCGGCCAGGAAAAAATGACGGTAGGGCGCTATTCGATGAAGAAAACACACACTTTAGGAAAGTGGTTCAGGTAGCTCAGCGGGTTAGAGCTAGTCATTAACATAGATTAATGGCACAGAACTAACCAATAATCAGAGGAAATTGATAGACCCTAAACTATTGCAAGGTCAAGAACAAGATCAAGAACAAGGACAACTAGATCGGTAGACATACCTATTCTTTCAACCATCACTTGGGAGCCACCTTAGGGATTGAGATGTTTCAACTTTCAACAACGGTGCTGCAACTGACTGCCTTCAACTGAGAGTGATTCTTCCACTTCTGCTCTACCGTTTCACTATTTTGCTCTGAAAATAGGTTTCTGAAACAAGCGTTAGCTTTAGAGGATGAGAGAGAGAAACGTCTAAGCCATCAGAGGAGGCAGAGAGAGAAACCCTTAAGTGGGAAGACTAAAAGTATTTTCACTACGGGAGTGCTTACTATGGAAGCCCTTTACACTACAGAAGAATTGATTACCGTAGAGAACTCCATCTAAGACGACAGCAATCTCAGTTTCCGTCATCTCTTTTCTTTTTTATCTACGGGCAAATGAGGTTGTAGCTGTTTAGCGATTTATGCCTACAGCAGGCATGATTTTTGTAGGCATAAATCTTTTTCCCTATGGCAAAAGCGGCTTCCGTAGATAAAAGTTGTAGCCTTATTCTCTTTTCTGGTAGTGAACAGGCCCCAATCAAGGGTAGAAACAAAAAAGCTTTATCTCAATTAAATGCAGTTGGCTACATAGATCCTTTCAAGCAAAGAGGGAAAAATGGAAAATGAAGAAATTGAAAACGAGTGAAAAATGAAAGTCAAGGTGAAAGTAAAAGGAACAACAAATGCCCAAGAAAACAGGAAAATCTCAGCTATATGGTGTCGACAATCTGGATACTCCTG
Organism: Hakea prostrata; assembly: GCF_041222555.1. NCBI lineage: Eukaryota > Viridiplantae > Streptophyta > Magnoliopsida > Proteales > Proteaceae > Hakea > Hakea prostrata. The sequence continues at coordinate 70,471,636 of NC_142600.1, read as the reverse complement.
AAAAAAGATATATCCGGAGGCCCGAATACCAGATGATCATGTTTCTTATTATGTTTTCGGAGCAGATCCTCAAAGCAGTTCAAAAAAATGCGAAAGATAGCTAAGTAGCCTAAGTTGCATTTCATCTTGGTAATTTGGAAGTGCAAAAGACCTGACTAGCAGGGTATGGGGAAAGGAAACAATCACCTGAGGATAAGAGAGGCAGGAGGAAAACAAGAGGCAGACAGAAGAGAACGTGATGCCATCCGTAGTAAACTTTCATAGCCATCAAGCTCTCCATGACTCTGCTGCCTCAGAAACCATCAGCAGGTCCAAAAACTAGGCAGCACAGCAAATGCATAATCCTGCTCTAACTGCAACAGATGATCATCCTCAACCTTGGCTAACAAATCAATGCTCAAAAATGAGAAGAAACTTCACAAACTCAAACCAAAATCTATAACCCTGCCTTTCTAATCACTACTCAAATGTATGCATTTCAATGGTTTATACTCATTCCTTAAGGATTGAGAACTTTTTGTAAGCTAGTAAGAGAGAGGATACTTTCCACGTTGGACGCATTCATCCCAAGCCATCAAGGCTTCAGATTTGTCCCTACCAATAAGGAGAGTTTGCAGAAATGCAATAGTATCCAAACTTTTGTTTTCCAAAATTCTCTTTGATATCTTTCTGTTTCTCTGACAGAACTGATTCAAGATCTACTTGTCCCAGCAGTTCATTTTCATCTTGATTCTCCAATTCAAGAGATCTTTCTATTAGATTATATAAAAAGATCCTAGTTTTCCAATATTTGCATACTGAACTACCAAATTCAAAATTCATCCTACAATTATTCTTGGCCTGGACAGGTTTTATTAGTTTTTATTTACATAGAAAAGATTGACCTAAACAACTGTTATAGACAACATTAGAGTCTTAGTGATACCATCTGTGTTCACATGCATCTTATGTCTGTGCCTGTAAGAAATAAATTAGTCTTCACTATCCACTTCAACAATAAAAGTATCTTAAACGACAACACTAACCATCATGCTATAGATAAAAAATGTGTAAATGCTAATCCGAGTAAAGTTCAGTTTCATTCTTGTATTTACTAAACAGCTAAAGGTACCAGAGAAATTCCTATGAATCAAATACACAAGGAAACTGGAAGGGAGGTTATGACTAGACTTACGCCAAGCATACAAATCTCATCCTTCAACCTAATAAACCCACTATACCAATTGGATATTAATTCTATAATGTCTTTCAGGAAAACACAAGGAACAATATAAAGGATGATAAAATGATTCTAAAATTCCAAGACTATCTTAACAATAAGGTAATAAATGAATATGAACCACATATTCCTTATTCATTTCCATGAGAGAGCAAGACTCATCAAGGAACTAAAATTTGCAGATTTCAGTTGGTTTTAAGTTGTGTTGAAGTGAAGTTGTGTTAACAAAAGACACCAAGAAAACATTGTTTCTCATTGCACTGGCATATGGGGAACAAAGAAAAGGTTGTCGTTGCATGGTTGACCTCATTCATGACAAAAAATGTGATAGAAACCTGACCATGGTACATAATCAACAAGATATTGAATGAAAAAACATTAAGAAGAATTTGATGCAACATCATCATCGCTGGAGTCCAGCTTCCACCAAGGTGTAGGCTTCTCTTTCAGTTCAGAGTCATCAATTTTGTCAACCAAAATATCTTCATTGCTCATACCCTCACTCTCATCTTCAGAGTTGGCAAGCTTAGGCTCATTATCACTGGAGTCCAGCTTCCACCAAGGTTTGCGCTTCTCTTTCAGCTCAGAATCATCATTTTTGTCAACAACAAGAGCTTCATTGTTCATAAACTCACTCTCGACTTCAGAGTTGTCAAAGTTAACCACTTTTTTCTCCAATTCAGACCTATATGTCCATTCAAGTCTCTTTAAGACCTCACGGTCCTTCCAACGTCCTACAACTGATACAGCCTCCTTCTTTGCCTTCCCCAAGATGACTTCATTCCACGAAAATGCAGAATCCGAGCATCTTTTAAGAGCCCCATCATTATTATCACCAACTACTACAGTCTTGAGACACCTATGTCTTGCTTCCCTCAGAACATCAACAAAATCAGAATCATCTGATACAAGGACTAAACATTCAAACAACTTGTGATCCATCATGTCCACTATATGATTTCTCAATGCATTATCTGCTGCTTGGGGTTTATTTGACACAGTTTGAACCCAAAACCCTGCCCTCTTCAATTCATCTGCTAGACCATAACCAACCTTTGGGGTTAAAATATCCCTAGCAGAATTCTTATACTTCTCCATCTTCATTGAAAACTTCGCTACCAACTTCACCCTCCTTTTGCCCTTAGCTGATTCCACCTGACTCAACCGCTTCACCTGTTCCCGTTCATGAATTTGCTTGAAGTGATTAACAAGTTTCTCATGAACATAGAATTTTCTCCCGCAAACTCGACATACATAAGGTTCAGCAGGTTTAACCAATCCTTTTTTCTCCAATTGATCCAGTGTCTTCCTCTCTTTCCTCTTCTCTCTGACCACAGGAGGAACATAACTAAAAGCATGGTGATTGGCATAGGCCACCATTGATCGAACAACACCAAATGCAGAAGCGGCAGTCTTCAGTTTAACAGCCGCATGATAGGGAGGCAACGAGTTAGGTGGCTTATTGTCCAAGTCCCAGAAAATTGCAACATTGTCTCTAGCTAATTTTGGCACCATTGAAGAGGAAGAATAAGCAGAGGCATGATACCCAAAACCCGATGTGGATCCACAATGAAACAATCTAGTCGAGGCAACAACTGGGAACTGACTAGATGAACTTACAGGGACTATCGAGGAGAAAATTATGCGGAATTTGATAAACCCAACCATACCCAGATTCTTATTTCCTCTTCCCTCTTTCTCAAATCAACAAATATGCAGAAAAGATACATTTGAAGAGTGAAAATGATAATTCATGATTCACCATGTTCACAGCAACTGCCGCCTGCTCTGAGGCTTATTGATATTCACCAACGCGAGATCCAGAAACAGAATTTATGGAGGGAAGAAAACAAGGAATTCGTTCGTCTTTAATTAGAGAAGAGAGAAGCAGAAAAGGTATTTGGCTGACCTTTAACGTATAGAAAAACGGTGGTGCTGCGGCTGATGATGACTCATCTCAGAGAGAGCTGTTTTTGTTCGAAACATTTTCCAAAACGAAGCCTTTTGATTGATTCCTGCGCCTAACAGAGAAACCTTTACCTTTTGAAACCCAGAAATGCAATTTTAGCGAAGAGAGTACAGAACACAGGCGAAGCTTCTTCTTCTTCAGTCCGAATATGATTTGTTGGTACGCGGTGTGTGGAGGATGGAGGTGTACCCTAGCTTCTATCCGGGGCCCACCAATCGGGCGGCTAGGATTGATTTGATGAGGACGGACGCCACATGTAAGCAACTCATAAGTCCACAGCATAGTTCATCATCGTCATCGTCCGTGAAAATGCATGTTCATGAAATTAGGTTAGGAGGCGTTTGGTTCCGCAATTCCCTGGAATCTAATTCCAGGGAATCATGAGTCCAACAAAAAAACGCGTTTGGTTTAAAAATGAGTCCGATTCTAAGGGGATCATGAATCAGCTCGGATCCACGTTTTTGCCTAAAAAATGAAATCCACTGGAAACCACCTCTTGAGGTGGTTTCCAAATAGACTCATCATTTTGAAGCGGGGGTATAAATAACATCGACTCACTTTCAGAATCACTTTTGTCGTGAAAGGATCCTCAACACCTCTTCTTCTCTGCTAGGGCTTCCGTTCCGTCATCGTCATCATCGAGCAGGTTGTTGATCTCCAGCTTCGAGGTCTCAAATTTGATCAACACCTCTTCGTCTCTGGTAGGACTTCCGTTCCGTCATCGTCATCGTCGTCTCTGCTAGGGCTTCGGTTCCGTCATCGTCATCGTCGTCTCTGCTAGGGCTTTGGTTCAGTCATCGTCATCGTCATCGTCGAGCAGCCAACTTGCCTGGATCATCATTTCCGGGTCTCCTTTTTCAAGTTATTCTGATTGAAGAGAGTATAGTACCCAGTTGTTTGGATCATTTTCATTTTCATTTTCATCGCTTTTCCTGTTGGGGAAAAAAATCTTGTGCATCTGAAGGGTTTAGGGTGTTGTTTCTAGGGGTTTTTTTTCTTCTTCTTCTGTGTGTTTTGGTGATTTCTGTAGTGAAGATTCACGCTTCTCTTGCATGGTTCTGTAAGGTTTGTGAGTCTTATAGGTAAGAGGTTCATGTTATTGAGTCATTGTACAACAAATTTGATCAACACCTCTTCGTCTCTGCTAGGGCTTCCGTTCCGTCATCGTCATCGGCGAGCGGCTTGTTGATCTCCGGCTTCGAGGGCTCGGCTTGTCTCAACACCTCTTCATCTCTGCTACGGCTTCCGTTTCGTCGTCGAGCACTGGTCTTTCGTTGAGCTCCATTGGTTTTTTTTCTTCTAAGCTTCATTCACACCCATTTCTACAAAAAGGTAACATCTCTCTCTTATATGCGTCATTGCAATCTATGATTTATTCTTTGTTAAGCTCTAATGTCTCGTTATCCGATCCATTGTTTGGTTTTGGCTTGCGGTTGCATCTTTTATTTCATTTTGTATTGATAGGTGATAACATGATTTATGATGGAAATTTGCTCGACTGAAATATTTGCTTCATATCTTCCCCCTCCCTTTCCCTCCAAATGGGATGGAACAAGCTTAAGTGATGTGAGATCAATGGGTTTGGTGAATCATTTATCTGTAAGCCTTGAATAATGAGCTCACTTAGGTATTAGGTGATTGATGTCGATCATTAATCTCGTTGCAAGAAGATTTGTTATCTGATTCAATCTTGGTGTATTTGATTATATGGTGTACTTGATTAGTGCGGACGGGTTGACAATCTCCGCTTGTATATTGGCACAGCTATTTTTTCTCAATATGGATGCTGCATTCGCTTATAAATTCTTTTAGTATCACATACACAACAGAACAGAGATTCATTAACGTTCTTATTAGAGTTCTATGGTAATAACACTTGATTTATCGGTATAAATATTAACAAAGGGGTTATTGCTTTTGTTTGTCACCATTGTCAAATATGATAGGTGTTAACTGTGCTTTCGATCACTTGAGGCTCTATTTGCTTGGTGGAAATTTATTTACTTATAAGAGATTATACATAAAGAGAAGTGTTTAATGTTTGTGTTCATTGAAAGGATGTACACGGTTTGAACCCTCTGCTTCTTCCTTTTAATTGTCTCGCATCATTTGCCATGGTCTTTAGGACACTTACTTTGGCTCTGATAATTTATTCCCCTACTTGCATAAGTTTAAGAAATCCAATTTAATGAGTTGTTGACTCTGTTGGCTCATTATGGTTCACGAGACTTGATTAGATGTGGAACTAATCTTCCTTCTCTACATGCAAAATCCGAAGAATGGCCATCTCTTTTGTTTCTTAATGAAGGGTTTTTGACTTATTTCTAAACAATAATATCCTTGGCTATGCATCGTTTTGTTGAACAAAGACTTGATGAGAAGCTTACCTCCCATGAAACCTTTCGCTTGGGGTACTCTCCATATTTTTTGGCTCCTCACACTTAAAATTATGTAATTGCGAACTTGTAACTCGTAGCTAGCTAGCTATCAAAGCGGCAGATGAATTAATGAGTTTTCCAAACAAGGAGAGACTCTCTATATATAGACAATTGGTTTAAACCATACATCACTAGAAACTTGAATTACAAGGGTGGGTTTTGGGATAAGATTTGAAAACCACACATGGGTCATCTTCTGTAATCCGGAAAAGAAACCCATGATTAATATGTGTCCTTTACCTTAATTAACATACATAAATTCTATTAATAACATATATATTCCTAGTTGCTGCTGCTTTCTAATACAGATGTTGGAGAACAAAGTAAGTGGATGCTCGTGTACCAGCACCGTACATAATAAAATCTTATTTGAGCATATAAATTAAAGTGGGTTTTGCGGTATAGATCTGCGTATAATTAGCGACTCGTTATCGATCGTAGCTTGCTCTAGAGTCTTACGTACGTAGCCAAGAAATTAGAAGACCATGTATACATATTTTCATACTTTCAACAAAACACTATGCATCTGTTTTGCTTGTTTTACTTGTGGTTTTGTATCAATTCATTAGCCATGTTACTTGACTTGTCGGAGCTATGTGTTGGCAGTTGAGTTTTATATCTAATTTGAAATTCAGGAATCAAGCGAATGACTTGTGTTCTTTTATTTTAATTGGGATATGGGTTGAGTTCTTATTTATTGATTGGGGGGGAATGGATGGATGGTTTTATTGTCAATGCTGGGGACTATATGAGTTTATCATTGGTGGATTGGTTGATTTTGATTGAATGGTTATTAACGATGTTTTGCTATTAATAAGGTATTCAATCTTGTTGGTGGGTCATCTATTTAGGGGCATAAATTTAGATAAGGCACCCTCACCTAGATCAACATGAATGACGATGACTTGATACTTCTTATGGTGGCAACAGCAGTTCTCACAATCATTGAATATATTAGAATAACATATGGTGAGAGGCAACCATATCGAGTAGATGCCCGACGTGGGTTTCTTGAAACCCAACGTTTTATTGGTGGCACCGAGAATACATGTCGTTCAGAAACAAGAATGAGCCAAAGATCCTTTTACCACTTGGTGAATTTATTGCGTACGACGGGGCACTTAGAAGACAACAAATTGGTGTTAGTTGAGGAACAAGTAACGATGTTTCTACATTGTCTTGGACACCACATTAAAAATTCAACTTTAAAGAGCCGTTTGGGCATTCGGGGAGGCAGGTGAGTCGACACTTTAATAAAGTGTTAAATGCAATGATGAAATTGCACCCGTTGCTTTTAAAACCCCCTAGTCTCACCACACATCCGAAGATAGCAGGTAACCATCACAGCTTCTACCCATTCTTCAAAGATTGCGTTGGAGCCATTGATGGATCTCATATACCAGCTTGGGTACCTGTTGAAAAACATAGGAGGTTTCGAGATAGGAAGGGTCTTATTACACAAAACATTTTAGCTGCATGCGACCATGACAAAAAATTCACGTATATACTTGCTGGTTGGGAAGGGTCTGCATGTGACTCCCGCATTTTGGATGATGCTCTCCATAGAGAAGGAGATGGAAGATTAGTTGTTCCAAATGGTAAATTCTATCTTGTTGATCTTGGTTTTGCCAACCAAAGAGGTTTTTTGAGGCCATATCGAAATGTTAGGTACCATCTCGAAGGAATGGAAGAGGGGAAATCTAAGACCCAAAATGAAAAGGAGTTGTTTAACTTGAGGCACGCAAGGTTACGCCACGTCATTGAAGGTGCTTTTAGTTTGTTGAAGAGTCGCTTTAAGATATTGGCAACTCGAGCGGAGTTTCCTTTCAGAACTCAAGTTAAGATTGTGATAGCTTGTGTATTGCTTCACAACCACATTTTAAACCACAACTCATTGGAAGAAGAGGAGGAATGGCTTGCTCGGGGAGTCGAGGGAGGGGTCGGGGCCAACAACTGCTTCCTCTTACGCACCACGAGTTGGAGGAAGATGAGGAAAGTAGTGATTCTGATGAAGATGAAGAGAATCATGCAGAGTCATTCGATGCAGAAGCATTCCGGAATGACTTGGCAATACAGATGTGGAATGCATATGCAACAACAAATGCTGCAGATGATGAAGAGGGGAGAGTGAATGAAAGATAAATAAGACAAGAGAAAGGAGTTTGAGGATGTACCATGAGCAAAGGGATAAGCGTATGCTCAAATGTTAGCTCAAAGTAGAAGCAATGACATGAAACAGGTCATCAAGATGGAATAGTGACATATGTATTGATGATCAAACAGAGACAAGAACGCCCCAAAGATAGGAGGAGTCTCAAAATACAAAACAAGAAGAGAAGGGCTATAGAGGGTCTATACAGAGTTTAAAAAGGGGGAGAGAAATGGACTCAAAAAGAGATGGGAATAGTAGAAAAATGAAATGGCTCGAAAGATTGGAGAAGGAACAAGGATTTGGAAAACAGGTGGAGAGACTGAAAAAAGGACGGAGGAAAAGAGAAGAGGGAAGCGACAGTGAGTTAAGGTAACAACATAGAAAACCATAATTTTTATAGATTAAAAACTTGGAGCATTAGAAGAAAAAAGTGAGTGAAGTGAAGTTAAATAGTGATCAAATAAAATGTATAATTTGTATGTAGAAGAAGGAGAAAATAGGAAGGACCATGGGGCCATCAAGAGGGGAGCCCTAGGTAATGAGATGGAAGGAGAAGGGAAAGAGACACAGACCAGAATAAGAAGCCATGAGTTCAACATCCAATGGATGACAATGACAGGCAAGGCCGGACACAACGAAGATGACCCAATCACACCACAGAGAGTAGGTTGAGGTAGACCAAGAGGTGATGAGAGCCAGATTACAAGAAGAAGAAGAAAAGGTTGATAAAGAGGTCGGAGAATATCTCGTGCTTTCATAGACATGGGAAACTTTCCATGGAAGGAGAGGGGAGAAGGGCGAGAAAGGGAAGACAAGGATGAACTAAAAGAAAGGACGAAGAGGGAGACCTCGAAAAAAAAAGAGAAAGAGGAGGAGGCAAGGCATCAAGTACTTCTTAGATAAATATGGCTGATGTTTAGTGCTATTGAATCAAAAACATGATGTTTTGATAACATGACTTAAGCTTTAATTTAGGGTATTAACATTTACAGTTGGGTCCAGCTAACTATGTGGATATTTTATTTGGGTACAAAATAGTGGATATTTAATTACTTGTTATGACAACATGATGTACCTTTTCCTATGCAGGGTAGTTGGGTTTATTTAGGTGTTTATTTAAATGAAGACCAATGATATTGATGAACGAGATCTTTTGCAAAGAGAAAAGCTAGACTGGAGCTACGAGTTTCAGCGCCAAACAAAAGGGGTAGAAGTTAGAACAAAACCCTATCTGTGGACATGCCCAGAAACATTCTGCAAAGTGGGCAAGAAACCTAGAAAAGAATGGTTGTTGAGTGATTTTAGGTATAAGGAGTTGTAGGTGTGGGGTTAGGATGGTGAATACCTATGATCCGATTAGTCACGAAGATGAAGAAAGCAAGTTGTCTGATGAAACCAGAAGAGTTCTTATTCAGTGAGAGAAGAGAGGAATTGAAGATTGAAAAGACAATTAAAGTTTTAAAGAGCAAAAACAGGCCTTTATAAGAAGTAAAAAAAAAAAAACGGATTTTAGAGTTGGAGGATCAAAAATTGAAAGGGCGATTGAAGGAGACTCAAAAGAAGTGAAACAGGAGAAAGAAAAAGAGAAGTGGGAAACAAAGAAAGAGGAAGCGCCAAACAGATATAACAGAAAGAAATGAAAGGAGGAAAGAACGACAAAAAGGAAAAGAAGAAAACAAAAGGAGTAACACAAGGTAAAACCAAAGAGTTGGGAAGTGGATTACCGAAATCGAAAAAGCGTGGGAGACTAGGAAAAAGAGCTCTAAATGGAGTCGGGTGAAAATATGCTAGGATTTCATTTCTCTTGGAGCTACAACTTTTCAAGAGAACACATGGGAACTAATTTACTCCCAGTAAGGAACAACCCATCATCTAGTAGATTTAACACGAAGACTACAAAAATAACTAGAATGAATGAGGAAGTGGTTTACTTGCAATATTTCTTGGTGTAATGAATAGTTTGGATAGTGCTCCACCAGTTTTTGTGTGGGTTTGCATGATATATCCTATTGTTGATGGGATCACAATAATATATACTGACAAAGTACTACGATCTAGATCTCTCGTGTCATCATCTCCTCTTGTCGCCCAAAAAGTCATAGGAATCATTAGATTTATTTTATAGGACATGAGAAAATGTTTTGTTGTCTTATGTGCTCTTAACTAATAAGGATGAGGAAAACACCCCTAAATATTTATATAGACAGTCAGTGACTGAGTCAATCCATTGAAATCACCTGATTACAAAACAAACTAGTGGTTTCAATAGACAAACACAACATTATAAAATGTAGGAAGAGAGTGACAGAGAGCGTGAGAGGGTTGGTCACCTTTGAAAGCGAAGGAATCGTGATTCTTTTGGGCAGTTTGATCACTACAGTGATCTTAATGAGGCAATGGAAATGTTGCAGATGATCACTACAATCGTTACATGGTAAATAATCTCCTTAGTTAATTTCTTTTCCTTTTCATCTCTTTATCTCATTGAAACTCAAACAAACAAAAGTGTTCTTCATTGTCTCTGATGAAACTTGAATGGTTTTTAATCATTAAACAGGAAGATGTGGAGTTAATGCATTCTTTAGGAGTGAATGCCTATAGATTCTCAATTTCATGGTCTAATATTAATAGTAATTGTGGTTTCCATTTAGCTTGATACCTCCCAATTGACATTTATTGAGAGGCTTAATTCCAATACAATGGCCTCCAAAACTGTTGAAGTGCCCATCAGTGAGTGGAGAAAGGTGGTTATGAAAAAAAAAACCTATATGATCAATGAAGTGAACAATGCATTGAGATGGCCAATGATGACCTAGTTTATTAAAATAGATGACCAAAACAGTAGCCTCTTTCTTTGACATTCTCACAGCATCACCCCCACGCTTTGAAGAAGAGAAATTCAACTAGGTTGGAGTGTGAACACACAGAGATACCCTTCTCACTTTTCCACCCAGCTTCTTCCTTCCTTTTTGATTATTGAGTAAAAGTTGAAATCACACGTTTTCTTTTTGTCTGTCCCAGTTTGTTGCTACACTAAACAATTCATAGCTCCTACTTGTGAAAACAGAGAACATGCAAGTTGTCTTATGTGCTCTTAACTATTATGAAAATAGAACATCAAAAACTTTATTTAATATATTTTCAGCTTACAGCCTAGAGATTCTCCATTTAAAATATTCTTTATTTGATATATACCAACTGAATTTGTTTTACAGGTGAAGTGATGGGTGGTTACTATATATTGTGAAGATCAGACTTCAACTGGAATGGAACAGCCTCCATTGTGCTATTGTAGGCAAGGAAGGATGATCCTAATGACATCAAGAACTAGGAAAAATCCAGGTCGAAGATTTTATAGGTGTCCAAGTGGTAGTAACCATCCAAATTCTTTTATTTGGCTAGATAATATGTTTGAGATTCATACAATGGATGAGGGTTCTACAGCTTCAGCATCATATGACAAGTCCAACAAGAAGAATTTGGGTGTTGCGTGCCGAGCCCCTACTGATATCATGCACATTGAAATTCTATCAAACCGAATCACAATGTTGTATCATGGATTCTTGTTCTTATGTGTGTGGGTTTTTTTACTTTCTTGTTATGTATTTTTGTTTGCAACAAATAGGTAAAAACATTTGTCTTTTCAACATGTATTGTTAAGGGTACATTTAATATTTCACCTGTCTGTTCTTATGGCTTAAAACAAAAAATCCTTGCTTGGAAAGATTATGAGGTTCGATGTAGATAATCTACCAACTGAGTATCATAACGTCATTCTCAGTAATTTATAATTATTCCCATATCAATTGACTGATGTTATAATCCACCAACTGGGTATCAATGTTGCTTACCTTTCTCATATCAATTGACTGATATTATAAGCCACCAAGGCTAATTGTTGACTGGACATAGTGTATAGTGAATACCTTCTGGGTGTAAACAAAGGAAAAAATTAAGACATAATACAAACTCACTTGAGTTAAACGCTACAAAACGATCAATTGTTTGATCCTTTATCCTGGACTTTGATCCCATTTAATTTCACTTCAATTATTTGCACACTTGTTGCGATGCCAATAACAAAGTATGGACCTTAGATTTATAGCCAACTTGGAAAGAGATCCAAGAGGTCGACATTAGCAGCTGCATGAAAGGGATCCTAATTAAATTGGGTATTCGTCTAACCTCTTATCTTCAATTATAGGATCATGCAACATTGGATCCAGTGCATGGTTCTGTTGTTGGTGGTGCTTGGTACTCTCATAAAGTTTTGGTCTTGCCATGTTTTATATTATGTAGTTACACTTATATAAAATTATATATTATACTTACATGAAAAAAATTTAATCCAAATTAAAGAAAAAAAATTGTCATATCATTAGCCCTCAACACATTAATAAATGGTTCTTCAAAGTGATTCAGGTTGAATCTACTCACAGAATCAGGGTAACCAAACAGTTTTTCAAACAGATTCACTTTTAGAATCAGGGTAACCAAACAGTTTTTCAGACAGATTCACTTTCAGAATCAGGGTAACCAAATGGTTTTTCACATCGACTCACTTTCCAGAATCAGGGTAACCAAACAGTTTTTTTTTACGAATATGATTCTACAGAACCTAATTCCTACAGACTCATGACTCCCACAGAAGCGGATTTCAGGGAATTGCGGAACCAAACGCTACCTTATGGATTCAAGAGTAATCTCTGCACCTTGAATAAAAATCCCATCATATCATGAGTTTTTCCTGCCCCCATCGATGTGGGCTTCTGCAAGCAACGGGCTTCGGATTCTTCGAATTTGCACTTCCCTCTGTCCTATAACCGTTGCCTCTGCGAGTAAAGCTTCGTTATTCTTGGCCGGTTCTACTGGACAAGCTTTGATGGAGAAGACCAACAATTCTACCTTCTCTGCCTCTGCTCTCCCCAGAAGAAGGTACTTATATATTTGTATTCTTTCTTTGTTGATCTTCTTGATAGATTTTGGTATACAACCTCGAATGATACATGAGCGTAGGCACGGAGGAATTGCCCTGCAAAGCTTCGGGGCTTTAACCAATTTCTGCCGTGCCTCCCCAAGCTGAGAAGACCCTTTGGGATTGGGGAAGACCTAATTCATTGCGTTGCCTTTTTTTTTTTTAACCTTCCTTCCTGTCAGAACTTATTTTGGTAGAATACTATTTATACAGCCGCTACTGTTTTTGTCAATTGTGGAGTTAGAATCATAGAATACATCATGTTGAGTTTGCTTATTATTTAAACTCTTAATTATCATTGTTGTTGTCTTGTCTGCGAAGGGTTTCTTTATGCTGTTTCATCCCCTCGTCCTCCTTACGGTGCTACTGGTGTTATTGTGCTTTTTATCATATTACGGGTTGTGGGTTAGCTGCAAATTGTTAATCTCCTGTTGTACCATTGTATTGCTTTATCTCTACTTGACTGTACTTGACTACCATTTCTTGCTAATTGTGTTATTACAATATTATACCTACTTGTATTGCAATATTATTCATTATTTCGTTACTGCTTATTGATTCACTGCTTTGCATTTCATTATTACTAATTGTTTCAATTAGCTGCTTCTTTTGCTCGCATGACCTTCTGTAGCATTGATAGCATTTGTGTATATGTTCGGCTACATTTATGACCCACCACAAATATTGGTGATATTCTAAACTACTTGTATACACCTCACATGTACCTCTTTTTCTGCTTTTTCATTTTAAGTTGAATCTTGTATCTGTCTTGTTTATCTCATTTCACTCTAATTTTTCACCTTTTGTTTTGATGCGACCATTTCTATAATGTTTTAAGAAACTGTGGTCGCTTTAACCTTTTGAGTGTACTCATGTTTTTCATTGATGGATCATATGGCCTTTATGTGTCTAACACCATGTCCTTCAATTATAATCATCTTCATAACCATAGGATTAGAGTTACACCCTGGAACATCAGATCCTTGATGAGTAAGAGTTTGGAGCGGGTAAATGTTTTGAAAATTTTAGTGTCTAAAAGCCAAGTTGTTAGGTGACTTCAAATTATGGTGTATGTGAGATGAAAGTGGGAGAAGTGGTGGCATAGTTGTGGACAAAGACCTTAAGAAGGAAGTGCTGGATGTTAAAAGATTTGGTGATAGAATCCTATCTCTCAAGTTGGTGCTAGATGGCAAGGTGCTAGATCTTATCCATCTCGAAATCTCAAAAAAAGAGTAGAGAGATTTTGGTTGAAATTATGTGTAAAAGGATTTCAACCTACCATCTCGTTTCGGTGGGGTTGAGATTTCAAACCATGCCTGTAAGCAAGAGTAACTAGATTCATTTTGGCGAACCTAAAAGATGTAGAGGCAAGCCTAAAGTGACTATTAAAGTAGTAAGAATGTATATCATGTGGTAGGTCTCAATCTTGTATGACTGCAGATAGAGTTGTTTAGAGGACAAGGACCCGTGATGCCAATGCCTTGTAGGATGTTCTTACGATGCTGCTATCAGTACTGCTTTAGTTTATTGCATGATTTCCTTTTCTCATCCATTTTGCTCCCGTTTTTACTTTTATTTATGTTACCATCTCAGCCTCTTTCGAATCCTTGTAGCTGAATCGATTTGGTTGGGATAAGGTTATGGTTGTCATTCTATTTAGTTTTAATCCTTACAATTTCATACTTGCAGTGGTGGTGGTGGAATGGGTAGCGGATTGGAAAGGAGAGAAAATCGCTCTGGGCGCAAAGGAGGAGGGGAGCCAGCTAAAGATAAAATTGATGCTCTCGGGAGACTCCTGTGAGTAAATATACTTTTTATTTTCATATTTTGTCTTATGAATTTTAGTTTGATTGAAGCCTAACATTTGACTGTCTATGTTGCTCTCTTTGGAGAATTGTTTCAGTTCTCTATGATAAGGAATTTACTGTGGTTCTGAAATTTCAAAATTCAGCTGAAGCTTCAAATAATTTCATTTTCTCTTTATGTTTTTGTTTCCAGGACCCGCATTTTGCGCCATATGGCGTCAGAGTTAAACTTGAATATGCGGAGCGATGGGTACGTGAAGGTGCATGATCTTTTGATGTTAAGTATGAAAACTTTTGCTGGTATTCCTTTAAGATCACACACAGTTGATGATATTCGGGAGGTTGGTTCTGTACCTCTTGTCTACTTCCTTTCTCGTCTAATTTATTATGCCTATTTTAGATCTTCAATTCCATTACTTAAATTTCTCTACATTTTTTACGTGATCTATTATTGGTGATAATGGATATTCCACTGTTCTGTTGGAATTGAAATATACTTGAACATCAAATGGTTGATTCACTTTGTCGGTTTATTTGTAGTTGTCTAGGGTCAAAAGGGATGTTAGAAGAAAAGTAGAAAAGTAATCTGAATTTGGATACTGTCCACACGTAATTTAGGATCAGCCCATGAAACTGATCACAGAGACAAGGTGCAAAAGTATTAGTAGCAGTAATAATCATAAACATTTAAGAATAACCAGACCTTATTTCAACAGAAAAGAGCCTTAGTTTGAAAGGCCCTAACTTCATTAGACCAACTGGATCAAATACTGCAAGTGGGAAGGAAAATAAATCCTGAAACAAACCCAGATTGATGTGTGGAGCTAATAGGTGGATTTGGATGCAGATAGATGGCAGAAATCTTCCCAGATTCTTGTCTTTGTCAAACCAGCTAAGGCAGCCAGACCATTTTAATTTTGTTCATACAAGATTTACATCCATATTCTTTGCTTAAATATTTCCAGGTTATGTGCCATTGATTAGCACCGCCTTGGGTGATAACTGAGGACTCTCTTTGGCCCCATGGAAATCCAAAAATAATTTGCCAATGGATATTCATTGCAATCACCATCAGATTCACACCATCAATGTACATCAAATTATAGATAAAAGTAACTGAAATCTTGCCTAAACAGGTTACTGCATGGTGTGAGAACTACTGCCCTTGAATGTACTTGAAGGATTTTATCAGTCCCAATCTTCAATCAAGTTATCCAAGTAGCTCCACTGGTTGGATCAGAAATAGAAGTAGAAAGTAATTTACCAGAATGAACAGCAATTTTGTTATTCAAACTTGGTGACTGCAATCAATTGTTATTTCCATGAAACAGTAGATGATTAGAAGATTAACTTAGTTTGTCCATAATATCAACTAGCTCAACTTGACGTAGTATACAGCATAGAGTGCTATAACCCTTTAACATAAACCTTCTAAGATTTTTAAATTAGGACTGAAAATGTATAACCCTTCAATGGTTATGATACCATGTGACAGGATAGGACAATAGCACAGAACAGAGAGGAGATGGATGGAGAGGGAGACTACATAGAGAGGTTGAATTGAAGTAGTTATTCCCTACCCCACAAATGTGTTTAACCATGAACTAAGACTGAAGCGAATTGCGAAGAACATAAGAGGTGGGTATCTCAATTAGAATAGCAAATCTAATCAAGATAGACAAATCCTGGATGCTGGATATACATTCTTAACACAGTTGATTTGGAAAACATCTACAAAGTTCAGTGATTATTTCGGCATTCTTTGCAGTTTGGATTCCAAGGAGAAGTTGATGAGGAAGCTGTTAGGTGTATGTGATGAGGGTTCCAACTTGAAGTTTAGTATGTGTAAGAAATTATGGTGGTGTCTTTCCTTTTTTTAAAATAAAAGAAAAAGGAGTAGAATCAATTTTAAGCTCTAGTTCTGTGCTTATTAACTTGTATACCATAACCTAAATTTATTGTTTATTTATATTGTTTCATTGGCCAAGTGTACTTAGTGTAATTCTTTTCTGGATTTTTTGCTCTTTCATAATGTTTTTTTTAACAGAAATAACTTGTATGCCCTGCTATACTCTTCTTTAACCCTATTCCTTTTCAGGCAGTCAGGAAAGATAACAAGCAGCGGTTTAGCCTCATGGAAGAAAATGGGGAGCTGTTTATACGTGCAAACCAAGGGCACACAATAGAGGTGATATTTCCTTTATTGTAGCAAAATAACCATTTAATTTGAAGAAAGTGGAACGGACAGTGTTGAAATTTATGCAATATTCTACAGAGTATAGTGAACAATAATACATACGCCATAGATGCTCTAGTCTTCCATGTCCCTAGTCTCCCCTAGTCCCTACACCCAACTAGTGATTGCCTAATCACTAGTTAGTACGTTAGTCTTCCACATCTCAACTTCTAAGTCCGGCAATATAATACTGTGAGTATTTGACCACCTGCTTGCTATTGAGGTCTAAATTTTCAAAATATTCAAGATTTCACTGAGATGTCTCCAAGATTCTCGAAATAGTTGAAATCTTGGTCGAGGTTTTTTAATTTTGGCATTTTTGTTTTCTTGAATTTTTGAGATATCTGTGAGATTTTTGGACTATGGATAAAAGAATGGTAGCTATCCTTATATGGAGATATGTTTTTTGTATTGATTGCAACTTCTCAGGAAAATTCTCTTTGGAAAATCTCATGTTTGTTGGAAAAAATTGCTGCAAGTTTTTCCCCTTTCTGTGGACAAGTTATCTTGCCACATTCTGTGCATGGAGTTAAATCTGTTGGTGTTCAGGTGGTTAAACTCAAATATGAGCTTATAACCACCCCACCTCCCTTTCTTCCTTCTTAGCTCCAAACACCTTTTGTTACCACATGTATTGTCGCTCATGCAAGGGAGTAAGATTTGTATCTATGGCATTTGTCTTGGAAGGCCTGGAATACAATGCTGCTATATTTGTCTCTCTTCTAAATACCCTACTATTATTTTGGGTAATGTCCTCATCTGCGGCCTGCACGGACTGCTCATTAGTATGAATTTATGTTGTGTCGCATGATTCTGTTGGCAACATCAATTTAAATGGTTATTGATGATGCATCAATTTAACTTTCTAGCTTGCAAGATTGTGCAGTTAAAGCATATGTCCTGAATTTATGTCAAAAGGAAAGAAAAGAACATCTGTGATTGTTGCGTTAAACCTTGCTATGCTCATTTATAACACTAGTTTCTGTTTGTCTGTCCTACCTGGCCTAGAGAAATTGTAACTATGGATAGCTGATTAGATTTTCCTAGACATCTCCAAGTTTTCTATTTAAAATACCCTAAAAGTAAAATCCCCCCATTTTGGATCCTTGTTATTGACACACAAGCAAAGCAAATGGTATCCGACATTCAGAAACTTGCACTGTCATGTAGCTGCTCTTTCCTTTTTATCTTATTTGTTTTGGACTGTAGTAATGGCTCTATCAGATTGAGTAGTTTTCTTCAGTATGTGATCATTCAAGATTACTTAATCTTCTATTTTGACAATTTAGATTTCTGTTCTGATAAAACGGTATGTCGCGTTGGCAGACTATTGAATCTGAGAGCTTACTAAAACCAATTCTTTCGGCTCAAGAGGCTCCAGGTAAAAATCTTCTCTTTGTATATGAGAGCTGAACTCTCAATTTTATTCTGTATACCGTTGAGTGATCCTGTGGCAAGTCATTTTGTTTGGATATTGCAGTTTGTGTACATGGAACCTATAAAAAGAATCTGGAATCCATATTGCAGTCTGGTCTCAAACGTATGAACAGGTTGCATGTTCACTTTTCTAGTGGCTTGCCTACAGATGGGGATGTAATCAGCGGTATGAAAATGCAGTTTATCTCTTTAACTTAATCTTGTATGACTTTTCCATTTGGCATCTTTTCTTCTATTTTTTTTCCCTACATCAATTCATTGCAACCTAACTCAGTCCATCTGTTTCAATTTTGAATGCCCACAAGTGAAATAGAGTTGTGAATATTTTACATTTCCCATATAGTGTGTCTTGGCCATAAACAGTTCTATACTACCTGTTTAGGTTTCGAATGTGGTCATATTTTTTACCTCCGAAATGATAACCTATTTTGCAGCAACTTGTATTTTAACACACTCATACCATAATAGACCTTGCTTGCTACTGAGGTTGGTATGTTTCAATTTTCCAATCTAGCTCTATTAAACCAGCAAATTCCCTGCAGCAAATTCTTGTCTAAGCTAGGCATCTAAAGTGGTTCACGTTGGCACTTCTTATAGCAATACATTGCTCAGAACTCTTCCTAATGCACCCGACTCTTTTTCCAGGTATGCGGCGGAATGTTAACACGTTGATCTTTTTAGATGTCAGAAAGGCCCTGGAAGGTACAGCTTTTTGACCATTATTGTGTTTAATAACAGACGGCAACCATTGCTGCTAATGTTAATTCCTTTGATTCAGATGGAATGAAGCTCTATATTTCAGACAACAAGGTTATATTGACTGAAGGCTTTGATGGTGTTGTGCCAGTCAAATACTTTGAAAAGATAGAGTCATGGCCAGACAGAAAACCCATGCCTTTTTGAAATTGCACAAGAATTATTCTGTTTTGTGAATCATCGTTAAACCATGTAAATAATTTTTATTTTCTTATTCACCATCCTGGATCAACTGAACAGTTTTGCTTTTACCGCACAATAGAGAGTCTGAACTTTGAAAATCTTGCACCTTTGAAAGGGAAAAATCTTTTCTTTTTCCTATATATTCCATCACCACCTGCTTTTGCTTTTGGGCTAAAACCCTATACCTTGAATGCAAGGAATTCTGGTCTAGCATATATCCTTCACTCAAAGCAGTACGCGAGGTCTTGGCTTGTATAGGAGGGAAATGTTCCAACCCAACAAAAAACTGCAAAAATACCTCGAGAAAAGATAAATACTTGGTTCAAGGATCATATAGAACACTCAAAGATGGTTTCTTAAGTCTAATTCATCCATAAAATGACAATAACAGCACAGCCAATTTTACAACGAGAAGTTCCTAACAGAAAACCAAGAAGAAAAAAAGAACCCTTCAGTTGATAACCAAAGCCAAAAACGTTAGTACATTGAAGTAGGTTTCTAAGCAATTCCTCAACCTGCAACCCCAAATACACTAGATTAAGCTTTGATGTTCGGAAGAAACACTAAAACAGCTAGCAAATTTTTACCGGCTATCTTTCAACAAAGCCCCTTCTCCTTAAATCAATCTCTTGTGAGACTGGGCATTACAAATGGAAACCATCTTACCACAACACCAAAACCACTGGCATGAAGGAGCAAGTAATGTAACCAATGGTTATCAAAGCATCCGCCTAGGCCGTCACTGGTGACGCCTGTGCGTCTCATGCTCCATTTCCTCCGCATCATCAAAGCGTTGATCGTCAATTTGAAGCTGCAATTAAGGCAAAAATCGGATTTATTTGCATGTACAAAGTCAGATATATATGATATGAAAATTACTGGTGCCCCCTTGGACTACAGCAAAATAACTGACAAACCCCGCATTAATGCACGAAGTCCAATTTACCCTTCATTAAAACGATATGGATGTAAAATATGCACTTCACCCTTGGCTCTTGTATGGCAATAGAAGCCAAGGTGAAACTCTGGCACTTGTTCCATTTCGACGAAGACTTACTAAACTCCAGCCAAAGTGTAGTGTTTTACAAGCTATTCTTACATATGTTCCAGTGACACGGGTGTACCATGTCCTTCATGTTGGTGCTAAGGACAAAGATGTCCTACTAGTGCATGACATTTACAGAAATTCAGTGAAGTTGCTGCAGGCTGCAGCAGCAGAGACTGAGATGGCTTTGGCTTCTAATGGCATCGACGAAGGTGAATAGAAATGGATTCCTCTCCTTCAAATACAACAAAGTCAATTGCTTCCGTGTACAGCACCATTCAAAGAAGTTAACAGAAATGGAAGGAGAAAAGGTAGACAAGGCATCAAATGTATAGGAACATAATTAGATTGAGAGTTTGGAGGGCAATATATACTGTCCTGTAACGTAAAATACAGATCAGTAAGCATTGTCAAATTCAAAACCACATCGGTCATAACTAACTGGATTTCCCACAACAAAATAACGATGACGAGTGTTTCAAACTGAATCAAATATTCTTCTCGTCATATTGTTAAAGATGAACTTAAAAAAAATCAAGAGAAAATTCCCCCAGAATTTAGGGTGGACTTAATTTCTCCAAGATCATATATTCTTCTACAATAGCTTTCTCTTCAGCCATCATTGTCTTCACTAGTCCTATCCAGTGAAACCTCAAATCATGAGACAATTGTTTCACGGAGAAGAGATCTCAAAAGAAGTTGTTGAAGCCCTTGTTCAACAACATCAGCCAACCATAACCAAAGACTCTGAAGCACCAATCCTTTGTAGTTTTATAATTCTGACTAAAGAAATTCCTGAAACTCAAGCCTTGTCTGCACGTTTCCTATTGACAGTGTCCAGATTTCCAAGGAGATTGCAAAGTCTAGATTGTAATGCTCGGATAATTTTTTGAAACTGGTTTTATTCACAACCTATATAATTCATTATCCCACCACATAAAGTGATTGACTGGAGAAAAACCCCCGGGGGGGGGGAGGAAATAATAATAAAAGAAATATTTAACTTAACCAGTTAAACATTTTTTGTTTCATCTCCCACAGCTGTAACCTCTTCTACTCAACCAGGGCTTTTAGCCACCAGATGTCAAGGATCATCACGAATGCAAACTAAGCAGAGAAGAGACTCGAATAGGGATTTACGGGGGAGTTAATTAGAGTTCTAGAGATCCCGGTGGAAGAGATGGTGGGGATTACATGATGGGGTTTAGGGCAAACACATAAGTCATCAAGAGATCAAAGACAACTAATATGGGGGGAAATTGCAAAAGGTAAGTCATTTGGCTACTATTTACTGGGACTAGAAAGGTAATCTAATTGAAGGTTAAATTAGTAATGACCACCACTCTAGCTTATGTTGGGCATTTTGAAAAATGAAAAGTTGCCACATCATCAGTTAACAAATGGTTCATGACTGTAGAGGGAGTAGCACTAAAAGTAAGTACAAGTTTCAATTAGTAATTTCAAAAAGCAAAGGGATAAAGTAGTAATTTTGTTATAGTAGAGTGGGCAGGGGAGGATACATAAGTTGAAGAGGGAATTTTTAGACATTTAGATAAATGAATAGTCTACAGCTCTTTGGTTTTTAGTGATGTTCTATCATATTAAGATTAATGAAATTTCTAGATTTGAGAAAACCCCAACATTTAAAAGTTGACAATTGCGCCAACCACCGAAAATCCAATTTCTGTTCTTGAACTGGGGGTTGTGATGCAGATTTATCACTGTAGTAAGTTTGTTTTATTAAGAATTAAGTTTAAGGTTGGGTTCTAGCATGTTGTGCCTTTGATCCCATGGTTTTTAGTTTAATAGGTGTTGGCCATTACAGGCCTAAAGTAGGGCCTGACACCTTGAACTCACTCTGGACCACCTTGAGCCCAAAAAGGGCCTAGGTTGGGTTTTTCAACCCTAACAGTAAGCTAGGGTGGGTTCTTCAACCTAATGGCAAGTTAAATTACGTATTTTCACCCTAACAGCAAGTTAAATTGGAAACTACAAGCCCCGAGTCTGGCTTGGCTGAGTTAGGTGAGGCTGGCTCACTGAGTCACTGTGTGATAGATATAGCGTATATTTTATTTGATAAATATTATAAGAATATTATTCTAATATTATCCTTTTTTAAATATCCCCTGTTCATGATTTTTCTCCACTCACAAGGAGTCCATCATCCACTTTGTTTTTCCCTTTACCAAATTTGTACATCCCATTACTAGTCCCCAACAAGTGGCAACCACCACACCCTCCTCCCATTCCCCTCCTAGGTTCAAGGTCAATCATGGCCAAACAAGCCTTGTCTGGCCTGATCAAGATCAATCAGGGAAGGCCTAGGCTTGGTTGAGCCTAGCAAGGTTTAAAACCCTGAGTTAGCCATTAAGGAAGGCCGGGCTAAGTTAAATGGTACTAAGGGTTGGCTAGGGTTTGCAAGAACCCAGCCCTGTTTCACCCGTCATACTTGGTTTTGTTTATAAAGTTCTAAATTGGACCAGTTTGTTGAGTTGAACAAGTGATCCAATTTAAATTGTTTTGTGTACTGCCAACACAGAACTAGCTCCCATTCTCTCCTCAAGTTTTAAGTTGAACCAGTTTTGTCTTGTGTCTGATCAAAGCTGGCATGTGCAGCATGAAGCTCAGGTGGTTCATTGGTGGAACTGATGTCAATCTGATATAGACTCCTTGACAGTATCAAGCCCAAGAAATTAGTCTTTGAAGCTTTTATTAAAGTTCTTTGAAGTTTTCTTTTCTGTCTTCTTTCTCTTTCTTCTCCTTTTTCTTTCTTGATTGCGCAAGATGGGAGCGGCTGTTTCTTGATCTCGAGTGGAGGGAAGGGCTGGAACTAAAGGCCGAAGGGTCTTGGTTTCCCAAGAATGGAGGGGTGGCTGTAATCCTGGACTGAAGAATGAGACAGCAGGGTTTCTTGAATTTCTTGCACAAAATTCTTGAGAAAAGAATACCGCAAGATGGAGAGGGATAAGGGGAAATGGGTAAGGGCTTGGGACTAAGGTTTGGGGAGGGAATTGGCTTACTTGTCCGCTGTTCTTGCTGAGAAAGAGAGCTGCAAGCAGTAACTGGTGAAGCTTTAACAGACTTGAGAATTCAATATTGAAGAAAGAGAGCTTCTTGACAACCGCAGGGTACCCCGTAAAAAGGACCCTACTCAATACCTCCTTGACTGTAAATTCTCTATGATTTTCATTGATCAAACTGGTTTGTTACACCAGTGGGCTCTGAATTTATATCCATTACGTAAAGACTCCCAAATAGACTTGACCAAGGAAACCCAAAACTAGAATGATCTTGGACTCCAACTTAAGACTCCACAACTAATAGCTGAAATAAACTAAATTAGTATTCTTTAACTAAGCAAGCATACAACTAAAGAAATAAAACAAACAAAATTAAGACATGGACCAAAATACCCTAGGGTTTGCCCAAGGGCCTAGCGGCACTAGGGCCTCTTGTGACTCGTGTTGGGGGCCTGCTTGCTGCTTCCATCAACTCCCCCTTTCTTGAAAACATTCATCTCCGATGAATGTTGAAGACCATGTATCTCTCATATAGATCAGGCTCAATCCTTCCAAAGTAATTTGCATGGACCCATGTACTCTCACTGGCTGGTTTGCCCTTCCACTTAACTAGGAATACATGGTACCCTGGCCCATTACGAGTGGTCCTGTACATGGCATCTAATACCTGTTCAATAGAATCTTGATCGGTGGGGTGGGGTAGACATAGCATATGCTCTGTATCTCCTTCATTTGAATGGTGCCCTATGTATAGAAATAGGTCTGCTACATTAAAGATGCTGCTGATGCCCATACTTGGTGTAGCTCTAAAACATTGGCATTGGGTCCTCAAGAAAAGTACTTTGATGGGCCCATTTTCTTGGGGTGGAGCTTGGTGTTAACTCCTACAGGATCTCTCTCTGGATGAATTCTAACCATCACCATGTCTCCAAGCTTGAATTCTACTGACCTCCTGTTTTTGTCTACATGGGCTTTGTATATTTCTGTCTTGAGGGCTATTCCCCTCCGAACATTTGAATGTACTTTAGTGAGATGCCTTAGGATCTCATCTGCTCCTATACTTACCCAAGTCTCAGCTGCTAGTGGGGCTACGGCAACAGGCTTCTGAGGTTGGATGCCCAGTAATGCTTCAAATGGAGTCCTTATAGTGAATCTGTTGACAGAGCTATTATAGGCAAATTCAGCTATGTCAAAAACAGTAGGCCAAGTCTTCTCATAAACTCTAACTAGACTCCTTAATAAATTTCCTCAAGTTCTATTCACAACTTCAGTTTGGCCATCTGTCCAAGGGTGGAAGGTTGCAGAAAATAGTAGTTTGGTGTTGGTCATCAACCAAAGGGTTTTCCAAAAATAACTCATGAATTTAACATCCATATATGACACAATGGTACTGGGTAACCCATGGATCCTCACTACTTCCCTGAAGAGCCTGGCTATGAGTTTGGCATCATATGTTCCTGACACGGGATAAAATGGGCAATTTTGGTGACCTACACCACTACAAATATAGAATCAAATCTTCCCTGGGTAAGGGGGAAGGCCAAGGACAAAGTCCCTGGTTAAATTTTTCCAAGGTTGATGAGATATAGGTAAGGGAAAGTACAGGTTACTACTTTTAGCTCCTCCTTTTTCCAATTGGCATATTCAGCATCGGTTGACAACCATCTCCACATCTTTGCATATTTGAGGCCAATAATATCTGTCCATCACTTATGCAACAACCTTTGAGACTCCAAAATGGCCTCCGAGTCCTCCATATAATTCTCTCTAAGAAGTTTTCATAGAGAGGTGTTGGGATGCAAATTCGAGTCCCTCAAAAAAGGAATCTTTCATGAATTGAGTATTGTGGATGCTGAGTTCCCCAGTTTAACTCCGCATATATGGTACCAAAATCTTTATCACCTGGGTACTCATGGATAATTTGCTGAATTCCAGTGGCTTCTAAGGACATCATAGTCATGGCTAGCACCTTCCTGCTAAGGGCAACTGCTATCCTATTCTCCTTCACTGCTTTGTATTGTACAATGAAAGTGAACTCTCGAAGATAAAGCACCCAATTGGCATGCTTGGGGTTAATGGCCCTCTGAGTATAGAGAAGCTTGAGCGCTTCATGATCAGAAAAGAGTACAAATTCTCTCCCTACTAGATAGTGCTGCCAGTGCCTCAAGACTTGAACTACAGCATATAACTCTAGGACATAAGTGGAATACCTTGTTTTGGCCTCGTTTAATTTCTCGTTGTAAAAGGCAATGGGATGGCCTTGCTGCATCAGAACTCCTCCAATCCCAATGTGAGAGGCATCAATAACAACCTCAAACACTAGGTCAAAGTCTGAAATTCGCAACACAGGGCGCTCCTGTCATCTTCTGCTTTATGATATTGAATCCCTTGGTAGCTGCTAGGGTCCACTCAAACTTTCCTTTGGTGGTTTTGGTACAATCTATCAAGGGAGCCATGATTGTGATAAATCTTTGATAAACTTTCTGTAAAAGGATGCAAGGACATCGAAACTCCTAACATCTATAATGTTTTTGGGAAGATGCCGTTCCACAATACATCAAACCTTCTCTGGATCAGCTTCCACTCCTTTGGCAAAGATATCAAATCCTAAAAATATAACTTTGGGCATCATGAAGGTACACTCCTTTTGGTTCAGGTACAACTATTCTTTTCTCAAAATTCCTATGACTTGCTGAAGGTTCTCCAAAAGTGATTGTGGTTCTTTACTGTACACCAGGATACCGTCAAAATAGACAACTAGAAATTTCCCAAGGAAAGGCTTGAGTAATTGAGTCATCAGCCTCATAAAGGTGCTGCATAAATCTGTCATCCAAAAGGGTATGACCTTAAACTCGAACAGTCCTCCAGTCTCGGAAGTTGTCTTCCATACATCACCACGTCTGATCCGAATCTGATGGTACCCACTTTTGAGATCTAAATTTGAGAAGACAGAGGCTCCAAAAAGCATGTCCTGCATATCATCAAGTCTAGGAATAGGGAACCTGTATTCGACTAGAATTTATTGATAGCTCTACTATCAGCACACATCCTCCATGATCCATCTTCTTTGGGGTCAACAATGCCAGCACAACTCAAGGACTCAGACTTTCTACAATATGTTTTTTGAGAATCTCTTCTACTTGCTTTTGAAACTCCTCATGCTCTGCTAGACTCATCCTGTAAGCTGACATATTAGGAAGAGAAGATCCAGGCACTAGGTCAATAGCGTGCTGGATATCTCTCAATGGCGGCAGTCCACTGGGTAGACTTCTGGAACTAGGTCCGAAAATTCTTTGAGGAGGTCATGGACTTACAGTGATGGCTCTATTTTTAGCTGAGGGGTCTTTAATTTGGTAATTAGTGCCACAACCACACTAGGTTCTTCTTTGGGATCATCAAGTCTCGAGAAGCTGCAGCCACAAGCTGGACTTTTTCAAGATTGAACTCTACACCTTTCTTTTCCTGTGTTCCTCTTGAAGATTCAAGGGAAGGAATACAATGTTTTTCCTCCTAAGTTTGAATCTACAAATATTTTCCCTCCCAAGGATTGTTACATCATTGTCAAATACCCAAAGACTACCCGAAATTACATCAGTCACCCTCATAAGAACTATATCACACCATACTTCCTCAAAATGGAATGCAAACTAATAGGTACAAAACATCTAAACTTTACTTCAATAATTTCATGGTTGAGGAGTCCCACTTGATATGGGTTGGGATGTTCTTCTACTGGAAGCTCAGCCTTTTGGATAGAGAGCTCAAACACTACATTAGAACTGCAACCACTATTAATTATGACTCTAGCTATAGATCAACCTGATCTCAATCAAGTGTGGAGTAAACTGCTTCTTCTCCAAACTTCTCTATCTAGTTCAGTCCCAAGAATCTTGGAAAGAATATTCATAAAGGGGCTGTATCCAAAATAATCTTCATAGGGGATTTTTTTTTTCCATGGCTCTGATACCAAATTGATATAACCATGGAGGAACGAACAGCCTTTAGTTCAATCTATTACCCACAATGATAATTCTAGGGTTTTGGGAAGGGTTTGAGAGGGTTTTTGGGTCTAACAAATTGCCAAGATGGGATGTTTTGGGGTGATTAGGGTTTTGGGGAAAGTTTAGATTAACCAAAACCTAGATGGGTTGAAAGAAAGTTAGAAGGAAATAAAGTTAGGAGTTTAACAAAATGGGATAGGATTGGAGAAAAGGTTCAAATTGGGGAATTTAGGGTTATGGGAAGCTTGCACCTAAGGGGAAATAGGAATTCTAAGGATTCTTCACCAATCTTGCACTCTTACTTTTTTCTTTCTTTCTTCTTCTTTTTCGTTCTTGATTGCACAAGATAGGGAGGGGATGTTTCTTGGTCTCAAGTGGAGGGAAGGGCTAAAACTAAAGGCCGAATGGTCTTGGTGTCCTAAGAATGGAGGAAGGCTGTAATCCTGGACCGAAGAATGAGACTGCAGGTTTTCTAGAATTTCTTGCACAGAATTTTTGTGAAAAGAATGCAGCAGGATGGAGAGGGATGAAGGGGAATGGGTAAGGGCTTGGGGCTAGGGCTAGGGGAGAGGATTAACTTACTTGTTGCTGATCTTGCTGAGGAAGAGAGCTGCGAGCAGTAACCGGTGAGCTGGAACAGACTTGAGATTCAAGATTGAAGAAAGAGAGCTTCTTTATAACCACAGGATCCACCTCAAAAGGACCCTACTCAATAATTCCTTGACAATAAGTTGATTAAGTTCTCCGAGCTTTTCATTGATCGAAAACTGATTTGTTAGAGCATTGGACTTAGAATTTATGTCCATCACAAAGACTCCCAAAAAGAGACAACCTAGGAAAGCCAACTCTAAAATGATCTTGGATTCCTACTTATACTCCATAACTAATAACTGAAATAAACTAAATTAGGATTCTCTAAATTAGGTAAGAATCCAACTAAGGAAATAAAACAAACAAGACTAAAATACAAGGACCAAAATACCCCTAGGGGCTTGCGCAAAGGACCTAGCGACACTAGGGCCTCTTGCAGCTCTTGTTGGGGGCCTGCTTGCTACTTACATCACTAGGATTTTAAGTGAGGGCCACACATGCTACTACATATTGATACATGTCGATACAAGTGGGGTATATATCATCACAATTTGGAATTCTTTTAAATTATTTGAAATTGAGTGTATGTGTTAACATGTATTGGCCAACACATGTCCGCAATACGATGCTTTTTTAAACTTCTAACAAATTTTTTTTATTAAGAAGAATGCTTGTACAGCAATGTATCGACCGTATTTACTGTATCATATTGTCTGACATCGTATCAACCAATCCAGTGGGATAGAAAAGAAACATTATGGAACTTTACCTTAATGGGTTTCAGTTTTGAAAATATTTACTTACTACCTATTTAAATGCTTTTCGTCCCCCCCCCCAATAAAAATTTTAACTTTAACTACCCAAAATATCCTTCGAGTCTTTTCGTTCTTAAAATTTAGTTATTATTCCTCATTTTTTCAACTTCTTTAAAAAATAATTTAATCTACATTTTAATTATCAATCATAAGCTTTTAAAATCAATTTGGATTTTTCATAGTGACTCTTTTTGATAAACCAATTTCACAATATCTTTGTCCTCCATTATATCTTAATTTTTATAGGAATAAATTATTGAAAATTCACAATAATCTTCTTTTCCTTTTTTAAGAGTAAATTATTAAGAAAATTCTAAAATTTACAAGTATACTTTTCTAAAATTAACTTGAATTTTGACGACAACTTTTTCTATCCATAATATTTTCTTTTCTTTTTTAAAGAATAAATTATATAAAAAAAAAATTAAATACAGCATGAGGACTAAAATTGTAGGAGTAAATTCGTTAAGATCTTTTGAAAAACATTAGTGGTTTCTAAAGTTTAGGATTAAATCATTGAGAAAAAACTCAAATGATATTTTGGGTAGTTAAGGTCAAAAATTTTATTATGTGGTAAGAAAAAGCATTAAAATAGGCACTACGTACATATTTTCAAAATTGAACCCCATCAATGTAAAACAACGTTTAAACCACTTATCAAGTTAATCTTTTTTAACAACAGATCAAGGAAATTTTCCCTTTATTTTTTTAGGGGTTAATTTATCTTTTCTAAAATCTTCAGTTGGTGTGCCTGTTATGACTATGTATGCCTTTCAATTTAAACTGGTTTCTAAAAGCCAGCAGCATGGGACCGTTGGAGCATTGAACAAGTCTTCAGTTGTTGGAGCTGCATGAGTCCTCCATAATTAAGTTACAAATAGTTAGACTTACTTAGGTATTTCTCCTACAATCTCTCAAGTGGTTTCTATCCGTTACTCAAGTTGTTTTTATCAGTTGTTTTCTCGTCATTAATTTTGTTACTTAAGGGGTGGAGTAGCCACGAGTTGGGATATCTCTTACCAACCCTTATCTTAATAATATCTGGAGGTTCGAGTCTCCTCGAAATGACTCATCCCCCTTAATTCACTCCATTTTCCTCTCACAGCCTCCAATTTTCAGTTCACATAACATCTTTGGAGCTTAATTAGACGGCTTTGATGAGGGTTTTCTATGGTCTCTATGTGGCCTAAACCAGGATCCTCGAATCCTATACTGATCCCTAAAATCAAAAGCAGGGATTCTCCATCGGCTCTTGAGTATCCAAATTTTGGTTAGGGCACGTATACTGGACCAAACCATTTGATCATTAATTCTCCAAAAGGGTATCAAATTGGGATTATAGAGCATTGCAATAGCATTCTCCTATAACATGCCCTTCTTCTACCACTAACATATTCATCATCGTTCTTCAAAGCTTTAATCTCTGTACTGAACCCATCAGGAAAAAGAGAACCATAGGAAGATACATGAACACAATTCCATGCATTGAGAATTAAAAACTATCACAGTATCACTAAGACTGACTTTACTGAACCTGCAGCAAAACCAGTATAACAGTCATCAACCAAATAAAAAGAAACAGAAATTAAGCTTCTGTAGGCATTGCAAAATGACACAAGGGACACATATTATTGCGTTCTAACCACTTGAAATGCATTCTTTATGGAAGTAATGCAAGGCAATTGTGTGATATGCACTTCTCTCACATATTTATCCATGCAAATCAAAAATGTCTTATTGAAGAAGATGATTCTTCTTCTATATGGTTGAACTTTAATCTCTAAAGCCTCAATCGAAGATCTTGAATCTGGAACCAAACGAAACCCTTCATCTCCATTTAAATTCATCAGCCTAGCTTGGAGCCTACAATTTCTTCATCAGTATTTATGAATCTAATGCAAGGATACCAATATTCAGGTAGAAATCCAAGGACCCACTACTATTTTTTCTCTTTGTAGGACTTGGCCTTTTCAAAAGCATATGTAGATATCTCTTGTTTCAGCATCTCAATGTTGATCATAGGGATGTTCTGATTGGTAAGCATAACATGGATGTGGGACTTGCTAACTTCAGGGATAGCAAGGAAGAGAACTCAATATTGAATTCTCTCTCTGGAATTGGAACGTCTCTAAGCTTAAGGATGGTAAAATTCTCTTCATCATCCGCCTTGCTGCTACAATAATTTGATTTCAACAAAGTAATGGAATTTGATACTGGTTTCTAAGTTACCATCAGTGGAGTTTATGATGTTTTCTTCATAGCTAGACGCTGTTGTATCATTGCAGCAAAACGCACCACTAATCTTTCTAGACAAAGGAAGAGGAAGAACACAAGCAAACAAAATCATCGACACAGTTTGAAGAAGAGATTGATGATTATGTTCAGTGTTATTTATAGTACTAAAATATAATGAGCCTCCTAGTAAAACTTGAACTTTAGAAAACCAGTTTGAACAATAGCTTGATCACCGTGTTCACTGTTCTTCATAACAACTATAATAAAGAGATTCCCAGTTGAACTTGAACCTGAGAAAAATAAAATGAAATGACTTAAAAAGCTTGGTAACCAATCCAAAGTTGGATCACATTGAACCGATAGATGATCAGAAATCCAGATTCCCAACAAACAACAAGATACGAAGGAGAAGGGCACAGATGCGTTAATGAAATTGTGAAACAGTGAGAAGAGTATCTCGTTTTTATAAAACCAGAACTCAGGGACAACTCCTAATTTGAAGAAGACCTTGATCATTATTTTCATCGTTTTCTTGTAAAAACTGTAATAAAGAGATTCCTAGTTAAACATGGAGTTGAGAAAACGAATAAATTAAAAGGCTTGATAATCTAATTCAAAATTGGATCACGTAAAACCAATAGATGATCAGAAACCCACTGGGTTCAAGTAGATATTTGCTGAGTTTAATGATTCAAGCTTGAGTTCAAGAGCAGTGGGGTCAAGCTGGTTGGTTCAAGCAACTCATCAACGTGTAGCTTTGGTTTAGCCAGATGGTGTTCAAGAGCAGATAACTCGAGCCTGATTCAGAAAATTACAAATTTACTTGGTTCTTAATTGAACCACTACCTCAAACCAACAAATCTTCAGCCATTAAACCAGTCCAAAATTGACTTGAATCCTACAATAAAGCCTCAGCAAAAGAGAAGGGAAAAAAGAAAAAGAAATAAAAAAATAAAAATTAAACTTCTATTCCTAATATGATTATTTTATTAAGTTAAAGTATTACTCCAACTAGTACTAGGAGTCTTTAGTTTCATAACTGCTGGCTCCGCTTGCTGTTGTGTCTCACAATTTTTCCTTTTCTTTCGTCTTCTTTCATTACTTCAGTGGTCAATCATGCTTCATTTTATGTATCCAAGGCATCCGGCTATTATTTCATCCTTGAGTTCCATGTTTAAAGAGAGAAAACATCATAGGACTCACTGCTAATCCAGAAATTAGAGTCAGATTTTATTACATGGTTGAACGTAAGTATGCCCAAGCAACATTCCTGAATGATGAAGCTCTTCAATCATCTTGAGCAAATGAGCAATTGCCGCCAATGAAAGAACTTGACATCAAGTTCCATAGATTGCTTATCCCTCACGTCAGCAAGTGCCATATCCATACTATGTTTACAGATCTAAAAATCCCTATTATCTACACTGAAAAACCAAAACGAGATATATCTACGTATGCTTTTGAAAAGGCAGAGTTCTGTAGAGCCAACAATAATAATTGAGTGTTGGATATCTTCATAATTCTTAATGCCGATCTGGGAGAATATGTAGATATTTGGCATGAAACTAGAGAGTTCGAAGCTAGTTCAACGAACATCAATGAAGATCAAGGTTTTAGCTTGGTTGCCACTTCAACATCCTTGACTGAGGCTTTAAAGATCAAGAAATTACACGATACCTCTTCTGTAGACATTTGTATGGTTTGCATGGATGATTATGTTAGAGGGTTGACGTCACGGAGTTGCATTGTTCACATTTTTTCCATAGTGAATGCATTATCGAGTGGATGGAACACAAGAATACATGCCTCTTATGTAGCTTTGCAACGCCTATGGAATCTTACCTTTGATTTCTTATGGTATACCTCGTAAATTTCAATTTCTTACACTAGGTCAATAACAATGCTGCTGGTGTTCTTTTGGTAGTATCCATCCAGCTGGTTTTGTTTGATTTGTGCATCTAAAGCTTCTCACATATTCGTTAATGAGATCAAATATCAATAAATTTGTATAAAGATGTAGAGACGTATCAGTATGCATAGTCAAAATGGCTTGCGATACCGACATATTGGCTTGTCTCATCTCGTGGCCGACACTTTAAACCCTAGGTGGTGCGAACTCAATAGGGTAATCAAGACAAGATAGATCCTAGAGGAGAACATTATCCGGATTAAATATAAAATGCATATCATGGTGAAATGAATGATGGAGGTGACGACAATAATGGCAATGTCGATAGATGAAGGTAGGCTGGTGGCAGCCTAGAGTCCCACTAGTTCTCCACCAACTTCATGATCTCAAGAGTCCCAGTCCCACCTTGACTCCTTGAGTCTCACTAGCAAAAGTTCTTAAAGAGAGCAATTTTCTTTTTCAATTCATGGCTGCTTTTCGAGAGCAGCCAAGAGTTGTCTTATATAGAGATGGAAATCTTGGTTACAGCACAACAGCATGAACGAGACTAAGAATTCCTAATCCCTTACCGCCAAGACCTAGAAAACTGTTCATAAAACACATATGAACCACAAACAAGACTTTGAAAAACTAATAGTGGAAGGCACTTAATGCTGCCTTGGCATATAAAAAGACAATACAATGAAGAGATATTCTAGTGGCTTCCTAGCAAGGCCACTACATACGCTACAGCAGAATTGCAATGGCCAGGCTAGGGGGAAAATGATGAGCTGGTAGCACATGTATTTTCTGGAGAATAAGCGAGCTGCTCATTGGCTAGTGGATGAACTGCATTGATGCCTGAAGTACTGCCTCCCTGCATCACCTCATTCTTAAACCATGTCTAGCAACTTTAGTGTACATCTATCTAAAGGTCCACCTAGTGGGGAAAAGGGAAAAAAAAAAAAAGGACCCAGTGCCGAAGGCTTCCGCACTAGCAGAATCCATAGTGCAATTTTCCTACAAAGCCTTATCCCAGCAATTTTTGCTGAGAGGTTGTTTGATACCTAGACCTCAGGGCTCCAACTTTGGTCCACCGACCACTGCACCCTGAAATGCCTTCTAAAGAGACTAGACATATTGAGCTTATTGGATTACATTACTATACAATATTGTTGATTAAGTTGATTTTCATTACAATTTATTCTCATATGAGCATATTGGATTACCTTTGAACTGTTAATTAACCCATGATGACTAATTTGAAAGAGTCAAATCTGATAGAATGACATGGGGTGGGTGGCAGGGGTGAAAGCACTAGGCCAATAGTGATTAACACCCTACCAGGGGGCACTAATCCTCAGTAAATACAATATGAGATCACTGATGTACCTTTCAGATTGATATAATTGAAGGATGCATCTGAAGTGAATCAAATATCCACTAAAGCTCAATAAATACGGAACTTTAGCACCACATTAGTATTTGGAGTTTAAACTACCAACATCTTTTCACAATTCAAGAAATGATAAAACAACCCAAAGATTCAAGAGGATTCAAAAGCAAAACCTTTCACTAGAGTTATGTATACAATTTAAAAGAAAAAAGTCAAAAGTCCAAGTGCAAGATAAGTCAATAGTTGAGCATACCTCTACCACTCTATGAGATAGGTCATGGTCCCCATTTGAATAACCAATGGGGATGGCAGGATTTTCAGTGAACTGCCACTCGGATTCTTCCCCTCCCTCTGTAAGAGCAACAAAAAAGAATTAACATACCATGTTAAATTGTAAGAGAGAATAGACTTTCACGAGAACTGGACTAAACTCCACTAACCTGAGCCTGCATCATCTGGCAACTGATCCGCACTAAAAATCCAGTTGTGTTCTTCTTCCTCTGGTTGAAGGAGAATATAAATTCAAGAAAAATATGCTTATAACGACTGTGATAATACAGATAAATAAATTCAAAGGAGAAGAATATAGTTAAAGAAAACTTGCAAATTCCAGCATTCCATGTCACTTGGCAAAGTTACCTTCCATTGGCTCGGGATTTAGCTCTGCACACTGGCAGAATATGTCAAACATCGAATCCACTACCAAAAATAAATGTGGAACAATATCAGTTAGCCCTTAACAGTAGCCAAATTGCAACATTTACAGCTATACATAATGACAAAAGAACGGAGAATACACTGGTTTGGATCTGATGGAACAAGCCTCATCTCAGTGATCTTAGATACATCTAGGGCTTGATTATGTTCTGAATCTGAATCTTCTGACTCGTCATCTTCACCAGCTTCCGTCTCAATCTGCAAAAAGATAAAGGGTAGATAACAGCGTAAAAACTACTAATGGAGAAAGCTCAAAAGACAAAGGATATACACCAGCTCTATCCATTTTAAAATTCATATACTACGAGAAAATTGAATCAAATGAAATGCTTTGGGCTTTGAAAACTCCAAACATCCCTATTAAAATTTGGAAGGGGAAGAATTATTATCAGAATCGTGGAAACTGGAAATTTGAAAATGGAACTAAGATGGATAAAATCATCAATTTAATAGGTTAAGCATCTATAAACAACAACAGTGATGTTAAAACTTCCTTCCTGCATCCAGTACTATCAACTTACCATCGGAAACTAATAGAATCATCATAGTAGTGTGAATCCAGAAAGAGAGAAAAAGATGGAAAACCTGAGTATAAAGACAAGGCGAAGGGTAAGCTTCTGGGTCTCTCGATACAGCGTGCAAAGACACCGATAAGAAGTCCACCTCATAACCCCTCTCTCTATCTACATCGCTCAGCCACAATATTCTCCTGCAAACAAAAACCCATCACTCAGGATTACTGCGTGTGTTTGTGCAACACAGACTACAGAGATAAGAGAGAGGAACAGAGATGTAATAAGTAGTCACTCACTTGGTGGAGATATACAGGGTTCCAGGAGAATCAGGAGCTCGGTTACCGAGAACCATGGCAACTCCAGGTTGAACGTGCATCAACTGCTCGCCATTATCGGTGTCGAGAATAGGCTGTCCAGAACCTTCTCCAGTTCTCTGAGTGAAGCTCCGTAACCCTAACACCATTTTCTGGACACTCCACAATTTATTCTAATCAACTGCGAACTGCGGTTGTGTTGAATGAAGTTTCTTTTATATTTCTCCTTCGCTTTTACTCCCTTTTTCCTAATAGTTAGGGCGCCAAAATCAAATCTCTCGCCTTCGTGTCCGTGTGAGTGCAAACCGATTCCAGCTCCAACTGGAGCTCAAAGAAGCCCTGCGCTGTGTTTATTTGCCGAGTGCAGGGCACTAATTTATGTTTGGCTGATGGGAATGTTTCAAGTTGTGTCTGTTTGGAACAGAAGTTAGAAAGACAAGGAAAATCTTAAGCATGCCCACATATAATGATTTTCCTACCTTCTTTTTTTTTTTTTTTTTTTTTCCGTCCAGTAGAAGAATCTTATTAGATACTCCAAGGAAACGTGGTTGATGCCAACAAAGTTATGGTCTAACATGAACAAAGGTGGACAATTCCACCATACCCTAAATAAGTTAAACGTTTTAGCCCCACGGGCTATATAGTCAGCATAACTATTACAATATCTACTAACAAAGCTAAAAAAGACTGAATTAAAAGAATTTTTAAGTCCGAGAATTTCATCTACCAAGCAACAACATGCCCAGTCCAAAGAGTGGTCACTACCATTAATGGCATCAATCACACTCTTGTCCGAATGTAGAACTAACTTAGTGATTTGCAAGTAGCAAACCATCCCGAACTGCTTCCAACTCCACCATTGCAACCGAGAGGTTCAAACCATGACATGATTTTGCTGCCAAAAAGCTTCCATGGAAATCCCAAATAATACATCCTCGTCCTCTCTTTCTACTATGTTTATCTCAAGCTCCATCTACATAAACCTGAAAATGAAATTCAGTATTAGGAGAATTAAGGGAAGGCGGGGTTGTATCAAGTATTTATCCAGGAGGGTTGGATGTATATAAAGTCACATCATTATAGAGAGCCCAAAATGCTCTTAGGGAGCCTTCCGCCGCTTCCCTTCAAACAGGGTGTCATTCCGAGCACTCCAAATAATCCAGCAAAAAGTACTCCATATGATGTCAATGTTCTTATATTTGACATGTAAGAAAGTTATCCAATAATAAATAGAACCTAGTAAATTCTGAACAGTTAAGTCTTAGTGGGGAAGCCTGCCAACACTATTGTGAAAAATCACAGAATATGAGAGCATGCAATGTAGATTCAATAGCTTGACCACACAAGAGACATAAAGGAGAAAGACAACTTTGCCTATGAAATAAATTTTCACTAGTGGGAATGGCTTCACTAGCAGCTCTCCATATAAAGTGTTTAATTTTTGGGATGTTCCAGATCTCCTTCCAACATGATGATAAAGAAGAAGAGGAGGCTATAAAACTAGTATTAGGAACCTGTGAAAGGCATAGAAAATAAGCTGACTTCACTGTGAATTTGCCTTGTATTTGCTTTGTCCAATACCAAGAGTCAGGGGTAAATTGTGATAGTATAGGTAGCATCATAATTTCTTCCACTTTCAGTGGAGAAAAGAGGGAATTCAATAAGAGTTTGTTCCATGAATTTTCATTCCAATTTATGAGCTCACTAACATAAATTAGTCCATTAGGGAGGGGATGGCTCACTATAGTTTTGCAAGGAAGGGAGGGAATCCAGGGATCTAGGTAAATGAGTGTGTTTGTGCCATTACCCACTTTCCTTCCCAATCCCGAAAGCAACAAGTCCC
This sequence comes from Hakea prostrata, assembly GCF_041222555.1. Classification (NCBI taxonomy): domain Eukaryota; kingdom Viridiplantae; phylum Streptophyta; class Magnoliopsida; order Proteales; family Proteaceae; genus Hakea; species Hakea prostrata. The sequence continues at coordinate 70,434,086 of NC_142600.1, read as the reverse complement.
TCCCTGTGATGACACTTTTCCAACCCCAGGAGCCACTTCTTGGTAGTCCCACTCTTAGAAAATCTTAGTTTCTAAGGTATTTGACAGACATGACCCTAGCCCAAAGGGAGACAGGGGTGGTAATAAACCTCCAGGCCTGCTTGGCTAACAAAGCCTTGTTAAAGTAATTAAGGTCCCTAAATCCCAAACCCCCATCTATTTTCCTTTTACATAATATCTCCCATTTGATCTAGTGCAGTCCCTTCCCCAGATTGTTTTTCCATCAAAATTGTCTGATTTTCTAATGGAGTTCCTACTTTCTACCATAACGTTTCACTGGAATTCGGATCATCTACCCTAACGATGAGTATTTTGTGTTTGTCTTACAATGCGCATAGTTAAGCTGCATACGGCCACGATTGAAATTGAGTGATCAAAATATCTACCATCCATTTTGTTTTTCTTTTTTTGTTGCAGGTAGATATGATTGAAAAAATTATAAAAAAATACGTAATGAGTGGTCGAGATTTTGACCTCGACCACTCATTCCATCCTCATCGTACGTAGCAAAGCTCTTCCCACTTTTCAACAACAAAACGAGGTGGAACCCATAAATAAAAATAAAAATAAAAATTGGAGTTTTTTTCGTGTAAGCCCCTTAGTGGACTACAAACTAATGTTGGATCCCCTAAGTGTAATATATTACACGTGGGTTCTAACCAGACTAACACCGTTAGTCAACGTTAAATATATTCAAATTTCAAATGTAAAGAGACCAACATGTCCCTCAGATTAGTTAATACATTGTGTTATTATAAAAAATTATTATTGGATACCTCTCTCTCTCCTCTCTCTCTCTCTCTCTCTCTCTTTTTATATATATATATATATATATATATATATATATATATATATATATATTATAATTACTGTTTAATGACCAATTATCTCTTTTTAGAAACATATATTAACACAATGTATTAAATAACATGAAAGGCACTTTGATCCTTTCACGTTGAAAATTTGAACATACTTAATGGTGGCTAACGGTGTTAGTATACTTAAGACCCACATGTAATATATTAAATTATGGAGACCCAACATTAATTTATGGTTCACTAAAAGGACCCACATGTAAAAAAAAACTTTAAAATTTAAGAAGGGTGACACCTACAATGGCACCATGTGGCACCCCTTTGTATTCAAAGTCGATAAGCATCCAAGAAGCACAACATCAAGATCGCTGATCCAAATTCATTTCACTGTACTTTAAACCATGAAGAAACTAGATAATCAAATTGATGGGTAAGGAGTAAACCTATCCTTTTAACTGAAAATTCATCTCTCCAACTCTACTTGTGCAAAACTTCCGATATCAAATTCACATTCTTATTTTAGAGACGTTAAACCAACAGAATTTGTCAGAGATCATAAACCGCAAGGAGGTGAACATGCTAGTGTAATCAAAAATCCGGATTCAACATTTCAACTATGATAGACGCCAGTTGAACCCATAGAACTTATTACTCTCTTGAGATGAGTAACATTCCCTTGCACTAGGTTGAATGGTTGAAAAAATAAGACTTTCATTTATCAACCAAGTATGCTTGCTACAACTTCTCCTCCTCTAGCTCCGGCATGTCTTGCATGTTGGAAATCCTGTCAATTGTTATCCTTTTGGGATTTTGTTGATTTTCTCTGATCAAACCAAAGAAACGCTGAAAATGGCAGAAACCTGAAAAAAAGTGTAGATTTTTCCTTTTCTAATACTATTGCTCACATGTCATTTTCTATTGTTTTCTCCTCTATGTTTTTCATGATTTATCAGGCTCATTATCCCCTTCCTACCTTTCTATCTCTAGCTCCTATGAGCTAGACTATGACTGGGGAATGTTAGTAACGGAGATCCCAGGTGGGTAAGGAAACACACACACACACACACTTGCTGCAGGGTTGAGAATCTCTAGAGAAGAACCGTTCGAGCTTCTTATGGCCCTAATTGATGCCTCTCAACTACAATACCCGCCAACGACCATATTAATTCTTCTGGTATTTTTTCTTTTGTTTTTCAAAGCTCTGCTGCAGGGTATTAATTTCTTTAGCCGAAAGTCCTCTGCAGATTAGCATTATGAAGCCAAAAGATTTTTACCCATATCTTTCAAATCCATTTTTGTCGGTTCATTTCGAGGCCGTTGCACACAATCCCAGTTTCCTTTCTTGGAGAAACCGCTTATGCTTGTTTTGGTCTCTTGCCTATTTTGGCTTTCCTCTCCCAATCTTCATCTCACCTGGAGTTGAGTTCCAATGGCGCAGCTGGGCAGAAATCTGAAAAACAGAGGCTCTCGTTCTCAGCAGAACCCACCTGTGGGACACCTCGGCATGGAAGGGAACGACCGATCTCGGATCATAGCTGATCACAGGGGAAATGCACCATTCAGGCCATTGAAAGAGTCGGGTCCTTCTCAGGGTATGCACGAAGCACGGCTTCAAGAATGATGTTCGGGAAGATTATTGGGGACAAACCGGAATCCATCTCAGAGGTGTGTAGGTATTTGATGGAGTTATGGGTGCCGCTAGGAGTGATAGACATTTCTCTTCATGGCAGGGACAGTTTCAAAGCAATCTTTGTGTCAGAGATTGATAGGAACAAGGTAATATCGAGAGCTCCTTGGTGGGTTAGGAAGGGGATGTTGCAGCTGGCTTTAAAGCCCTTCCCAGAGGCGAGAGAAGAAGCTGGACTACCTCTCCCTGTATGGGTTCAGTTACAAGGGATACGTTACGACTGTTTCGAGTACGAACTGATTCTGAAAGCATCAAGCGAACTGGGAAAGGTGGTAGACGTTCAACTAGAAGTTGATGGTATGAATCTACCGGAGGGTTCAACAAGGGTGAAGGTTATGATTAATCTAAATCATCCGATGAAGCTGTTTGCTCAAATCAAAAGTAGGGGAGACGAATGGGTACATGTCCAGGTAAAATAAGAAGTGATGATGTTATGCGAAAACTGTGGGAAGATGACGCACTTGGCTGGTAAATGCGCTTCTTCAGGTGTTGCAATTAACTCTACGGTGAAAATGGAGGAGAAGATATACAGAAACCTCGTTACGCCTCCACTTCGGTTTGGGAAAGACTAATTGCTATCTACAAATATGCTAGAGGATCTTTATACTCTTCCTTTGATGGTGAGAAGATCTGGATCAGGGAGCCGCTGGTCGGTGAAGTTAAAAGCTGGTGGTAGCCGACGGGAAGGTGATCCTACAAATATGGAAATGGTTACTCTGGGAAAAAATCAAGGAAAAATTCAAGAAAATCTCTCTCTTTTCTTAAAGGCACAACTAAGATGGGAACCGAGAATATTGAAAAGGATGAGATGGGGTTTAAACAGAATTTCAAACATCAAGAGAATATGGAGAATGCAGGGGGGAGTTATGAAAAAGAGAAAGAAATTACAATCTTTAACACAGGGGACAAGAGCCCGGTGTTGTCAAAAAATTCCGGTGAAGGGAACGACCCTGGCGACTTGCGCGATGAGAAGGTGGCTGGAAACACCGTCTCGAAGGAAGTGCGGCAATTTTCAGAAGGAGAGTTAAGGGTCCAAATGAAGGAAAAGGGTTAGAAGAAGAAAAGGAAAAAGAGGTTGCAATTCGTGACCACTCAGAAGTGGTTATTCTTGAAAAAGAAAAACAGAGAATCAAATTGAAAGGAAAAAGTGTGATGGTGGAAGATATACAGATAGAGAAAAACAGTGCAAGTGGAGATAAAAGGGAAGTGGAGTTTCAAGGAGTCAATATGGAAATCGCAGAAGGGGTTGCAGAACTAAAGCAGAATGAAGAGCATGATGATTCTGAAATTTTAAAATGGGTTCTCAAGGCTGTGGAAAGGATCGAAAGTTTTGAGCGGGTCACCATTAAAAATCTCCATACACAATCGGTATCCCTTGTGTCAAAATGCGATTGCCCAAAGATGGAAACAAAAAATGATGCGACAACTGGTGCACTTCCCCTGAAAACCCTTGACGTCGGCACCCAGACTGAGGAGACTGCCCCACAGGAGGTGAAAGCAACGGACATTGATGAATTTCTTATCTCTCCCAGCAGGAAACGCCAAAGGAACTCGCCCGAAACATCAAACATCCATGACTTTCCAAAATTACCACAGATACAACCCATTGAGTGTTTCAACCCCTTTTTTGAGACTGTTAAGGGATCCTCAGGACCATCAAAACGTGTTTGGGGAGGCATGGGGTTCCATGGAAGCTTGCTATTCTCTCAATCCTCATTCCAGGATACCTATGCAGCAATTGGTACAGGATCAGCCGATGGCACACGATGTGTTTCCCAACCCAATAGAGGATCCGGACGCTGGCATTCCCCAGGGCTTCCCTCAGGTCTTTCCATATTACAAGTATTCTGATTTCTTCGATTTTTGCATAGTCTTTTTTATTTCAATTCTTGGTGTGTTTAATCTTTGGAGGAAAATGCTAGACCCCAAATCTAGAAATAGGTTCTCTGCTTAATTGTGATAGTTTAATTTTACTTATGAATAACTGCCTCACATGAGAGTGCTTACCTGGATTTTATTTTGCCTTTATTCCTTTGTTTTCCCTTTCGGTTCTTTTTTGCTTTATGGAATTTTAGACAATCTCTCTTCTTCAGTGTGTTTTGTGGGAACATAGAAAGTGGGAACTCGATTGTGATCTATGGGTTCTCGTTCTTCTTTTTCTTGATTTCATCATGAAGTTCTTGATTTGAAATGTTAGGGGTTTAAATGGAACCTTTACTCAGCAATGCCTTAAAAAATTCTAAAAAAACATAAACCGGATTTGGTTTTTCTGTGTGAGACTAAATGTCGGGATCAAATCAGCTTAGTGGAGAAGAAAAGGGGTTTGTTTAAACACTATTCAGTGATTGGCCATGAAGATAGTAAGGGCTCTAAGGGATTGAAAGGCGGTCTACTAGTCATGAGTTCCCCCAACCACAAAGCGGAAGTAATCTTTTGGGATAATTCAATGTTTTTTATCCGTATTTGGGATGAGGGGAGGAGCTATGTGGCATGTCTTATTTATGCTCCACCAAATTATTCGGACAAAAAAAGGTTCTGGGAGACCCTAAGTGATAACTTGAAAGGTGTAACTGAACCCTTCGTTAGATAGGGAGACTTTAACGAACTCATGGATGCTAATGATAAGATTGGGGGGGGGGTTTCGACCGTCGGGTGCTTTGCTAGGTCTGAAAAAGATTATCAGCGATGAAAATCTGACAGAGATTCAGGCGCCTGGCTGCTCTTTCACTTGGACGAATAAGCAGAAACCACCCAACTTGCTTAAAGAAAAATCTCCCCTAGGTGGTTCAGTCTTTTTCCAAATCCGAAGGTAGAAAAATTACTTGCCGCTGGCTCCGATCATAATCCTTTGATTCTCAAACCCCTTGGAGCAACCAAATTTAATTGTAAGTTATTCCACTTTCAAAATGCTTGGTTTTCCCATCCCTTGTTCCAAAATGATTTACACAGTGCTTGGTTAGAAAATCTTAACATCCCTTTATGAAAAGCTAGCTGTTTTCAAAAATGGAACCGGTTTGTGTTTGGCCTGGTAGATAACATCTTTCATTGCTCTGCAAATGAAATTGATTTGTTAGAGCAACAACAATGTCCAGATTGGGAGTCTATTCTAGACAAGAAAAAAAGGATGACTTGGGCTTTGGAGGCGGAAGAAATGTTTTGGTTTCAAAAGTCGAGAGGCTTGTACATCAAGGATGGGGACAGAAACACAAGGTTCTACCATCTAACCAGCAAAATCAATCTGCACAAAAGGGGAGTGGTGTGTGTTTATGATGAAGATCTTTGTTTTTCGAAACTTGGAGACATTGTTTTTCATTGAATGTCTTTTCCCTAATGCAAACATGTCCGGAACTTCTATCTCTGAGACACCCAACTTGATGGAAATCAAAGAGGCAGTTTTTTCAATAGGACCACACAAAGCACCAGGGTTTGATGGCTTTAATGGGTATTTTTTTCAAAAAACTTGGGATCTGGTAAGTGAGGATGTTTTCAAATTTGTCACCAATTTCTTTCATAGAGAAACTTTACCTTCGGGGGTCAACCATATTCTTTTGTGTTTCATCCCAAAAAAAGAAAATGCCAAGTTTGTCTCAAAGATTTTAGACCTATTAGCCTTTGTAATGTGTCCTACAAAATCATTGCCAAAATCATGGCTAGAAGATTAAAAGGGCTGTTACCTAGTCTAATTTCACCTTGCCAAGGGGCCTTTGTGGCCCAAAGACAGTTAACGGACAATATTATGGTGGCCCATGAAATTTTCCATTTCATGCGTAAAACACGCAACAAGAAAGGTTTCATTGCCTTAAAATTGGATATGTCAAAAGCATATGATAGAGGTGTTATAATTAAGCTCTTCCAATTCTTAGGGTTTGATGGTAAATGGTGCAGGCTCATCAACGAGTTAATCTCTTCCCCCATTTTTCCGTCAAGGTTAATGGCTCTCCTCACTCTTGGTTTACGGGTGCAAGGGGATTGAGACAGGGATGCCCACTTAGCCCCTATCTTTTCTTATTCATAATGGAGATTTTGTCTCGTCTCCTAAATGAATATAAAACACTGAAATTGATTAGGGGAATTAAGGTTGGAAGGGGAGCTCTGGAGATTTCTCACTTGTTTTTTGCTGATGACACTTTCTTATTCTACAAAGCAGAAATAGAAGAGGTCATGGCTCTTAAAAAGTACTAGAATTGTTTATGGACTTGACAGGGTAGGAGATAAACTTCGAGAACAGCAGAGTTTTTTCAGTCGTAATGTGCCGAAGGAAGAAAGAAATCCGATACCTGTAAATTTTGAAGGTTTCGAAATCAAGGGTGAAACAATGTACCTAGGGTCCAATCTAATGCACAAAAAGGTGAAGTCAAAAACTCTGCAAACCGTGGTGGATCGAAGAAAATGGCACTGTGGAAGGCGACTAATTTATCTTTTGCAGGAAGGGGGGTACTAATGCAAGCATCAATCCAATCAATGACACTGTATCAGATGCAATTCCTAAGATTCCCAAATATCACGTGCAAAAAAATAGATGCTATCTGTCAAAGATTCTGGAATGGACACCCAAACAAAAGCAAGCAACTAAACTTGATAGCATGGGGAAGATTCTGTCAACCAAAAAAGATGGGAGGTATGGGCTTCAAAAAAATGGAGGACTACAACATGGCGCTATTACTAAAACAAGGATGGCGGATCCTCTCCAATTCAGAAGCGATATGGGTAAAAGTTTTGCGAGCCAAATATTTCAAGGACAAAAGCTTCTTCGATCCAAAAGTGACAAGGAAAAAAGGTTCATGGATTTGAAACAGTATCACAAGCATTATCCCGGTTCTATAAACCATGGTGAGAAGAGAAGTCGGGAATGGACAAAGTACGTCATTCTGGTTTGACCCCTGGGAACGAGATCAAGAACAAAGTTTAACAAGAGAACACATCTTCAACAGATGGCCACGACAATCAACCGTGGCAGAGGTGGTAAATGACCTAGATAATCAACAGGAGGAGACTGGGCCAATAACAAACTCCCCAATAACACTATCGGACCGTGAAGATACATGGACCTCTCCAATATCTCCAAATGGAGATTTTACGGTCAAGAGGGCGTACAACGAAATCATGAAACAACGGTTCGTGCATCAAGATTACCAATATGCACAATGGGCCAAATGTGGAAATTTCATATTCATCCCAAATTTAAAATCTTTTTCTGGCGTTTGTTAAATGCAGGCTTACCAGTACGCTCCAAATTAGCGGGATGGTTGCAATCTCAGCCAGAGTGTGCAATATGCGGGAAACAAGAAGAAACTACGTGGCATATCTTCATCTCTTGCGAATGGGTAAAGAGAGTCCATGCAGCAGGACTGTTGGGGTTGCACACAGAAAACTGGAGTGACATATCCTTTTTGAATTGGTGCCACAATATATGTCTACAATTAACAAAAGATAACTTAAGATGGTTTATGTCAAACCCCACCCAGCCGGATCCGGTCATACCCGAATACCCGTTGGGGTGATATACCGCAAGATCTAGGTTCAGTGACAAATCCATACAAAACATGATATAGCATAATTAAATGGACAAGAATAAATCAAGTTTATCATACTAAGTTATAAAAACCGAAATAATGGTTACAATCATCCATTACTTCAAAATAAAAATATAACATCAAAGTTTTGAAAAGAAAAGAGAGTAATTTTCAACGCAGCGGAAAACTAAACTAGACTAGTTCTCTAATGGAATCCCACCCAAAAGAATAGTCTTGAAACTGGCATGAAGCTCCATGTGCGTCCACTTCTTCTTCGATCACTCCTTCAAGAAGACATATTGGTAACGCATCCTCCATTTGGAAGAAGTCCTCATAACCTGCAGCATAATGTAATAGAAAAAAAGACATATAAAAGGAATGAGTTCAACAGAACTCAGTGAGGTCAACTCAACATCATATCACACATTCATTCTCAAGATTCCACACCACACATATAACATGAATATCAATAATGTAATTAATGACAATGATATGATATGTGAATGATTATGCTCCTAACTCTATTATGAAGTCTCTATGGTAGACACGCATTAAGTCATACACCAGTCTTCTTTGGGCGGTCTCATCACTCTTCCCTCACGGCTCTGATGCACGTCTGTTGGGTTCTCCGCGGTTGTTGTGTAAAGTCCTGTCAAGCCATGGTCGGGGATTAGGTCACCACTCTCTTACATCACCATTGGTATAAGATCTGGCGCGTGTCAAGGATAATCTTAGGCCCAATGCAAAGTCATATGGTCTCGTACTACATATGGTCTGGATATTTCCCCTCACGCCTAGTGCTCTGTTGGTTCAATACCTTTCCACCTATGAATGGAATCCTCAATGGAGGCATCTGTTGGACCCCATTCATTAACCCAGTGGTCATCCACATATAATGGACAGGATGATTTCCATGTCCTCTCACGGGTCATTTCACCGGTCTTGAGCGTCCATGAGCCCTTATCTATTATATGCAGCCCTACCTCTCTATGATGATAGTGGGTCTGCTTGACATACAGGACCCAACCACTAACATCACGGGTTAACCGGCTTCAATACCCCTGCCGAAAGGGTAGTAGTACTCATGAGATCAACTAACCAAACACTTCTAGACATGCCCTAAATATGTAAATCAGTAATCGGGAAAGAGCCAAGGATACCATAGGAATGCGTCCCATACCGCCTCCTCTGGTATCCTATGGCAGAAATGCCAAAAAAGCATTCCCCATTCCCAACCACAATATAAGCAATCATATAATATTACTAGGGCAATCGATGAACCCACAACCCTAGTAGAAAATACAAGGTAGAAGAAATAATAATATTTCTCCTCTCATACAATCACATTCCATTTCATAACAACAATAATAGATTTCAAAGCAAGGAGCAACATCAGAAATAATAATAAACATAAATTATAGCAATTCATATTTAACAAAAGACATAAAATAACCAACAAGATAATACTAAAGCAATACAAGATATCAATAGTGAAAAGTAACTAACATCATTACACATGTAATATAAAGTTAAGTATATTCCTCACCTTTTACTTTGTTCTTCCTCCAAATCCAAGAATCCACTCCCACAAATTAGTGATTAAAGATATATTAACCTATTTATGCAAAAGAAATAATTATCACAAATTAGAACCCATTTGGATTTCAAAGGATATCTTAAAATCTTCCCACAAAAACCCAAATTTGAAAACTAGGTTAAAAATGGGTAGTTCTCAACCTCACTAGTGAATGGTCACTAATTTGCCACCAACTCAAAGTTTATAATGAAGCAAAACTTTGGAAAAATCTAATTGGAAACAAAATGATCCTACGGGTACCTTCAATTTTATTAAATTTGACCCATCTCAAAAAGCCCCAAATTTGACTCTCATAAATCACCCGTAGGTAACCTAGAGAGTCAAATTCTAAAATCTTTTGCAAGGGAATAAACCATTACTCCCAAACTCAAGGGGAACCTTAATACAATAAAAGAGGATCATCCAATATACCAAACATGCATTCCTTTAAGATCTCTCAAAAGGAAAGAAGAGAAATTGCTCCCAAAACCATGTATAAGAGAAGGATTAAAGAAAACTAACATTTCATAAAATTCCCGCAATGATTCGAGTTGCAGAACACCTTTAATTGGATGAGAAATACTCTTCTCCTTCCTTTCTCCTCTTCCCAAAGCCTCCGCCTCTTTCTAGCCTCCAAAAATGCGTTTACGGATGAGATGAAACATAAATAGGGTTTAAAAATCCAAATTTCCAATTTTGCCCCTAAATAGAAAATGGGGTGGGGGTTGGTTCACCCAAACGGCCCAAACTTCTAGTCCATGGTTGGACCCCCAAACGAACTCCGATTTTGATGATTTTTGGCTCGTTGGAAAGGTCTTTCGATGATCTTCATTTTGGTACCTTATTTGCGTCAATCGGATTCTCCATCATTGATCTACAGATATTCCAAAATTACCCTTTTTATACTATCGAGATTAATCTTCTCTCTTCACTTAAACTTTAGGAGAGTTTTTTCATTATAAGGGTCATCTACCAACATTTGTTCAATTTCCAATCCTTCGGGCTTGATTTGAATGGTCCACAATTATCGCCGAAACAAGGCCCAGATTCTCGGTCTTAAAACCATGGGTTAAAGGGGTAGAAATCCGGGGGATTTCACAGTTTATGTCTATTTTCATCATATCATGCTATTTCATATGGAAAGAAATGAATGAAAAAGTGTTTAACCAAAGAATACCCAACCCCGTGACAGTGCTAAGGAATACCCAGAAGTGGGTAAAAGACTTATAACTCCAAAAATGGGAAGATAACAACTTTCCACCTACACATATTAATAATGCAAATCATAGCAATATAAGTATGAATTGGTGCAGAGTAATATCTCAACCTAACAAAAATATTTTCATGTGTGCTGGGGTATTTAACCATAGGAGCTGCTGGATGGAGCACTGGAGCATACACAGATGGACATTTGTGGTCAATCAATTTTGGAAGAGAAAAGAAATTTGAGATACTGGAGGCCATATTGAGGAATCTACAACTGAGGATTGCAAAAGTGGAGGAAGAAGGGCTAAAGATACATGAAATATGGACAAATAATCAACAGATTGCAGAAATCCTACCATGGCCATCAAGACAAAAATGGACTCTTCAGGGATTACCTATGCTAATGGAGTTAGCAAGATCAACAAAACTTATGGAATATAAAACTTTCCAAAACCCAGTGCTCCATAACTTTTTTGAGGGGTATGCCACTACGGCAGCCACTTTACAGGATGACTGTAATAGAACAATATCTAGTACTTGTAGCTGTTTTGAATCTTAATTTTAATACTATTTTCTTTTATCAAAAAAAAAAAAAAAAAACTATGATAGACGCCTTGAGAGACATCAAGTACAATCAATCGCTTCGTCAACGAGCCAAGAAACCCAAGAAACCATAACTTCCACGATCACAAGTACTGTCAACGCCCCGGACTGGTAGTGGTACCACAGGCACAGGATTAGAACAGACTTCATGAACCACAGCTCGCAGCTAGAAGAAACAATTGCAAAGCAAGCAAATCATGGTTCAAAACGTAAGTGACTAACCCAGCATTGCTAATCTTAAGAGCAGGACATGGTTTCTACACCAAATTTGAAGGGAGAACTTCCCCCTGGCAAGGGACTAATGATATTCAAAAGATGCTCAAGTACCTCAGGAACCTTAGGAACGGTTCCCAAATTGAATGCCTAAGGTCACCCGGGAGTTCTAGAGAGCAATTTCGAGAAAGGCTTCCCCCACTACATGTTGTCCATTATAGACAACGACGGCAATCAGTTCAGCTCCCCAAGAGAGTAGGAATTAAGGGCATGTTTGAAAATAAAATTCAGTACGAGACAAACCCAGGCAAATTTCTCCAAGCTGGAGTTCTTCTTTCCTACGCTCCCAATTCACACTAGAACAGAGGTCACTCACTACCAGATCATTTCAAAGAAATGCTGAGTGAACTAAAACGTTGTTTTGTTACAACCTTGATCTCTATCTTCCAGGAAGACCACATGCTGCATCTAAACCTCTACTCAAAGAACGCAATTTCACCTATCACTACCGTATCCTAAAAATGTCAATCCACTCTTCAAATAATAAGAATTTCACATTTAACAAATGTAAGAAACTACATGGTAAGCATGTTTTAGGGCTTCATTTAAAGCACAATATCACAACATAAATAACGACTCAAAACCCAAATCAGATTCTCCAGTACCGAGGAACAAAAAACCCAAAAGCTAAGTACCAATTGGTTCAGATAGAACAAAACTCTTCTTTTCCCTCACTAATCTAACAAGGAAAACTCATGCTTCAGGAATGTCCTCTCCATGAGTGTGTCCTCACACATCCTACGCCACCAGGGTACTTGCGGTTGTAGACTCACTGCAAATACAAGTAAAAATTCTTCAGTCAACCAAGGACATGTTATTCGAAATCGATACACAAGCACAAGAAGAAAGCCTCTAAACAAATAGAATGTAGTAAATGCAAATGCGAGGGAAGAAACTAGTGCACATCAAAACTATAAGAACACATAGGCAGTAATCAGTAAACAAGGCATCAAATTATGAGTAGGACATCTTGTACCACTAGAAGTAAAACTCAAATAGGAACGGTTAGCACCATCACAAGGTTAAATTGAGCAGCGAACCATATAACTACATTTATTCAGTGTTGTAAAAAAATTCCAATAACTAACAGGGAACTGCTGCAGCTCAAAAATAAACTTCAAAATATAGTACACGGACTCGCTAAACCAAGAATACTCACTCACCTAAAGAATCCATACCGGACTCTATCATTAATGTCATTATATGCATATACTTGAGAGGAAGAATTAGCTGTTGAACACCTATGACCATAGAATACAAAATACAGTAATAGAAAAGAAAATAACCTTCTTGAACAACTGGGTTAACAACCAAACAAGGCCCGTCTTATTTTAAGGTGCACTAGACCTATTTACAGCAGTAGATGCCACATTCATATCATATATTTCAGTTTTATTTCCAGCATCATAAGAATCAAAAGTAGTTAAGATGACAAAATATTTATCATAAAATAAAGGAACCTCAAGACATCAAGAGATGCAAAGCTGTTCCACAGGTTCTTGGGAGAGGGGGGGGCCCAAATCCTGCTTACCACTGAATCTTCTTAACATTTTAGACAGTTGGCTTATTCCCTTCAAATGGAACTCAAAATATGAAATACCAAACCTTGTTAACATGGTTCTCAAAGGAGACTCAAGTCAGCATTCAAAATTGAAAACCCGTTCAATAGGTCCCAATGATACTAGATAATCAGCTAGAAAACTAAAAATGCATCACTTTATTCCTAGGAAATAAATTCAAATACTTGACTTTTATCACTATTTGACTGACCATAATAGACCCCAGGCAAAAAAGGAATACCCAAGACAATCATATTATCATACTACTATTATAAAAGTATGAACTCAAGGACAAGGCTACATTTCGGTTCCCTCTAATACTCCACTGTATTCAATCAATTAGACCTTTGTATTAGTAATAAATGATGTCTATAATGGTCAATTAAAATTCTTGAGATTATTTGAATCAATTTAGTTTTCAATTTCTTCCTTTCTCATTTTTCAAAGAAACCATTAACAACCAAAGGAATATGAAGAGCTTCTCCCAAAAACCGAGAAATGCTTATTGAGGAAGAAGAAACTGCATTAAAAACATTTGATTAAAATCACGCATTCAAAAGATAAACTTGTTCCAAATTCCAACCTTAGATGTTATTAACAGGCTCACTTATGCATAGGCCATTGGTGATTGATAAATACCTGGTGCATTTGCACGTGGCACTTCTACTAGTTATTCTAAAAAATGGTAAGAGTTAAATCTATAAGCCAAGTCTCTGAATCCATAAAAACCTAAGCAACACAATATTTAAACAGAAGATTTAACAAAAAAGATTTGAGTGCCAGGTAACATCTGGTATGGATAAATATAACTAGAATCATTCAACCCTCAAGACTACTGAGAAAGCTCTTACTGACCAAAATTAGGGAACACGTCCATGGAAAAAGATGAGCAAAAAACTAATGGGTGCAAACTAGGAAGCATGCACCTTATTTTCTGTAGTACTCATTTCCAGACCTACACCTATCATCAAGGGGCCCAAGGAAAACCTACTGATTAAATCAAGGACGTGTAAAGCAACAAACCAGATATTTACCATAGGGCAAACCTGTAAATAAATAAATGGCTGTACGACAGAAGAACGAAAGACACAGACAATAAAGCTGCCCACAGGGAACAAACCTTAGTAGTGTATTAATTCTAAACACTGATATTGCATCATGTGAGATTGTTTCAGTCCAGTTGAAAGGTAAAGAATCTACATAAAAAGCTTCCCCTCTCGAACAATGTCGTATAACCCAATTGACCTTCTAAATCCAAGCAATGAATGAAATAAAGAGGTATTTGCAAAAGCAAAAGCATAAGGGTAATCACAACAACATCCATCTTCAGCATATGCCTTGAACTTGTCTTTCCAAATCATGGAATACTCAGGTTAGAGAATGGGAATGAAAACCACATGCCAGCATATACAAAGCTAAAAGCAACAAAACAATTGGGACACGAGTGTTGCTTAGTGGTCAACATATCCCGTGCATACACAAATAAATATTTGGAAAATGCAAAAAAGAAGCATGCCTGCAGTCCAAGACAGTGTTGCCACTTGGTCCAAGACAAAGTTTTTCTTTCCAGATGAACAGACAACATAATTAATCAAATTAATCTTATTTATGAAGCTCCTGCTCGGGATAAACAATCCAAACACATTGAAGTAAATAATGAAGATGAACATAGAGTAACATAGAGACAATAATCAGAAATCATACGATCATTATAACAATAGAAAAACTAGCATATCTCAATTCACGTGAACAAGGAAAATTCAACTAAATTAATGACTCACTATTTCCAGACTGGTGGAAGCTTCTTTGTCCTCTTGTAGTAGCGGGCAAGACGGTGAATCCTGCTTTCTACGAGAATCAGTCTGAACTTCGAATCTTTGTCCTTCCTGTTTCTCTCAAGATGCTTACGGATAGCGACCGCCTTCTTGATCAGGTGATATAGATCCTCCGGAATTTCAGGAGCAAGGCCTAATCAAAACAATACCACAGCAATTAAAACCAGAAAAGAAGAAAAAAAACATTTAAAAAATCTCCCCAACACAGTAAAACCAGTAACCTGTATAGATCAAATGTGAAGAAATATACCATGAGCCTTGAGTATGCGTAGGATCTTGCTACCAGTAACACTCTTAACCTGAGCAATACCATGAGAGTCCCGAAGAATAACACCAATCTGTGATGGAGTTAAACCCTTCTTGGCGAACTTGCAAATGTTGTCCTCCACCTGAAAACCCATGAATCATTCAGAAACTCAAAAAGTAAACCGATTTAGGTTTTAATGTTATTCACATTGAATAGAATGAGAAAAAAAATGAGGATTTTAGGATTTACTTACATCTTGGCCTGATATCTTAAGCCAACTAGGAGGTGTTCTCTTGTATGGAAGTGCAGATGCAGAAATACCCTTACTGTTTCAACAACAAAAACCCACCAAAGTGAAAAATGCAAAGGAATCACAGAGTGATGTAACGAACAAAATGAAATAAAACTCCATTGAAGCTGTAATCCGAGAAATCAAACTTTCTGATAAAAGCAAAGAAGACTTACCCACGACTATGCATACGCCCCATGGCTGCAAGGTTTCAGGCCGATTCTTCCTTCGTCTTCTACCTCCACTGACCTAGTGCCGACGGCCGAAACCAACCAACCTGAAACACTCAAACCCTAGCAGATGCGCGTGTGGTAGCATTTTATAGTAAACTCTCATGTTAAATTACACTTACACCCTTAATTTCCTTTATATCCTTTTTCTGTTTTGAATAACCCTAGAAGTCCCTCTCTTATTGAGTTCCACAGTGTCACACTCCAGGACGGCAACTACAGCCCAGTTTTATTATATCATGGGTGAATTTAGAATCACTTCACCTTTGTTGGTAAAAAGATAAATAAATAACTAAAATAAAAGCCGCAAAGGTAAAGAAGGATGTACTCATGTACGCGAAAAGAAAAAAGGGAGGAGGGGGGAAACCAGCCTTCAAGAGAGTGGCCAGGAGACAACAATGAGCTCGTTCATTGAGGGTGTCATCAATCGAGAGATGATTGATAGAATGGAGCCTATTAAAAACAGCAAAGCATGTGGAATTCCAAATCATGTCCAAAGATCAAGATTTAGAAGTCCGGGAAGGGAAAAGGGTAGTAAAGAAAAGGTGATCTGGATCCTCAGAACTTTTCCAACACATGATACAATTAAGCTTAACCGGGATAGGTGGCTAATGAAAAAAGATTGGGTAGGGAGGGTAAGGTTAAGGGCTCTTATACGATGAGGGAGTGACGAGGGATGTGCCCTTGAATCAAAGCAAGGGGCCCAAGGGACAAGAGAGAGGGAGAAGAAAACAAGTTTCGAGGCGAGGCAGTGGCGAAGATCTTGGAGGGGGAGGCGAAGATATTGGAGGGGGAGGGGAGCCAAATGGTGAGATCACGATAGGTATCCAACGAAGGAGCGAGGGCAACAAAACCTGTGTAAGACTAAGGTGAAGGGAGGGGGGGGGGGAACAAGAATCATCAGTGATGAAAGTGGATAAGGGGCACTTTTAGGAATATGGAACTCATAAATTGTGTGGGGGCCCATGAGGGTGAAAAGAATACCCATAGGATGCCATGGGTCAATCCAAAAAGAGGTGGAGGAGCCGATGAAAATGGTAGAAAGGGCACACAGCCTCAGAGGGAAGAGCTTTCTTCAAACCTAAAAAGGGATGGAGAGAATAGAAACAATCTAATAGATTGAGTCAAACTTGAGAAGATAAAAGTTAACCTAATTAACTCAAATAAAGTCATGCTTTGAGGTAATCTTCCAGATGAATTTCAAAAGGTAGGCTATATTGACACCTTGGATGCGGTGAATCCCAAGCTTGCTTTAACTTTTGGGTGATGCACATTTGGCTAACTAAAGATTTGAAAGAAGTTAAAAGACTCTCGACCCTTTTAGAGTAAGACAACAAAGGGAATTCTATTGCATAAATGGTGGCTTTGGAAATGGACAAGCTATCACATTAGTAAATATAGAAGGATTGAATAATCGAACAAATAAACACAATTCTACCAATAAAGGAGAGGAACTTGTCTTTCTAGAGTTGGAGATTTTTGCGAATGTATAGGAGATTATAATTACATAAGAGTTCAACCACTAAGCCACTTTGTAAGCAAAGGAAAATTTAATCCATTAATAAGAAATTAAAAAAAAGAGGTTTTTTGGGATTCAGAGGACATCTTATTTTTTTACTTTTATTATTATTTTTTTATTAGATGAAAAGAAAGATACTAAACATACATACCATCCATACAACCAAAGAGACACTTAAGAGTATCAACAATATAGTACAGTAGACAAAACCCAAGAGTTAGCCCCTGCTTAGCCAGTAAATTGGAGATTGAGAACAATCTTGAGGCCACGGACGTAAGGGATTAGTAAATAAGATCCCAATACTCAAAATCTAAGAAGGCTTGTTGAAGTTGCACGTAGAGACTAACCGCTTGCTGAAGATCAATATACAAAGCTAAAGCTAGAAGGTGCATCCAGTTACATGAAAATGAGCTACCCACACACACAGAGCAACACATCTTAGCTACCCACATGCAAAGCAACACATCTATTGGCATGTAGAAAAAAAAAAGACCAAAAACCAATAACCCTTTCACTATTGGCCAGCCTGCAATTATGAGAGAAGTAGAAGACAAATTAGTCCAATCAAAAATAAATGGGAGATTAACCCTAGTCTCATTAGCCAGCAGCTGCTTTTCTAAGTCATCTCTATATTGTTTGCTGAATGATATACCAGAATGATATACCAAGTAATGGATACTCTTGGCAACAATGTTGGAGTTAGGGAGAGCTTTTTGAAACAAAGCTTTATTACGAGTTTGTCTTATCAAGTAATAAGTTGCAAAGATAATCTTTAAAAGCCAAACAAGAGACTCCCAAATGGGGTTGGTTGGGTTTATAAAGTTGGCATTCAATTGCTTAGCCCAACCTCCCAACATATATAATTTTTTGTGAAATTTCAGTCCAAACGGATCGCCGTATGATTTAGATAGAGCTCTGTCTAAAAAAATAGCCATTAGGTTTATTTTAACTAGACGGAATTTTCATTTGGGCCACTATGACTAGACGAAAATTCCTTCTAACATTCTATGACCACACGGACGTCTGTTTGGTGCCAGACGGTCGCTGTATGCAACACAGAATTGCCAATCAAGGATATATAGGGACTTTAGGGGTTTTTAAGAATTTCTAGCTAGCCATAAACCTTATACACTTTCCTAACATGTCCTAAATCAGTCTGATGACATGATATATGTGAATGCAATTACATTTGAGTGTGTATACAGGTGTCCTAAGTCCTAAATTTTCTAAGGCTTCTTGTTTGAGCTTGATTTGATATTCTTAAATTTTCTTGTGCTTCAGCCTTCATGTTCATCTTGACTTAGACTTTTTGTCCAAGATTAGCTTGGTCTTGACTTGGGCTTGAGCATCCAGTGAGTTGGATTATGTCCACTTGCTTTCATTATTGAACTAGACAAACATAACTCAATATATATATATATATATTAATACTTCATGTTTGTCATCATCAAAACTAATGGAGGCTAATGTGGCAATGCTGACATGGCATTTCCCAACAGGGAGGTTGGCAATGGGTATAGGATGGAGCTTCAGTGGTGTTCCATTCAAATAGGGGTTTTTCCCCCTTCCTTTCTTCTTCTCTTTCTCCAATCACTAACAATCATTGCTATAAAGGGTTTCACTGACAAGGATGGAAAAGAGGAGGGCGACCAGGTTTGATCAAGGTTGAGATTGTTGGTCTTCTTCAAGGGTTTAATAAGGCTTGTTTTCTTCATTGTTCAACAAATACAATATGGTGCAACAATCGAGTGTCTATGATTGTGCTCCCATCATACTTCCACCAAACATTTAGGAGGGTGGTATATCTCTAGTGAACACTAACAAGGTGGATCAAAGATTAATCTCCTTCGTAAATACGTGGTGTTGGTGCAAGAAATATCATCTTAGCTCCATAGTTCGCTCTTGATCCAACCCTTGCTCCTGAGACCAAAACAAGGTGAGATTGGGCCGCCTCTGAGGACGGGAAGCCACCTCCAACGATTGAGTTAGTTCAGGCCAATAAATGAGAGACTCCATTGAGGAGCCAAAAGCCCCAAGAGACGTTGAAGATCATGCTCTTAAGGGTTGGAAAAACAAAAGAAATGGAAGCTGGAAAGTGTTGAGCACCCCCTTCCTCCTTCTGACTGGGTATATATTAGATTCATACCTCCAGAGATGGCCTGCCTGTCGTATTGGAAGACGGTGATGGTTTCTAACTATTACAGCCCCCAGACGCTGTCCGGGTGGCCTCCTCTACCACTAGGGATGTCTAATCAAGGTGCCAGACCCCTGTTTTGTGGTGTGCCGGAGCCTTCTGAAAGGAACAGAGATGTTGTCGTCCCAAGGTTCGATGAGATCTTTAGTCACGTAATATCCTTGATATATTGTATTCCCATGCAAGGATTGGATCTGAACACGTGGGCCTTGTGCCACCTAGACTATCCCTGTCCTGCTGGATATGATGAGCTGGCTTGGGCCCATTAGCCGTTCCAGGACCGGTCCATGGTTTTTCTTTCTGGGCCAGAATGATCGTGACGATAATACGTGGTATAAAAAATACGTAGGGAGCATAATTCTCCACCAATAGAGGATCCCAACTTGCAACAATCAGGATGTGCTTGGTCTAATCTCTAGACCAATTACCACAGACTGGCCCTTAAAGCTAGTTTCCCATTTTTCGAAAATCTTGCAACTGACTCGACATTCTACATTTTCTTTGGTAAAGGCTAAATCCATACATCTAATGGCGTTCCTGGAATTTTTGGCTAACTTGGGCTTCAAGAGGCGTGGTAAATATCTTCACCAGCAGAATACTCCTATAATAAGTCATTAAAGTTTATGACACAGGGAATCTTTTCTACATGTTAGTGGGAAATGTATGTGAACATGGTGTTTGCCATTAATGGTATTTTTGAAGGAACATATACGTGCAATCCTAATCAATTCTGGAGCTTGACATTGACACTCAGATTGAATTGTACAAGAATCTCTTGAAAAGAGGCAACAGTTTACTGTATATAAACACAAGTGAAAACTGAGATGCGCAAGTCATATATTACACACATTGCTTGAACTTCCTACAAATTTCCCAGCTAATGTACAATGTCCCCACCACATTGAAATGAAAGAAATGAAAAAGAACAAGGAAGCTAGAGAATGGTTTCAATGAGACAATATGGTTCTTCTTCCACAACTCTAAGGAAGCAATTAAGAAGTGTTAAACATCTATGATTCAGGACTCAAAGTTTTGTCATCAAGGATCTGGTCATGCAGATCTTGAGAATTTTCACCAGATGAAATTGGAAGTAAATGATCTTCTGCAGTACTGTCCAAAGTACTTCCCTCAGCATCCTCAGCTGGGTGATCCACATCTTCACCTTCATCGCTCTTGCTAGGTGGGTCATCCACCACATCTTCACTTGCATCATTCTTGCTAGGACTCTCAATGTCAGCATCCCTAAGCATGTAATCCACATTTTCTCTTCGAAAATTCATGCTAGCATTATCACCTCTGCCATCCTTCGGAGTGCCTGGAACCAATTCTGGCTTAGCTTCAACTCCTACCCTCCGCAGATGCAGCTGCAACATTCCATTTGCCAGTTGAGAAATACAGAAGCTAGTGTCAAATATGAACAAGAAGGCCAAATAGTTGAAGCATTATCCTCAATACCTGAAGATGTAGATTAACTTCATCTGGGCGGGAAAGAAATGGGAAATCACCTCCACTCTTAAGGTATGCTCGCCTCGCCCCAGGGTACTTTTCGCCCAGTTGTTCTTTCAGTTGTTGAGGTGTTGCACAGTAGTCATTCGTCTACAATGGCCAACAAACATGTATGATTGAAACTATAGATGGGCTCCTTCGCATTTTAAAATGCTTCCAAAAGAACCACCAAGGGAAAGAGATCCAAAATAAAAAGAAAGGAAATTATAAAGAAATTGAATTATCGGAAGAAAGTCAAAAGAATTTGTGCACCATCGTGTACAGGAGATCAGATGGAGACAGAGGGGTCAAAATGACAAAACCCCCTGTGTCTTTTGTCACTGTCTGTGCACAAGAAATAACCATGCATGAAAACCTTTTCTCTAAAAAAAATTAACCACGAAGTAGCATCTTATTCGCAATTCGACACTTATAACATCTTATTTGCACTTTGACACTTGGTAAACAATATAAAAGAACCAAGGGATTTCACCAAAAATAACTTTTACTGTGAAGAAAATCCAACTAAAATTTCATAGTCAATGAAGCAAAAGAATATCTATCTAATTTGTTGTGGATCACTGATCATTTCACAATTCGGTTAGTATCCTGGAATAATTGATACAAATCCAACCTCTCCTGCTCGTGGAAAGTCCATGAATTACTGTGGGAAGAGAAACTATAACAGATTATGAACTTCGTCATGGTAAAGATCAAATTAGTCGATTTCCACCACAATGGCTTGCCAATTTTTCCTGCTCAAAGGAGATGAAAATGGAATCAACTGAACAACACTCAAGATTTGAACTCAATTGCCATCCAGTGATTCATACATTGAAATGATACTGGATGACACAAAACAGTCTAGCAACATTAGTCTAGATGTTTTGCTGATATCAAGATCTGGAAGGACTATCATCGACTCATAGTTGTAGGCATGTTTTGAGGCATTATCCATGTAGGCATGGATTAATGCAGACAAATATAGAAGCAAGTTTTGTTCATCTTATATGCTAGGAAGCAACTACAAGTTTTGAGTTCTTGTAGTCAGCCTTTAAAGTGTGATTTCCAAGACATCTAAAAAATGGTATGTGTAAGAACAAGAGCATACACAATCTTCTCTTATGGTTACTTGGTAAAGTTCCATCATATATGAATGTCAGAAATTATCTGTTGTGTGATTTAAACTTTCAATTTCTTACAAAACATATTCAATTGTTCTCCAAAGAGATGTGATTAACTGAACTGCAAAAAATATCACAATGGGTTTCAGGTCACATACATCCATTATAGTGATAAATGAATCTGAAAGCAACAAAGGTCCAACTGATGCAACATCTGCCGTCAAAGATAATCTTGAAGCTAGGTCTTCTCTTGATAGTGTCTCAACCTGTTAAGATATTCAAAAGCAGAAAAAGAAAATAAATGGGCTTGGCAAATAAACAAGGATACAACTTGATTTTTCAGCCAAAGAAGGCAGGATCTCAAATACTAAAGAGAAGGTAAATGGCTAGTGCATAAGCATACAATAAAGACAAATAATAGTAATTTTTGAACAAGAGCTGTCAACAAAAAATCCAGTGTAAAATTAGATTGCAACAGGATCACATTAAAAGAGCACAACCAAATTATGAGAAAGGTTAAAACAATGAAACGCTGGTTGAGTGGAATATTTATCAGGGAAATATATATGTAGAGTATGATTCTAATCTGACAGTTGGATTTCCAATGTTAGCAGAGACTATTCATTGTCTTAGTTGTAGCTAAGGATAGTTTAGGTATTCTATTTTGCTTCTTTCTTATATCCCCAGTGGGTCTCTTAAGTCATCACACATATCGAGTGAAGGGAAGACTCCCAAGGTTACACAAACACATCAATTCTCATTGCTCACATTAGTTAAGGTATTATATTTTATTTGCTTCTGTTCTTATCTCCCGGGGGCCTCCTGAGTCTGCTGAAGGTAAACCCCTGAGGTTACACAAACACATCGATTCTTATCTTCTTCTTTACTCTTTTATTACTGAGATGGTATTAGAGTAAGATCTCTAGGGACTGCTACAACTTTACTAGAATCTTGTCTCCTACCCTTCAAGATTTCAATCATCATTCATTGATTAATTCCTGACTGAGTTTTCAGAGATTCTTCAGTTTTTGCTCGAAAAAGGGTGCAGCACCATATACCGTAATCTTGGGATTATTTTGAGACTGGCTCATAACTCAAGATTAGAAACTAGGTCTCCTTTGTTGGCAGGGACTGATTTGAAAAGTGAAGAATGCATTCAAGTGCTTAGATATATATATATATATACCTATATTTTTTTTCTTTGGTAGAAAGTGCCCGGAAATCAAGTTTATAAATTTTTGGGGGCATAAATGGAGAACAGAATTGTTAAGGTTTTGGATTGATTTTTCCTACTAGGGACTTCAAATTGATTCTTTATCAGGGTTTTAGACTGATTTTTGTTGGTGATTGATTCTGATGGAGTTAGAAATTCGAAATCAAGCTTGCTTCAAGGTCTTGAGATCAAGCATCAACCTTTCAAGGGGTTTTAAATCGAATTTATAAGATTTTGGTGTTGAGATCAACTTTTTTCACGGTTTTGGCTATTTTTTGAATCTTTGATACATAATTGCAACTTCATTCCATTTTGTGTTTTTTGAAATATATGAACCACTCAAGCCTCTCATTTCTAAGGTTGTATATTCATTATTCAGTCACATTACTCGATGAAGTTAGAAGGAATGACCAACTCTCAACAATGCAAGAAACCTTTTAGGTTGGAGTTGATTGGCTGTGACCAACATGATCACTTGACCAAGTCTTAACTATCATTGATGAATCGTGGCAAATCGTCGATGCAAATATTTTCAGACAGTTGTTAATCTCCATGAAAAATCAATAGTTGATTTGGTGACTCACATTGCTATAGTCAATGAGTATTGGAATTATATGAATGTTCTAAACTAGGGACAGAAAACTTGTCTCATATCTATGAACTGTCTTTAGGAGTTTCGTATAGCTGATCAGAAGGGTTGTCCCTTGACCCAGTACTTCATTGGTTATAAGATATATGAGAAGCAGGATTCTCCTCTTCATTATCACTTTTGAGGTGCAACAGATGCAACTAGTGAGAGCAACTCGCAAGTCATGGAACTTTGGGGTCAATCTAGAAAGGAGTTTGGTTTTATTGTTCCCAGAAACTGAAGGTGATATTATAGCTCACATACTTTTTCACGCGTTCTATGAGTATCTTGTGAGACTTCTCATGATTCCACCATGGTGGATACTTCAGTTTTGGTCTCTTTACACCAAATAATGGATCTAGTACTGGGACAGGTGCTGGTGTTAATAACGGCCATGGGGCTCATTCTACCAGTCCCCAAATCAGGTAAAACCCCTATTGTTGGTATTCTAGTCGGCTCAAATTCCTCAGGATCGGCAAAGAATTATTACCAGTGTGTTTGGTCTGGATAAATCAAACTTTTTAAGGAAACTTCATCACAAACTACCATAGCAACAATTTGCTAATATTACTGCGATCACTGATTCTACTATTACATCATCTTCAAAGTCTAGTGGTAGACTTCGCCTTTTGATGAGGTTCATGCACACTTTAATTGGTTTCAGGTTTCTAAATCTCCGAGTCATCTAACTTATATACAGGCAATGCCATTGCATGGCTTTTGACTTCTTCATGTCCTTAGATCATTAATTCAGGTGCAATCAAAGATTGGATCTTGTTCTGTTACCCTCAAATGAATTAGTTATTGGTTGGTGTTTTTTGGGTGAAGGTGAATCCTGATGGATCTTTCGCTTGCTTGAAGGCTTGCCTTGTCAAGAAGGGCTATACTCAAGCATGCAGTGTTGGTTACTCTCTCGAGGCTAAGCTTATTTTTGTTCATAGATTGGTTTCACGTCAATTACTCATCATTGGCCCTAGTTTAGAATTGGATGCTAGAAATGTTTTGTTGCATGGGGATCTCCATGATGAGGTTTATACGGACCACCTCTTTATTGCTTAAGGGAGTATGCGGTGGCATTTAGACTCAAGAAGTCTATATATAGGCTTAAATGTCACCTCGAGGTTTGTTTGTTTAGTTTCATGAAGTTCTTTTGGAATTTGGATTGATACAATGTATTTTTAATCGTTCTATATTTTTTCAACATTCTGATAAAGGAAAAATGTTTGTTATTTTGTATATGTGCATCATATTGTCATTACATAAGATGACTCCACAAGTATTGAGAAGTTGAAGATGCAGTTACAACAAAAATTTCAGGCTATAGATGTCAGAAAAGATTGAAACATTTCTTGGTTGTGGAAATCGCTTTGTCAAGTAAAGAAATTTTGTTTCTACAAAGGAAGTATGTAATCAATCTTCTCTCAGAGATGGGATTATGAAGATCCAAACCTCTAGATAATCCTATGAATCCTAAGTTACAGCTTAGGACTGACGGTGGTGATGTTCTTAGTGATCCTAAGAAGTATTTGGATCCTAATTAATGTTGTGAGTCAATTTCTGTCTGCTCATGGGACATATTATACGGACGTTGCTATAGGCATCTTGGGATGCTACAAGACGGCTCCTATATGAGGCCTACTTTACTTAGATCACGACCATGGATCAATTGAGGGTTTTCTAGTTGCTGCTGGGCAGCATCAATAAAAGTTTAAGGACAGAGTATTGCACATTTATTTGAGGGATTTTGTGTCATCAAAAAGCAAGAAACGGACAATTGTGGTTTGATCAAGCACAGATTCAGAGTATTGAGCCATGGCACATTTTACATGTGAGCTGATGTGGGTGAAACGACTGTTGATTGAGCTTGGATTTATACATGATTCTCCCATGCAACTGTGGTGTGATAATGAAGCTGCTATTCTGCTTAAAGGCATATATTTAGTGAAAGAACTAAGCACAACAAAGTAGATAGTCACTTGGTTCAAGAGAAGCTGCAACAAGGACTCATTTCTCTTAGCCACGTTCATATAGGAGAACAACTTGTAGAATTACTTATGTAAAAAACTTAAATTCGTGTACCACCATGGTACTCAAGCTTTAGGCCCATACAGAGCCCCAAAACATGCAACAAACAGCCCAACCCCTGGCTTTAGTAAATAGACTCTATATAGAACTCTTAAATTCTATTGATGCAATCAAACTCAAAACACTTTACTAACTCAGTGTACTAACTTCACCCTCCACTTATGGCTCTGTATATTGGGCCCATTGCAATGACACAAGGAAATAAATGGCCCAACATATAATATTACCAAAGACTCAATTTCAGCCCAATGGACAACCACCACAAATACCATGTGGTCTTCCCATGCTTATATCTAAGCCTCCATAAAGGATCATAGTTTTGATACAACTGCTACAGTTGTATAATACATTTAGAGATAACAGTACCACCGAGTCACATAATTACATTGTAAGTATAAGATGAGTAGAAATTTGTTTCATGAAGTAGCTGAGGATTATGAACAATAAATAACTAACTGGCAGACTAGACTTGAATAGAATGTAGACATTACCTGGTTAACAACAAAATCAACAGAGTCTGCAATAAATGGTTCATGCGGACCATCCTGAATTCCTAACAAAACATATCGCTTCAGCAAAAAAGAAGGTGTCCAGCGAACACTGCAAAGAAGATAAAATAGAAATTAGAAAGATTATGTACTGTTGAAGAGAGAGAAAAAGAATATGGGGAGTCTATTCTTTATAATTCTTCAGCAGCAGATGCATAAATCTTCTATTGAAATTATTCAGAGGGAAAGTTCTAGGACACCAGAGTTGAAGAAAAATGGAAGTAATCCCAGGATGAATATTTGGTTTATTCCAGTTCAAATAGAGCATATATTCAATGTCATCAAGACCCTCAAGAGGGGAGAAACTAACTATGGACCATCTAGCATGGCAGGATAATTCTCAAGATCTCATCAAGCTATCGTGAGATTCCTCTCTTTTCCATTTAGCGAGACAAGACAATTTGTTTAGCACATAGGAACTCCAGTCTCAGTACTCGAGACTCGAGTTTGTAACTTTGATGATTGGATTATCATTTGAACTTTGTAATTTGAACTCTAAACATGTGTAATGTATTGAACTTGCTTGAATTTTGAACTTTGAGCATTGATGTATGAGTCTATGATGTGTAAAACAGGCTATTTTTAGATTTCACTTCAGCGTAGTCATTTCCCACTTGGGGTCCACATTCACACACTTTTTTTTTTTTTTGCATAAATCTGTGGTCACCAGTGTGCTCAGAACTCAGAAGAACTGAAATAGGCTGAACTGCAAGTTTTAACTCCAATTGACCCCCAACAACCCTCGAGTTGGAGCCTTGCATTCAGGGAAAAAAATTCCAGGAAGATCTTGCAGAGATCTTGAGCCAACTCTCTCTTTTGAGTTGGAAAGATGGACTCAAGATCAAGATCTTGAACCATGCCACCTTGGTGGTTGATATTCCAAAGCACACCTAATAGAAGATGCCCGTAATTTCATAATAATGCTGGCATTTCCAACTGTTTGATAGAAAGGTCAAGGCACTTATCAATTTCAGCGTCAAATTCAACAACTCATCCACCAATGTAGTGGCACACCCTGGTCTTCTCCATGTATGTTCATGCATCCTCCTAATGATCTTGGATTTTAAAGCCTTTGCCATTGAAGCTGCCATGTGGAAGAGTTTTAATGCTAGGTGTGATTTTTGAATGATGACCAAAGCAGGTGTCCCCATAGCATGACCCCTTTGTAAACTAAATGCAGAAAAAGGAATTGATTTCATACGAAGGGGAAAAAACAAATCTAGATCACGAGGTTACAATAATCACAGGACTGAAATACAGCAATCCAAGTAAACAACTTTTTATGTCAGAATCCAACAGTCAGATGGGAGGCCCCTAACTATGCTATTCAATCCCTCCCATGACAAGCTGATCCATGGTTGGATCTGCTGTAACAATGTATGACAGAAAACTAGGAATTCCACATTAACAGTATCTAGTAAGTAGTAAGACACAGCTCACAAGAACACTGCTAATTCCAATCTATGAGTCAAATTACCCTCAAACTCTGGTCGAAAAGTAGGACGAACAGGGAAGCAAACAATATCAGAACATGTGGTCAATCCAAGGCTGGATTGGCTAGAATGATAGCTTGAGTCCCTCCAGCCAGAATTAGTTACTACACAGGAAAAAAAGACTAATGATGAAAACCTCCAAATCAGTGTGTAAAACAGTGAAAAGAACTAATGATGATTACCTGCAAGTAAGTGTTTAAAACAGTGAAACTAGCATTAGATAATGGAGGAAAATACGGGATGAGAAATAAAACAACCTAGGAGTAAATGGTGGTCAGACTACAACCCAAAACATAAAAGAGAGTAACAGACACAAATACTGTTGTGATGATTCTATATTTGCAACTTGCAGAAGACTTCAATGAATGATAGATATGCTAAACATAGAACAGGAAAGAACATTAAATAAAAAGAGTAAGTGAGAAAATCCCCAGAGGAAGACCATGAAGGAGAGATAAATTTCTGGAAAACTGACAGAAGTTGGTAGAAGAAGCCAAAAAAAAAAAAAAAAAAAAAACCCCCTACCCACACTTGAAAAAAAGGTGGATGGGAGAGAGAAGAATACATGGTGGATGGGAGAGAGAAGAATACACTGTGACTTAACCATCCACCATTCCAAGAATTCACCGTGTTGCTTTGCTGCTACTGCACCAAAGGAGTTTTTACTCCATTGAAGAAGCTCAGATATCTCTATCACAATCATGGGAGGCTAGCAGCCACTTCCCCATAGGAGTTCTTGCTTCATTGAAGAACCCTTCTGCATGGCAAAGGGCTCCTTCACTGCCATAACTAACTAGGATCTCCGTTAAATAGAAATACATAGTAAATAAGAGAAATCAAAGAGAAAAACAACTAGGTAGCTGATTGCACATTCACTACCTGAACTCTTAATTGCAAAGCAGCTTGTAGGACTGTAGCAACATCGATGATTCTAAATCTCAGAGATGAAACCTCAATGTGATACCATCTTGTAGTGGTTTCAGCATGTTTACTAAATTTCACAAGTTTTGACCGGAACCACCCATAGAAATTCACCTATCCATATAGAAACTTGATGGACCTGAGAGTTCGGAGTTGAACATGGTTGACTGAAACTTATTTATACCAAATATCTGAAGTACATTTACCTGAGAAACTTTTCTTAAATAAGCAAATATCCCTCAGTTGAATCCAATAAAAATAGTTGGCAGCTTTTTCAACTTTCAAATGGGTTTCTTCTCAAATCTAAAAATTTTCATCAACTTGTCATGATAAAGCATGACTAAAAACTGTAATAACTGGCATTGGAATGGTAGGGAATAAAAGAGGGGCGGGGGGGGTATGGGAAACAACAAAATAATAGGAATTGATGTTGGTAAAAATTACAACACAAAACAGAATAGAGAGTAACAGAACCAGAAACCATGAGATGGTCCCACGGTTGTCAAGGCAGCACCTAGGTGATGTCCATGTGCTTTGGTGGTTCCTAGGCATCCAGGTGCCATCTTATTGCCTAGGCAATGCCTTGTCGCCTTGATATCTCCCCACTTTGGATGCATTGCTCGCATAGACGCCATGGCAACTATTGGATGGTTCTAAGCTGGAAACCTGCCTTACACTTTGATGGTTGAGAAATATGATAGAAAAGAAAAAAAGATTCAAAAGGAAAGTAAATTATACCTCAAGGAAAGCCATAGCAAGCAAAGACATATGCTTGCTACAAAACTAAGAATCAGTAGAAGGAACATAGACGATGAGAAGATAGGAGGGAGAAGAGCATATGATTTGGCTTGAACATGCACCATTCTAGTGATTGAGTACCCTTGGTTGCTGCTGCTTCACTAAAGGATCTATTACTGCACTGAAGAATACCCAAATCCCTTATTGTGTGGTCAAGGATCCCTGGCTGTCACAACTAATGGGCCCTCAATATCTTCTAAAATTTTTTCCCTATCCTGGCTCCCCACTAGCTCGCCTTAATGGTTTAATGGGCTTAAATTATCTTATAACATATGAGCCTAGAATTAGAAGACTTAAGCAAGGTATCTCAGGGTCTGAAAAGACACTTAAGCATGGGCTGCTCTTTGGCCTTTATTTTCCTTGAATAGACCTTAACTCTACATCAAGCAGCCTTGGCTTAGTCAACTGAAAGACAACTTCTTTGGCAACTTTCTCATTCACTTGAAAGTAGGATAGAAATAACAACAAAGAAGGCTTTAATCTATGTTTTTCCCCAAAGTTCTGGAGAGGCTCTACCTAACACATCTTGACATCAGCTATAAGAGGGTTTTGGCTACTGTTACAACTTCTTCCCAAGCATTAAGACTAAGCATGTTCAAAATGCAAGATCTTCATTTAGAATGATAAATGCCATAGAATTTCGCAATTCTACTCATGAGATGTGACGGGACAAATAATTGGCGAATTGTAGATTCCATGCTTGCAGTGAGAACTAAATGTATATGATGCTGTGCATGAGAATAGGTACAAGGAAAATACACAGGAGCCCATGGCATGGCAGCAGAAAAACTGCGTGTCTCCAAAAATGAGTTTGAGACTATCAATGATTTAACACGTCTTGGACGGTGCTGAGCAAATAGTTGAGCCAGGAAACCTCCCAGTGATGTTCCATAAAGATGTACCTGTTAAATAAGAATAGTGAGCTCACCTAAGAACTTTAATGGTTGGGGAAGTAATGAAATGGTGAACGAACACAACCATGCAACTCAGTACAACATAGAGCATTGTATTACTCCTAACTCTGTATAAACACCAGCTGCAAAGCCTAATTTCCTGACCTCCAGAAAAGAGATCCCATTCTGGTTCCAGCTTAAAGATATTATTTCAAATAGCACATATGAGCATCAGGAAAATGACACGTAGCTTGAAAGAGTGTGTGTGTGTGTGTGTGTGTGTGTTTCACATATAAAAATAAATAAAAATAAAAACACCATGGAACTAGCCATGTGTTTGACAGGCTAAACACACCATGGACTGCAGCGTTCAAAATTTTGGAAGTTAGAGCCTGTGTTACAGCAGAGATCCTAAAACAATTATTTGAATTTTGATTAAGAAACAATTTTAAGCAATCAATTAGAAACTCTCTTTCCAGATGGAATTGCTTCAAGATAGATTACTAGTATTTGTTAAATTCAACAATAAGCAACTGAGCTAGTCAAAATCCCCCAGGTCGATGGAACAAAACTAGGGTACAGGCATAAACCATGACCTTTTGAGATCCAACAGACCCTCTACCCATATTCAACCTTTTCTCAGCTACTGCTATAAGAATAAAAATTTACAAGATTGATAGAAATGCTCAAACACACAACTTACTAACCAACAAAATGCAATACATATTAGCAAGCCTTCTGAGGTCTGCTGTCAGTGTCACTAAAGTGCTTGATATCTAATTATGCACCAGGATGAAATTCTATTAAGCAATGAAAACATTGTCCCAGAAAAGCGAAAATAACAAGATTAAATTCCACGTGAAAACTTATGAATAAAGAATATTTGGGATGTGACATACACACCACAAGTAAAAGTCTAGGTGACTAAATTTAACATCATTACACACTACAGGTGTCGAAAGCTAAACACAACCTTCCCAAATATAAAAATAATAATAAGAAAAGGAAAGTAAGTCATAAAAACTAGAAGATTACGTACTCCAAATAGGAAATACCAAATTAGTGAGAAGATATAAGCAGTATCAACTCAATTGAAATAAATGTGAGATCAAAAGCAAAAGAAAGCCCCCAAGATAAGCATTTAAAAAAAAAGAGGGAGAACTCCCTGGACACAAACAAAAGAAACCAGAATGGCAGGGAAGGGGGAGAATACGAAAAAAGAAACCCTTCCAGAGAAAGATAGAGCAAAAGGCCTAGACCAGAACAGATGGTCAGCAATAGGCTGCTTGTCGCTTGCCATTTGCAGTCTGTAGGTGTTAGCTACATTCAACAGTTGTTTAATACAAATTAACAAGAATGTTATATGGGAACAAACCAAGCATGAAACAACATACATTTCAAACATGCCGTTCATTCACAATACCTATATGGTTCAAAAAGATATTTTGTACTCAGAAAAATCATAAATGACACATCTATGTGTTTCATGGCATTTATATTTGTTATGCATGATATTCTTAACATCATCATTAACAATAAAATAGAACATAGATGGTGGGACAGCATATGGAGATACACATTATGCATTTTTCTTCAAGTTCAATACAGGTGAACCGAATGCACAAGGATTCAGCCATTGCAGGGTCGGAGGGGTCATCAACCTCCTTTCGCAGAGAGGTTTTTCCCAGACTCTAAACTGATCGTTTAGTCACAATGGAGCAATCTCACGTTGCACCAAGCATGGAATAAATTTTGCTCAAAATTGTCGAAGCATTTTTTCAAATCAAAACGAAGTTACAAAAATTCTGTCAGAACTAAATGTTTCAACCGAAACGATATATAGCAGGTTATAAAACCTCTCTGTTTCGAGTGGAACCTGCATTATTTTGCAGGTTCTGCAAGTTTCGATCTGTTCCGCTGCTCAAAATTTTGACCCTCTTTTAAAATTAATTTTTTTAATTTCTCTTGCATTCTACCCCGATTTCACCTCATTTTAGCAACTCCTTTACATTCCTTCTCAACTCTTGCTCCTCCATTCATTGTTGGGTTTTTGAGAATAAAAGGTGAGTTAACAAAGGTCTCCATTCTTTTCTTTTTTTGTTTTGTTTATGGCTTTTTTTTTTTTGGTTAAATTTGTTTATGGCTCAAATCAACTTAGATTGCTTTCAAATTAAAATATTTTTAGTCTAGGGTGTTGATTTATGATTATGAAGTTAAAATTAATTTTTTCATATTGCTACTATTTTTTTATTTTTCTGTATTTAAAAACCCTTTTCCAAAATATGCATATTCCTCGAACCAAAAAAAAAAAATGTATATTCCTAAAATACACATGCATACACTCGTGTATGAGTTTGAAATTGATGAATGTGAGACACCATCACTTCATCTATGCTGTGATGGTGTTGAATTGGATTTTTTTTTGTTACTAATTATTAATTTTAATTGTTTGAAAAATATTAAAATATTTTCAAAAATTATTTAAATATTAAAAAATACTAATTAATTTGTTATATCTTTTAAAATAGGAGATTATTAATAGTAGCATGTATGTGATTTTTTGAGCTTATTGTAATGCTTTTTAAGATTCTTAGTATGAATTTTTTATATTAGGCACTCACTTTGAAAGTTGTCAAACATAGCCTAGCAACCCGGGAGGCCATTGACAACCAATAAAAAGAAGAGTGAGTGCAATTATTCCAAAAAAAAGATATGAGGAGGTGGCGCCACTAGATTGAAGGTGCATCTAGCTAGGGGAAGTGGGGATATAGTAGGATGCCAAAGGGTGCCCGCAGAGGTCAAGAAGGCAAAATGACCTCTTACTTGGTTGAGGGAAAGCAAAAGAGGAAAAATAAGAGAACAAAGAGGGAGGAGTTCGAGGATGCATGCCTTAATGACCTTTAAGAGCCAAGAGAGCAGGATTTTGATCAAAAGGAGCTAGGAGAGTATGGATGTGACCCTGACCCAGAGTTCGCATAGATGATGAGGGCAATGATGATGAGTAAGGAGTAGGCTAAGATTGATGACATGAGAAGGCAGCAGAGGGCTATGGGTTTTGGGTCCTTTAGAGAGCCAATAAGTATGGGAGGCACACGCAGCTCCCAAGTCCCTATGAGGAGGAGTCAGAGTGTGAGGGAAGAGATTCCTATCCCACGGGCCCCAACAAGGGGTCGAGCTTCATCAGCACATCCTACATATCTGGATCTTGAGATTCTTTGTAATGATCCGGCCCTATTTAGGAGGCTTGAGCAAAAGCAGAGAAAGTTGAAGCACTTGTGAGGGAGTGTGCAGGAGAAAGTGGGGATGGCTTTCTCCAAGTGGGCTATGTACCATAGTATTTCAGCACATATAGCCCAAGGGCCCTACCAAAGGATATGATTGTGGAGATAGGCAAGGTTGGGAGTGGTGTATAGGGGCCAACCCACATGAGATATATAATGTCTATTTGCCTAAATATAAAGAGGATTAAAATGAGTACATTAATGGATTAAAGCCCATGTGAGCTTATTATGGAATGACAATGGTGGCTGATGGTTGGACTGGTCCTACTAGATAGTCCATCATCAATTTCATATTGAATTGTGACAAGAGGACAGTGTTCCTCAAGTCAGTAGATGTGTCCAGTGAGAAGAAGGATACAAAATACATTTACAAATTATTGAAGCAACTAGTGAAGGAGGTTAGAGTGGAGAATGTGATCCAAATCGTGACTGATAATGGCTCCAACAACAAGAAAGTTGGGTTGAAGATGATGTAAAACTCCAAGTATCAAAACATGTTTCTACTTCTAGTAATAATTTTAATTTTTAAATACATATTACATATACACTTTATGGCTTTATGGCTTTATATTGATGCCTTGCTAGACAACTATAGGCTCTTTTGTACTTAATGTGCTGCTCACTGCATTGACTTAATGCTAAAGGACATGAGAAAGGTCAAGCTTGTGAAGAAGACCGTGGAGTAAGCCCGACAAATTAACACCTTCATCTATAACCACACCTATACATTAAAGATGATGAGGGACAAGTCTCAGGGTGACTCAGTGAGGACATACATAACTAGATTTGCTACCAATTGGATAGCACTGCAGAGCTTTAAGAGTAGGACAACTGGCCTTAAGAGCATGTTTACATCAGAACAATGGTTTAACTGGGAGGCTCTTCATCCATAGGAGGAAGGAGAGCATAGTTGACCATATAAAATCAAAATTTATGAAATAATATGAGGACAGTGGTGAAGATGCCTGAGCCTATGATGCATATGTTGAGGATGGTAGATCAGCAGAGAATACCTACTCTACCACACATATGGGCTACCGTAGATAGGATGAAACAACAAGTTGTTCAAGTTTACCCACAAGCAACAAGAAAATCCTCGACATCATCCAAGTTAGATGGGAGTTTATGTTGCAGCATCCACTACATAAGGCTGGTGAGTAGTTAAATCTATGAATCAATTTAATTTTCATTATATTATCACACTATTAAGTATTGATTATTCTCTCTTATTTTTGCTTTTTCTTACACAACATACTATCTAAATCCTAAGTGCCATTACAATAACAATCTTGGGATGAGGTAAGATTTGATAGATGCCGTCCAAACTATAGTGGAGAGGTTGGAACTGGATCCATCCAAACCGACAATCATCCTAATGGACGTGAGATTGTGATTTGATGTTCACAATTCATAGTTTTATACTATGTTATTAAGTATTAACTTATTGTTTTTTTTTTTTTTTTTTTTTTTCCCTTCTTCTTTATATATTAGATAAATGAAGGCATTTAGGGATGCCACTAGGAGCTTTGATCATCCCATGGTTATTTCAGGACGGGAACCCGCCTCTGGGGGTTAGTTAATTCGTTATATATTTAATTAGTTATATTATAGCTTTAAGTTGTTACTTAAATATTGAAATGACTTGGAGTTTATGTTTGTTGCAGCTAAATGGGGGTTGTAATTTGGATGTGACTCACCCCATTTGAGTACGATTGCATGCAAAGTGTTCTCCCAAACATGTTCTACCACTAGTTGTGAGCGAAATTGGAGCACCTTCAGCCTCATCCACTCAAAGAGGCGTAACCGATTAAGTGTGAAGCCTATAGAGGACCTTGTCTATCTACACTATAATATGAGACTGAGGGAGGATCATATTAGACAAGAGCTGGATAGAGAGAGAACAATATCGAGTTGGCCAACATATTTGAGATGGATGATGATGATAACCCAGTAGTTGATTGGATTAGGGACAGTGGAGAGCCCTTAATGGATGAGGAGGGAGATCATCCCAGTAGAGAGTGCCCACCCATCCCTTAGTGCCACACCCTAGTGCATCCACCCAAAGTGAGGATTTGATTGTCTGATCGACACTAAGGATGATGCGAATTAGACATCCCCCGACAACGACGAGGATGATTACAATGATGATGATGGTGATGGAGGCGATGAGGAGGGTGTTGGACTTTATGATCAAGATTTAGCTGATCTTAGGGACAGATAAGGGTGTCAATCGGTATGGTTTCGGTAATTCGGTACTATACCAATTTTGAATACCTAAAACCAAAACCGTACCATACCGAATTTACACGGTACGGTTTGGTTTCAGTATTTGCAAAAACGGTTCGGTATGGTTTCGTTATTAAATCAGTGCGGGAAAATAGTTTAAACAAGGTAACTAGTGCGGTACAATTTAGTACGAATGAACCCATGCCACTTTTGTCATTAACTCATTAAGATCTTAATGAAATTGCGATCAAACAATCGATAAAATCTAATATTAACAGAGACAAAGCAAGTAAATGTAAGAAGAGGAGTGAAGGACGAAATAAAAAACTGAAATAGGGAATTAGGGATAGAGTAAAGGCAAAGTGTTTTAATTTTAAAATTACATTTATATTTTTTAATTTGGTACGGTACCGATTCGGTACGGTTTAGGTACATACCGACAGTATGAGTACCAAAAATCGGAACCGTACCGAATTTTGAAAGGTATGGTGCGGTTTTAGATGGCGTGGTTCGGTACGGTTAAACGGTTTTAGTACGCAATTGACACCCTCAAGGACAAACCACCACCACTGGCACCAGCACCAACAGTACGTGAGAGTCAAGGAGGGGGAGGATAACCATCGAGATTCATAGGCGAGAGTCAATTCACCCATGTGACACAGGATTCAGACTATAGTGGAGCTACCTCTCGAGGCAAAAATGTTTCATTAACATATTTAAGGAAGGGGAAGGGGAGACATCACGGATATGGCACGGAGGACACACCATCATATGGGTCTTACCATCCGTATGATGCGGTTAGCTTGGTGGGATTTATGAGATCGATGAGAATAGATGATTCCAGAGACTCCACCTCTAGAGGATCTGAATGGCATATGCCCACAGAGTCCTCATATGATACTGCTTTGGAGAGTGTTGGTTCTACTTAGTCGACTTATAGAGCTTATCGTTATGGACCTTATGGTGACCTTCCTAGCTATCAGACTTAGAGTCAACCACTAGTGAAGCCTTATGGTTATGGAGCTTATGGTGTCACTCCCACTATCATCTATTGAAGTCAGCCATTGGAACGTTACTATCAGTATAGAGCTTATGGTGTCCCTACCTCTACCGACGACTAGGGTGTTTCTTCGTTTGTTGAGCAGACTTCCACTCTATACCACAACCACCACCAGCCCTTCCATCTGCCGTTGATCCAGTTCCTTATCCAGAGATTCCCAAATTCCCACCATCTAAACATCTTAGACATGTGGATGAGGCCACATACAGAGTTGCATTTGTCAATTATCTGGAGCAAACATCATGGGATGTGTATTGTCATTTGTATGGGGTGTAGAGGGAAGAGGGAGACATGGAATAGAGTAGACTTGTACTTGGTAATATTCTTAGCTCTTCTTATAAATACTATATACTTGAATGTTATCTTTTCAATGGTTTTTTTGGTAAACTAGAAGTTCCATTGTGTTATTATGTTTGAAGTAGGTAGTATGCAAGAATCCAGATCATTTTGAGTTCATATGAGGATCGAAACTGAAGTTTAAAACTTCAGGGGGAAAAATCAAATGTTTTGACCAAAATTTCTCATGTAACCGGGTGATACTTTTACCATGTCTTGGAGGAAAATGCAATAGTTCAAAAACAACCAGAATTAACAAGAGACAACATATACAAGTATAGCTCCAGGATTTGGTACCAAACCTGGTTAACCAAGGTTAAATTTTTCCTGAAACAAAAAAGAGACCCAAAATGGTCATTTGACTTCAGAAACTGCTTTGAAAGTATATGTTGTACCGACGAGATGCTTATCTATCTGGTCCTCTATCATGTGGACAAAAACATGTACTACCACATGGCAAATACCAGCGTATCATTATAGTTCAGCATGCATAGTGATGCCACAAAGAACCTATTTTAATTTAAACCAGAAAAAGCTTAAAAACTATAACCATATATTCAAACTGTATGAATAATAATCAATTCTGAATAACAAGAACCAGTACAAGAAGAAAACATAAAAAGGAAATTGCTACTTACATGGTGAACATCAATAGCATCCAAAAACTTTTCAAATGCTAGAACCCACTCGTTGTGATTCCATATGCGAGGTATATCAATAGAAATCACACGATAACCCTGAAACAAATGTACGGCACCTCGTTAATAAATTAGGGAAAAAGGTGCATGACAGGCCAGAGACCACCAAAAAATGGTGCAATTTAGTGACAGTTTTTCAAAAAATAGTATGCAGAACAATGAGAAATACACCTGAGGACCTGCCTCGCTTTTTAGCTCTGTTCTCCCTGGTAACTAATTATATTTTCTACTGAACTTTTCTAAATAAGGAAAAAGGCCAGGGAAACAGTCTAAATGACAACCAAAGGACTATGTTTGGAGAGCCACCGTCCACAGTGCCCAGCAATCCAAAAGCTCTGTTATCTGGACACTTCAGATAGGAGCATTTTTCTTAGTCACACACCTGTTGCAAATTTGACATCAACACCCGCCCCACCAACAAGACTCTGACATGGTAGCAATACCAATAGCAGTTCCACCCCAACATGGCACTGTCTTGGCTTTCTTCGTGTACCAATGATAAAATGGTCAGGAAGAATAGAACAGGAGTAGATAATTGGGATGTTCGGAATGAGTCCCATTTTTTCCACTTCCCAAGAGGCTGCACCAGGGATGGTCCTAGTCTGATGATTAGTGCATGACGTGGTGGCTCTCAAATGCATGCCCCATCTTCACGGTGGCAGCTCAAGCTTTTAAAGTCACACCAAGTAATGGCCCCCAATAGATAAGTAAATAGGAAAGATAAAGCTTCGCTACAGAATTTATGCAATACGGTTCAACAAATCATAATATGTGATAACTCTGCTGAAACAAATTTTAAAGACAATACAAATAGTTTAGCTGTACCCTCACAAAACACATGCACTTTATCAACTACTCCGATAAGACTAACAGCATTATTTATGTAACATTTAAGTACTAAAATCAACCAAACAGTAAACATTCTGTGCCTTCTCACTAATCTGAACAAACATTAATGGCACTACAAACTATATGAAAGACCATCAGTTGACTGCAAATCTTATTTCCTTAACATCCTTCCTTTGTCACAAATCCAACAAATCTACACCTAAGTAAACTCACTGACAGAGTTCTGATTTAGTTTTCCTCACCTCTATCTGATATCTTGGATATCATTTGTCCGTTCAGCTTCAATAATCTCCACACTTCTAAGAGGTTAAAGATAATATTACTTTTAGTCAACCTTACCTTCTTAGAGCACTTAAATAAATTTCCTCGGAAAGTACAATTTATTTATCTCAATCCTTGCAGTCCCCAGAGAGTAAAATAACCAAGGCAGATGCACCTCTCTCGGTTAAAAAGGTAAACCAATGCACGCTTTCGAGGAATAGAAGGGCATACCTAGTGCAAGTGGCTTCCAACACCATAATTGCCAAGGTTTTGCCTGAGGTGAACCCCTTGGTACTTAAGTGCCATGACAACTAATATCACCTGAGTTGCCTAGTTGTGTTTGCTTTGGCAGTTTCTCCCTGCTTTGTGGAGAGTCTACTCTCCAATTCAAGCCCCATGACCACCAGGTCAATATGGAGTAACCTTATCAATGCACAGAAGTTGCAATGCATACTTCAACTATGTGACAGCTGACTCCATATCAGTTTGTATTCATTTAAGATGACATAGTATTCTTGGAAATAAATACAACTACCACAGTGAATCACATGGGACTGCTAAATATGCAGCTAGTATATCAGAATTATGTTATAAACAAAAGGGCTTCTTTAAGAGAATGAGAAGCTCCCTACAAAAGAAACGCAAACTATGTGGTGCCCAAAACAACCATGAGATCCTCTCCTGTCATTTGAATCAGTATGTTGAACTACTTAGACAAGTTGTTTCAAGTATTCAGATGGGTTCTTAAACACAAAACATTGTCTTGGTAACTCATTCTCAGATTCTTGAAGTGTACTGAAAGGGGGTATCAACAGCATGTAACTGAATTTCGACAAAGTTACATCATCAGATTCACTACCTTCATGGACAATAACATTATCTGCTTGTAGTAGACATCTGCAGTTCCCGCTGTCCCAGGGATACAGATAACCGGAGGTACCACTTTTGGCCCAAAATCATAATACCGCCACTGTTTTGATCCAATCTACAACAAAAAATAATTTGTGGACAACAGATTTATTAAGCATCAGAACTGTATTCCAACAACGAAGCAAGAAATCATTTTTTTCTCACCAAAAACCCACAATTCAATAACTCAATCAACTGACGAGCTGAAAACCGACTTAAGATACCAAAATCAGGGACAGTATCAGATTGAATTAGATATAAACAGATAGTCAACTAAACGACTTGAAACGTGAAAGTAATCCCATTTGAAGAAAAAAAAGGAGAGAATCAAAGAACAGATAATTGCAGAGAGATTCTGAAGAAGGATCAAACGTACTGTGATCTTGTGGAGGGGTACTTTGGACTTGAAGTGAATGTAATCACCAGGCGCCGAAAAGACGCCCTTCATTGTTGCTGATCAAATTTGCCCATCAGAAAAAAGTGGTTTAATCGATTTCAGATCTCAAACCCGAATTCAGATTTCGGCGGTTTTCAATTATAATTTGTAAATTAATCCATTGGAAGCGAAGACGAGGCCCGCGTGGCCCCTCCTCTCTTCTTCTCTCCTGTACGAATTGTTCTTCACCAGCTTGTCAAAACTGAATCAGACACCAACGAATTATTGATCATGAAATAGAAAACCTATTAAAATAAGGGTTTCCCTGGTATACTGGTAGTTAGGAACGTAGGTTACAATAATTAGCATGCTCCATTTTAGGGCTTGGGCTGTTTAAATATTTTCTTGGGCTCGATTTAAATATCTTATGAAATATCCACATCGCATCTCCCATAATAGTTTTGCAACGGCCGATACTGATACTAAACCGGGATTTTGTTTTCTAAGATTCATCCGGACTAGCTTACGTGCACCTCAACTACAGTTTCATGTGAGTTTTTATAATTAATAATGGCGGCGGCAGTAGCGGAGCCATGTGGGGACAGAAGGGGGCCATGGCCCCTGGATTTTTGAAAATTTAAAGATGCCTACATATTTTCTTAATTTTCTCACTTTATGTGTGAAATACCACTATTTGGCCCCCTCCAAAAATTAAAAATAAAAATTTAAGATATAGATGATGAGTACAAATGTCATTCTTAATTATAATTAAATGGTTATCATTAAACCCCTAGTTTTAAAGAATAAAGGGTTAAATTTTAATTCAAAAATTAACTCACGATCCATAAATTTCTCCCTATATTCTCTCTCATATTTTCATTCATATTTATTCTCTCTCATCAATCTCCTATTTTATTCCTATTTCTTCTCTCTTTTTCTCACATATCTCACAAAATATTGGAGTAATTAGCAGATATTGGAATTTTCCTAAATCTTCTCCATAGTTATCAATATTCACTCTCTCTTTTTCAAATTATTCCTCTCTCTCTCACATTCACGATTTTTCTAATATTCATTTCATAAAATATAATTTTTTTTTATTTAGTTGTTATTTCTTTCTCCTAAAATTTGATTCTACTAGTAGCAATTTGAATCTCGTTAGAATTCAGCCATTGATTTTATCAAATGTAATCATAATCATTGATTTTTTTTTTTAATCCTTAAACTTTTTCTTAAAATTTCATTCTTATTAATGGAAATTCAAATATTGCTTAGAATTTCAGCTGAATTTACCTAAATTTTTAATGTAGGTCCCACACATCAAAATATAATAAAATTTTATGAGATGGGACCCATGGTGGGTCCTGGCCCAGGTATATTCAGCCCCCCAATGTTCAATCCTGGCTCCGCCCTGGCCTCCAAAGCTCCAACACCACTCCTTGAGTTACCCTCTAAAATT
Organism: Hakea prostrata; assembly: GCF_041222555.1. Classification (NCBI taxonomy): domain Eukaryota; kingdom Viridiplantae; phylum Streptophyta; class Magnoliopsida; order Proteales; family Proteaceae; genus Hakea; species Hakea prostrata. Next base: position 70,391,858 of record NC_142600.1, on the reverse strand, counting down.
AATGCTACCCTAATTTACCCAATTTATCAGTCAAACCCCCAATAAAGGTAAATATATCAAAGAGACTCATTGTGGTTATAATCACACTTAAGAGCAGACATAAGCAAGTTAAACTTTTTAAAAAGGCAAAATACCCTTAAACAAAAAACCATATTTGTTTTTTTTTTTGTGACTTGTCTTTATCTTTCTTTTATGTTTGCAACCTTTCTTATTCTTGAATTCTTGCATCTTTTATATGATTTATATTCTACAACAAATGTGGGGGTATTATTGAAAATGAATAGATAAAAACTAAGACTAATAGTGTTAGTTATAGGGGGTTGCCTGATATAATGGGTAATTTGGAGGATGGCATTAATTTTGGGGGCGACACTGAAAATTTCCCAACTTAGCCATCACTAAGTGTTGACTCAATTGGTAGTGACTAACACATCTTAGTGAAGAGGTCCAGATTTGACTCTCTGATAGGACATCCATTTATAATAGCCCTCACCCTTAATAATACAATATATATAAAATTACTCGTTACAAAATTAAAAAAATACTTGTACTAAGCCAATACCATATCCATGCAAATAGGGAAAAATAAAATCAAAATATACCATTCACTTTTTGAGGAATATTAAGCAACAAACATTTGATCTTGTGAATCTCCAAAGATTCTAAATCCAATATCGTATTGATTTCTTTATGCCAATAACCATTTCGAAAACGTGTACCTTTTTCAAAAAAAAAAAAAAAAGTGTACTTTTTTCATGGTAGATGCTCTTCAAGGGTGTTTGGCTTTAGTACTGGACAATTAATACGCAATATTGAACTGCCTATAGTCCAGATATAAAGCCGTGGTCCCTTTTGTTTTTATTTATTTATTTTTTTGAGTTTCAATGGTATCGTTCAAAATCTTTAGAGCAAATCTCACTGGTACCTCAAAATGGAGGCCTTAAAGTACTGACACTCCACTTTATGTTTAGAAAGCACATAGACCCCAAAATATAATTTTTATTGAATATATTTGTCAAATTTATCATTGAAAACAGTTAAATTACTGTTTATTTTCAAAAAATATCCTTATAATACATAGTGTCTGAAAAATTTTCAGTGACAAATTAGACAAATATTCAATTTTGTGGTTTATGTGCTTTTTAAACATAAAGTGGGAGTGTCAGTGATTTGATTTCATTTTGGGGTGCCAGTGCAATTTGCTCAAAACTTTAAAAAAAAAAATCAAAACAAAATTGACCTGGACCATAGAAATTATACAATACTGAAGCTCAACCCACTCCTAGGACTAGCTATCTGTGTGGTAACCACGATGAAGTTTTTGAATGTTTGATTTGATAGCCCAACTCAGCCCGACCAGATATTACCATTACATTGGACAGTTTGCAACCATGTGACATTCTAGATTGTTTTAGGAAAAACTACGTGATTAGTTACTTTTGGGGTTTCTCTTTACAAAAATTACCACTCAGTGTTTCACTTAGCATAACTAGCTAAAATTGAGTTTGTCTTTACAAAACTAACTAAAATAATGGTTTTTCATTCATTTGGACATTGTTATCCCTAAAATTGATTATACCAAAATGGGATAAAAATGTCCAAAAAGTATGAAAAATTAGTGAATTTTTCTTTTTGGACAAAATAATAATTTTCACTCTTTTATTTTGCTTTGTAAATAGGATCAATCGCATTCTTTTCTCCAACAGCACCATGATCAACTGCACCCACCAAAATTGGCAGCACCCTTTACTCATAGTAAATGCCTATCATTTTCATTTTCTAAAACACTTGGAAGAAAAAAACATACAACTAACTACAAACTTAAAAAACCAAAATAATATTGGACAGTTGTCCTTTATGGGAAAGACAGTTGTCCTTAATTATCAATAAATGCGATGGAATGGTATTTTCCTTTTGTATTATAATGAGGGTTTCGGGAACTGTGTGAGCCTTTTAGATTAGGGTTTTCTCTTTCAAAAGAATAATAAATTAGAAACTTTTCAGAAACACCCAAATAACGTGGACAGCCTTGAATGCTATGCATTAAATAATACGCAGCACCTGGCCAACAATCGAGATCGGAGGTACGTTGATATTACTATTGGTAGTACAGTACCATTGAAGTTGAACCCAAAATAATGAGTGAAAAGAAAAAACATTGGATAACCCTATCAAATTGTTAATGAGTTCAGAAAATATATCTTAAATTTACAGAATAGTATACTCAAAAAATTCAATTAAGCCATGATTATATAATTTTTAAATTATCCTCTATCAATAGGTCTAGAACACACAATTGTCCAAATGCAAGAAACAAAGGAGGATGAACCCGAGGCACAAGAGCTCAAACCACATAAAAGTAAGCTTGAGACCACTAGACCACCCCTTGGTTTATCCATTATTTTCCTGATTTAATGTATTAGGCCATGCCAGAAATACAGAAAAGTTGTCTCCTACTTTTATAATAAGAATCAGAGCATGACACAGTAGCTTGATCCAGTTGAATGATAACTTTGAATGGGAGTATAATTTAAATCCAAGTAATCATAAGATTATATATTAATTAAGATTATATATTAATTAGAGCTGAACTGGGTTAGGGCATGTTTCGTTACATGAATCCAGATATTTGAATGCAAGATTTATATCCGTTTGGTTGTGAAAATTCATGAAATCTAGAAATTCATTTTTTTAAACTAAAAACGTGAATATGTAGATTTATGGATATGGATTTCATTCCTATTATAAAAATACTAAACATTTGTGTATTCACAAAGATCACAAATGAATCCATGTATTTTATTCTATAAATTCAGTTAACCAAACAGTTAATTTTATGAATTATGACTCCCTAGATTTGAAATCTCTAGACTCATTTAGGGCCTGTTTGGTTACATGAGTCTGGAGATTTCAAATATCTAGAGATTTGAAATCTATAGATTTCAAATCTATAGAGTTATAATTTATAAAATTAGATGTTTGGTTGTGGAATGAAATTTGTGGATTCATCCTAAAAAACTATTTGATCGACATGATTTTTGTGAATGTGCAAATGTATAGCTTTTTTGAAATCTCTGGATTTCATCCCTTACCCATAAATCTACAGATTCACGTTTTTAGTGTAAAAAGGTGAATCTCCAGATTTCATGAATCTGGAGATTTTTACAACCAAACGGGTATAATTTTCAGATTCATGAATCCAGAGATTTGAAATCTCTAGATTCATGTAACCAAACAGCCCTTAACCAAACACGCCCTTAATCAGCCTGGCTGTTACCACTTTTAGCTACCTGATTGATTATTTAAATTGAAGTCATCCATGTTAGTTCTTACAATCTACCATTGGCCTGGTAGCCATCATCTTAGATTGTAAACCATCCATTTCAGTTCTTTTTGAAAAAAGGTGCTTTATAATTTCTAATAAACAACAAGGTATTAATCAAAAAATTTATATTAATTTTTTACAAAAATAAGAATAATAATAAGTGAAAAAATCACAAAACAAGATAGCCTTTCTACCCATTATCATTACCATTACGAATTTTCTCAAATGGAAAGTGGGGGAGGGGGCAAATACTAATATTTCACAAATAAAAAGAGGGCCAGAAAGGTTTTTTCCATCATGAAAGATCAAACCTTGACCTCAATTAGGGGCGTTAGTCATTGTCATCTGAGCAAATGCTTGATGGTATGCATCTGAGTTCCTATAATCTATAACTGATTGGTCTGGTCTCCTCTTACATGGTAAGTAGTTGAACACCATAATTGGTGCTGCAAAATTTGATCATTTCAATACCAGCAAAATGTCACCATTTAAACAAATGAAGGTGCCATAATTGAGACAAACTACATTCATTTCTATAAGATGAAAGACCATATCACAATGCAATTCCTAGATTCTGAATTCCCTCCTCTCCTCCCCCATTTGCCTGAAACATAATAAACAATCATAATCCTTCACCCTATGTTCAAACAAATTCTCCTCTAAAAGAACCCAAGTTCTCCATTCAACCCCAAGGAATTTCATTAAATACAATTATCTTTAATTTCTTCCAATTAATCGATCCACTACAGATTTGGAACAAGGTTGCAGTCTTCAGAGCTACAATTGCAATATTAATTCATTAGAATTCTTGTCTTGTCAAGTCATTGAATGCATGAGAGACTTCTCAGACTCCTCTTTGAGAATATCATACTTGACATAACATGATTATTGACAGATCAATCTAACTGCTCTTGGTTCCACCATTTTTCTATTCAATCACAAATATTTAGGTTCCTAATTCTACCCTGAAAGCAAGACAAATTAATAAACATTCACAGATTGTAAACTAAAACCATCAAATCAGAACTTCATTACACTGAGATACGAGGTGCCAATTTGAAAAATGAGACCATTTTCATGATCAGTAACAGCCATCTGACTCTGCAAATTCTTAAAAATTAAAACTTGAATTAACTTGGGAGTATATCTAAATAGCAGGAATTGGTTAATAAGAACTCTTGCACTTGACATTGATTCATCAATAGAAATGAGCAGATACTACAAAAAACAGATTCAACTCCATGGAAATTGTTCACAGCAACAGAAAAGCACCACTAAAGAATCGTGCACCTACAAATTCTTCATAGAAGGCAATGAAAGGGAGAAAAGTAAAATTGTTCAAAAAACTTACATTTAATTGCGAATAGTTCCATGTTTTCGCCAATTCAATACCCCTCATCAAACTTACAATCACAATGCTAAAGGGGGGAAATATCCACACATATCGTCACAACTACCAGTAAAAATCCAAAACATAGCGAGAAGAAACCCTAAAAACCAAACATCAGAAATTAAAGCAACACGTACAGACTCCTCGCAGAAATCAATCGACTAGGAAGAAAATGGGATTATATCAACAGAAATGATGTAGATTACATCACTTGGCGACCATGCGGACGATGAAATCCTCGTATTTGATTCTACCATCGGATCCAACATCAACCTCACGGATCCACTCGTCGAATTCGGAAGCCTCGAGTTTCTCTCCAATGCTGGTAAGGATATGACGGAGTTCAGTAACGGAGACATAGCCGGTGGATTCCTTATCGATGACCTGGAAAGCGTCAAGGAGCTGACGATCGAAAGGCTCAAGCTTCATGTGTTTCTTCATGAGTTCGAGGAAGCGAGGGAAATCGAAGGCTGAAGTGAGTTTTTCTTCGGTGACGATCTGTTTAAGCTGAGCTTGTGTAGGGTTTCCACCCAGAGATCGCATCAAGATCCCTAACTCGGATGCAGCGATACGACCATCACCATCTGTGTCAAAGAGAACGAAAGCCTCCTTCATCGATGCCACTTGGTCTTGGCTCAGATCTTTCCCCATGATTTCAGCTGCTTTCGCTCTCAAGCTCAGCTGTGATTATCGGATCTTCTTCCCTTCTCGGGAAGCCTGCGTTCGCTGGGGAAAACTCAAAAGATGTTTGGGTTTTCTTGTTGGTTAGTTAGCGTTTGTTTAGGGCCTTAACGAGTTCAAATTTTGAATTGATTTTTGGGGAGACATGGCGACCATGATTGCACCAGTCTAACGTGGGCCAGCTTGGGGTGAAGAAAGAATCTCTTCGTATGTCCACTGTGACTTGGCTGCAAGGTTTAAAGGAAGAATCTCTTCATATGTAACCCCAAGGTGTGGCTCAGTTGGCAAAGCTCAACGCTTCCACATCGGAGGTCAGAGTTCAAATCCCCTCGGGGCCAGGGGCTAAGCCCCGCCTATATTAATTATATAAAAAACGCCTTGAGGATGTAGTCGTGGTGCACGCAAGTTACCCCGGATGAACCTCATTCCAAAAAAAAAAATCTCTTCATATGTAGGTGATGGACTGGAGGGTGTTGGGGCCTGGTGCTGGGGGTTGGGTACTTGGGCGCATGCGGTGGGTTGAGGGAGTGTGTGTGGAGGCGCATGTGCCTGCCTTGGGGGTTGGGCACTTGAGGGCGTGCGTGGGGTTAGGGGGTGTGTTGGGTTTGGGCCTTGCATTGGGCCCTAAGGGTATGGTTAATGGCATACAACGCACTCACAGAGGTAGATTGTCGAGCACCCTACGTGCACCATGAACTGCAAGCTTTGAAGGACTAAAATGGAACATATGTAAACAATTAATGGAGTGTTTGTGTGATTGGGTGTGCCAAATAACCTCTACCGTACCTGATTTCTTCGACAGAAGCCCTTGTTGGCAATGGTGAGTGCTGATCGGACAAGTAGCAGATGGAGGATTGCAAAGGTTGCGGACTTTGTCGCAGCGGTTAGGTTCAAAAGGAAATGGCATGAGTTGCGTTGGCCTCAGGGTTAGTGTGGGTAGTAGTTGGGAGGGACAGAGAGGTATTTTCGTCTTCACACACACAGGAGGGTATATTCGTCTTTTCCAAGTCTCACTTGATGGTCAAAAGGCTTGACCATCAAGAGCATAAACTTTGAATATTGGGTTATGCGTATCCCTTGCAGAGCACCGTATGATTTCGAGCATATAAAGGAATAGTCAAGAATTTTCTCTACTTCAAGGGATGCCATAAAAAAACCTCTTTAATTTTTGGTTGACGTTACCTCGAATGAGTGAACTCACTTGGATTTTGAAAATCTGCAATAATAAATTTATCATGGTTTTTTTTTTTTTGGGTATATATCATGGTTTCTTTGTTACAACTTACAACCTAAATATATCATGGTTCCAATTTGCTTTGCCTCCCTCACCCGGTCCGGAATCTTTATGTGAGCTTTTTCTAGTTTTTTGGGTCAAAGCTTTTTCTGAGGTAGGGCTTAGGAGCAGAACTTGTCGAGCAACATAGACATACATTAGCAGGTGTGATGTAAGTTGTTTTTTTCTTTTCTTTTTTCAACAAATTTATTTTCAGTCATTAAGTATGCTTTAAGCTGCATTTATTTATAAAGGTGTGGTGGGGAAAAAATATGTGAACCTCATGTGTAGTGGGGTGAGGGAGAAAGAAAGGGGGCGACGAGAAAACGGAGAACCCGGGGAAACGAGATCACCCAACGGCGGTAGGGGGGGAACCGAGTAAAGCGCCCAAACGCGTCAAATAGTTTTTAGGTGTTGTTTTTCCCAAACACTTAATTTTATAAATTTGCCATGTTTGGTTATAAATTTGATCTCGTTTTTGGGCAACCAAGCCCTAAAAGAATTTTGTGAAAAAGTGATAGTGGTGGGTCCCACTTTTTACTTTTTCAAACTTTTTCAAAAACTCCCACTAAATTTATGGGGGTTTTAAAAAGTTTTGGAGTAAGAAAGTTAAGGTTGTCAATTCACCAGTCAGGCTTCCTTGAAATTATCACTTTTCCACTCAAAACAACCAAACAATATACACTTTTAGAAAAAGTAAAAAAAATTTACTTTTTTCAAGAATTTTCCCACCCCACTTTTATTCCAACAAACAAATGCAGCCTTATTGTTTTTCCACCTCACTATTTGCACGAGACAAGGAAGACCATGGCGAATTGGTGAGAACTTTTTGATGATATTGCAAATTTAATTGCTGGGATTGAGTTTTAGTGTTGCGCAATACTAAACTACGTATGATGAGGATGGAATGAGTAGCCGAGGTCCAAATCTTAACCACTCGTTTCATTTGTTTTTTTTCTTTTTCTTATTTTTTTTAAAGATTTTTTCAACCATACTTACATGTAACCAAAAAAAAAAAAAAAAGAAAGGTCGAGATTTCAACTTCAACCACTCATTTGATCGTGGCCATACACAGCTCAGTGTTGCGCATTAAATGCGCGATACTGAAGTTGAACCCATCTAATTGTAGATCAGTTTTCAACAATAGAAGATATTGTTTATTTTGGTGCAGTTTGTCTTCAATGGCAATCAACTCCTAAAAAAAACAACTCCTCTTTAGTGTAGATATTTGGCTGATGCTTGTAGAGAAGGAAAATAGTGATATTCATAGCTTCTATAATCTCTCCTCCTTTTGCGGAACGTCAAAAAGATGTTTTTACCAAAGAATATAAACGGAAGTACTAAAATTGGCTCCATTAAAACCTTAGAACAAATTTATCAAACAACAACTTATTCTAATAGCGTTCTAAAAATATTTTCAAAATCGATTTATAGAACGTCCATTTCTAATCAAAGAACGGTCTTTTAGCACAAAAACACTAAAAAATGGTTTTGCATAAGAACTGGTCTCTCAGAACGAAAACATTGCCAAACTCATACTTAGTAATTTTTTGATGTGATTGGGAGACACTTAGTAAAACCCCTTTCATCATGATAAAATTTGACTTTTGTTTCTACCAAAGTTTCTTCCAACGTGTTATCGAGGATCCCTTTGCGAGCATTTTATATGGAAAGTAAAATTGTCTTCAAGCCCTAAAATAGACCTTGGAGAAGGTGATGAAAAAAATGTATTGTTAGGGGGTAATTACAGGATATTGGAATTTAACTTTCTTAAGAATGGGCGATAAAGATTGGACTACTACAAAATGGTCATCGTATTGGTATAATTGATCTCATATGCTTCAAGGATCAATATTATGGTATTTCTAAATTAGGAGTGCTGGAGATGGTTGACATTTCAACTGTAGGGGTGTAAACGGATTAGATTCGGATTAGATAGTGGTAATCAAGGAACAATATATCACTGAATTTCGGTGATATCGGTATGAGGCAAAATGACATCAACCCCAAAAACGATATATAGGAGATATCGCCGAAATTCGGCGATATCTCGCCATTTGGTCGCCGAACTCAGCGATTTCTCGCTAAATATCGCCTGAAAGGGCTCTGAACGAACCAGCAGCAACGTCATTTGGTGATTCAAGACTTCCTATTGGAGTAGTAGTGCTCGAAGGAGATGGTGCAGACTCTGAAGATGGAGAGGTGATGGTGGAGATGAAACCGGTGAAGAAACTGAGAGGGAGTAGATGCTGGTGGAAGAGTTGACTTCAGAGTTAGGAGAAGGAACGCCGCTAGAGTAGTCGCTGGTGCGGTGAAACAGTCAGTGCTTTCACCAACAAGAGAAAAAGATGAAGCAGAAATTCCGAACATCTGGTCTTAGCCTCTTGGGTAGTTTAACAATCTCCATCTGGCAACTTTTTTTGGTTCTTTTCGAACTATTTCAATCCATTCTATTTAAGTTTTTTCAATCCATAAAAGAAGAAGAAGATGAACATAAACAAGCAAATATATGAATAATTTATGCTTTTAGTAAAGTTTCCGACAACCCACTAGCTTGCAGAACTCGAGAGAAGAAGATGAAGTTACTTTGGAATATCCGTTGGCGTGGGTTACAGCCTTTTAACCTGTCAGTTATTAAAAATTAAAAATTCATTAATTTGTTTTCATTGCCATTTGGGGCGAAATATTGCCGAGATTTCGGCGATACCAGCGAACCGGGCGAAATGAACGAACATTTGTTCCTTGGTGGTAATATCATATCCGCATTCTATTATATTTGGACGGATTCAGATAATATCCTCTCATTTTCAAACAGATTTAGTCGAATTCTGATGATAATTATTTTCTTAAGTAGATTCTTCTATATAGTCATGAATACAAATTGAATATAAAATTTTGACTATCTGTTGACATCTTCTTCTTCCTTTTTTTTTTTTTTTTTTTTGATAATAAAACAACGGAGTCAAAGCCTCAAAGTGATACTCAAAGGAAGCAGCATCACAATCTGCCTGAAGGATCTCCTCCAACCAGTGGGGAACATCTAAGAGCACTCCAAATCGAGTGGAAACTTAGACATCCAATCAGCAACCTTATTAGCAACACCTATATGCATCGCGTACTCACCATCTCATGTAGCAAAACACCTATCCGCTCAACTAAACGACCAAACCTCCCACGATCCACACAACATGGATCCAAAAGCTCTATTGCTTTCCGGGAATCCGACTCCAGCTGTAGCGATAAGAAATGACTACTCACTGCCAGCTCCAAACCTTGGCAAATGGCTTCAAGGACACAACTTGACCGAACCCTTCTAATAAAACCACCAATAAAACGACCTGCAGAATCGCGAAATAAACCACCAATGCGAACATCTGCACCCCTATGTCGAAAGGCAGCATCCACGTTTCCTTTAATCCAACCACCAGGAGGAAACCTCCACCTCAAAGACACTCCAGAGACTACCTACTGCTTGAAACGAGCATAGGAAGCCTAGGCATCTACCACCGATTTCCCATATTCTAATACTAACTGTCTTCCATTATGAGGTCGCATAAAATCACATTCACGCACATTGCGATTCCTCCAAAACCATAGAAGATAAGTCGTGCAAGCAAACTGTACCGCCCAACCCGACTTACTCTTAGCAAAGGATCCCACCAAGTTAAGCCCCATCCAATCCCCCAGATTTGAACTGAAAAAATCTCCCCTTAGCGAGACATCAACCAATCTCCACGAACTTTTGTGTTATTTTAGGAGAACTAGAAAAATAGTCACAAATCTCAAGTAAAAATTTATAAAAATAAATCCAAATAAGTAACTTAATCGGATAATTTAATTGGACGGATAATAATGGATAAGAAAGAGGTATACCATATCCGCATCCTATTAGTAATTAAACAGATTCGGATACTGCTAAACGATGCGGATGCGAATTTGGAAGCGGATTTTGGTTATCCATTTACACCCCTAATTTCAAAGCCTTATCCAAAAACTATTGAATTTGCTGAACGATCAGATGATACATATGTTTGTTGTTTTGATTATCTTGTGGAGTTTGCAAGAAGACTCTTTATGCTTGCACGAGATACAACATTTCAATCTACAAATTGACCATCAATCCATGTATGTTCCTTTTCGTAAATCGGTTGGTTTTGAAGTTTACAAGTTCAATTTTGATACCAGAAAATGGATCAAGGTGAAAAGCTTGGACAACTGTATAATATTTGTGGGTACCATTACCTCATTTGACATCCTCCCCTTTCATCATTTTTGGATGGGAATCCAATTGTATCTATTTCACTGATGACTACAATGCATATGATCTTCGGAAAGGAGATGTTGATGACATGAGAGTGTTTCGAATGGATACTCAATAGATGAATGATCACTATATCGGATATTTCTCTATATATGGTCAATGAAGCTGGACTTCAGTCTAAAATCTCCAAATTTGCAAATTTACTTTTTTTTTTTAGTCTATGCCACTGGGTTCTTTAATTTTAAGATTTTTTTTGGCCAAATATAAATTCATTGAAATATGTCTAGATTAAATCTAGAGGAGATAATAGAAGAGTTTACAATACACAAATCCCTCGAAATTCTACTTAATTGAAAACCCTAGCCCCTTTAGCAAGAAAATCAGCATGATAATTGCTATATTTATTTACAAAAACAAATCGGTCAAAATTAAAACAGCCCGATAGCCTGTTAATTTCTTGAACCAGTCCACAACTAACCCAATCTTTTTTCTTGAACCAGCCCACAACTAACCCAGTCCAAAGACTGAGGTTGGCCATTTAAGGCCTTAATGGCTGGAAGGCAATCAGAGGGAAATATAACCTGCGATACCTGAGATTTCAAGAATTTGTCTAAGCAAATTAGCTTCAATTAATTGGTTGAAAGAATCGTGACTATTGGTTCCTCTATGTTCGGGCATCACCCCACTTTATGAACATTGTGTGAATGAACCAACGCAGAGTGGTGAAACCAACACCTTTTAGTGAAGAGGTCGTCGGTTTGACTCTTACTAAGGCATATTAATAACCCAATTTCCAATCCCCAATATCAATAAAAACAAAAAAGAAGCGCATTTGTACCCTAAAAGAAAAAGGAAATTGACTTGTCTGTAGCACACGACAATGGCAATGCCATCCACCGTAGGATTGGCATCCCTTCACTAAGATTATAAATAGAGTGCAGAGATCATCCTCCTACCACCTTATCATGGGGTCTGCTATTTTTTTGCATTTTCAAAGGTGGTGGGTGGGAAGTGGGAACCTTATTCCTAACTAAAAGCAGTGGACGAGAATACTGTTAGTTCATGACCTAAAAGCTAACAGTGAAAGGAATATGAAAAAAGTGGAGATGCTTATGCTTTTCATTTAATACAAAAGTGATCGAATATGGAAATGAGCATTCACTGGTAGGTAAAAGGCCCAAAGAGATGAACTCATGCTTGTCACAGTGTGCATGGTGAGAGAAGCAGTGGAAGAGAATACTGTTAGTTATTCATGACCTAAAAGCTGAACAGTGAAAGGAATATGGAAAGTGTTGATGCCTGTGCTTTTCATGTAATACAAAAGTGAAAAATGGTGATGAGCGTAAAGTGGCAGGTAATAGGTCCTACCGTCCTACACGACACTATTCTTTAAGAACTTAGCATTTGGCTTCAGTGCTGCACAATTAATGCGTAAGCACTGAGCTGCGAATGGTGAGAATCAATTCTGGTGGTCGAGATTGATTCTGTTGGTTTTATTTTTTATTTTTACTTTTTAAACTATACCACTAAAACCCAAAAACAAAAGAGAAAAAAAAACAAAACGGATGGTCGAGATTCAATCTCAACTGCAGGTAGCTCAATATTATGCATTAATTAGACAACACTGAAGCACAACCCAAGAACTTAAGATATCAAAGTTCCATTTTAAAGGTAACATGCACATATGCATGGATGGAATAGAAACCACACCCAGCAAGAAAGACTTTGATGGATGAACCAATGGATGGATGGATGGATGCCATTAATTCTCATGAGGATACAAAGACTTTCGAAAATAAAAGGGGAGGTAGTGATAATTTGGTCTCCATTCAATTCAGGAAATTCAATAATGTGTGATGACTCTCGTGATTGGTAATACGAAGCACTTTTTCTTTTCTTGTAGGTCAGGCTTCCCAGTCATATCTTAATTTTTTGTCGATCTCTACCTAAGTCGCCAATAAAGTTAACAAGTACCTTGCATGGTTCCATCATACTATCTTTGAATTTTGTGACGTGAATCTTTCTCAATCTGATACTGTTTGTCTTGACTAGGTAGCAGTGTAGCACGTGGCATGGACCCTGGACCCTGGACCCTGGACATATATATATATATATATTCCCACTCAAATCATTAGTATTTTATTTTGATGAAGATAGCTTCATTAAAATAATAAAAGAATGATCAACTTGTATTTTTGACTAATAAAGAATGATCAACTTGTATCTATTAAAATCCATAGAGAGAGATTGAGGGTAAAAGTGAATAAAACCAGTTAGCTCATGTACATGATGAACAATGTACAATCACTCAAGACGAATGCCTGATATTGAATGTTTGCTACCATGTCAATTAAGTGTGATGATGTTTTAAAGGTCTCTTTTATCACTCATATTGACATGGTCGATTCAAACCTCCCCTTAAACCTTAGTAAAATTCATCAGTCTTGTTTTTACGAATCTCAATCTCTATTGTCAGTAACACTATCTGTACTCTGTAGGATGCTGTTGCTTTTTGTCATTCTCACGATGACAAACATGGACTTACGATTGGAATCCCTGCCAATAGTACCATAACCTCCCATTTGGATCTCAATACAATCCGTTATAGTTGATAACAGTCGTCCCTCTAGGCCATTGGAGGATCTTCTCATTAGTATTTGTATTTTTTTACTCTAGAACCTAAATAATCACACAATAATATATGATTATACTTTTTAAGTATGTAAGTTGGATTTACATGGGGTAAACTTGAATGATTTGGCTTCAGTGTTGTGCATTTAATGCGCAGCATTGAGCTACGAATGGTCAAGATTTAAAGTGGTGGTTGACCCAAAACGAAAACGGGTAGTCAAAATCCCAAAATTCGTAGCTACAAACTAGTATGAGACATATTCTCATTACAAGTGGACCCTATATGTTCTGCTGTCAAACTAAAGTAACCGGTCTCTTGTTGTATATTGTTTTAAATTACAAACTTCTAGCTTGGATGTGATTGGTATTATCATCACCAAAATAGGAAAAAGGATTGTAGGGAGTTGGTTTATCTCCCTACCTATTGGTTAGATATTGCTCTAGAGTTTGGTCACACCAAATGTATCATAGATGTACATCATTTTTTTTGCGCATTTTGTATCACTATCCAGATGGTTTCTAGTAAGTGCTTTAAAAGTTGTCTTGGCTGGGGACCTTCTTTTTGTAATTTCATGATGATTCCATTTTGAAGTAGTCATACGCTCCACTTGTCTCCAATGGTTTAGCAGATACACCTGCACACATAGCGTTGGTGAGCTTCTAAAATTGTTTTCTAAGAACAAACATTGAAACAATTAGTTGAGGATGTTATTCCATTATATTGTCATGTCAATATGTTTTGGAAAAATTTTTAAGTCCTTGAGCCATCTATTTACATTATTTAGAAGTTGAGATGAAATCTTTCTAACTAGGTGAAATAACATGTGATTATGAAATTAGAGAAGAATCAGATTTTAGACTGTTTATTTAGGTAATGCTCATTTAGAAAAGAAATGCACAAGTTAAGAAATGAGTTGTTGGTAATGAATTCTGTTCGCAACCTCGAAGCTCTTGCTACCCATATTCTTTTTGTTCAATCGGACGAGATGAAGATATGCCAAGTAGATTCTTTTGAGTTGTTGCATAAGACACAAATCTGATTTGCTTTCCATCCATTTGGAGAGGCTCTTCTTTGTTGGTAGTCCTGCATTTAATAGACACCAAAAAAATATTTTAAATTTCGAATATATTGGTAACTTCCAAAGGAACCTCCACCATTGAGTGGATGTTGGCAGTCGATCATGGCTATTCATCTTTGACAATGCAATTCTTGCTAGTTTTGTAGAGAATTTGCCTATTGTCGATAAAAGGGACAACCATGATTCCAATGTTGGGGATGGGTTAATTGAAAGAATTGACTGTAATAGAAATGATAGTAATTGGTTTGTGTGATTTTGATTGTTTGAATTCCTATTGTTTTGTTGGTAATTTTGGTAGACTTCTCTTATGGTAGCTTGTTGTTGCTCTAAGAGGGAGTTGTATTCAACTACCATATGGTCTGTAATTGATCCTATCCATGGGTCAAACCTGAGGTATGTATTTTTCCCATCACCAATTTTCCTTTGTACCATTGTTTGGACTATGGGGATGATGCTGATAATACTCTTTCATATCTATGATCCATTTTTGTTTTTCACTTAGCTGCGTTTGTTTGCAAAGGTGGGGTGGGAAAAAGAAACATGTGGGTCCTATGTGTAGTGGGGTGAGGGAAAAGGAAATGAAAGGAAAGGAAAGGAAAGGAAAGTGTAGAAATGTATTAATTGTGGGTCCCACAAAATTTTCCCTCATAATTTTTCATAAAGTCCCACATTTTGGAATTTTGAAAAGACTTGGGATGGGAAAGTTGGGTTGCCATCTCACCAAACAAGTCTTTAACTTTTCCACCCTTAAACCAAACACCTTTTGGATTTAAAGGAAAAACTGGAAAATTTTATTTTTTCAACTAATTTCCCACCTTTGATCAACGATAGATAAGGGTGTCAATCGACTTTTTAAAACAAACCAACAAACAATATGCAATTTTGGGATTTAAAGGAAAAATCGAAAAATTTTGTTTAATATTAAACCATTTTCAAAAATTTTCGACACTTCAATACCTACACTTTTATTTTAGCAAACAAATGTTATCAGGTCATTAAGATCAATGAAATTGGGATCAACTAATCGATATAATTTTCGATTAATGGAGATAAAGCAAGTAAATCTTAATTAATAGAGACAAAACAAGTAAATCTCCGAAGTGGAGTGAATGATGAGCTAGAAAAATTAAAATAGAGAATTAGGAGAGTAAATGTATAGTGCTTTA
Source organism: Hakea prostrata (assembly GCF_041222555.1). Classification (NCBI taxonomy): domain Eukaryota; kingdom Viridiplantae; phylum Streptophyta; class Magnoliopsida; order Proteales; family Proteaceae; genus Hakea; species Hakea prostrata. Next base: position 70,376,052 of record NC_142600.1, on the reverse strand, counting down.
ATTGCTAAATTACAATATTCATCCACACTATTTGCATATTAGTGCTGAGACAATTTTGAAACTTGAATGTTGTGCATAAAAGTATGCAATTGAACCTTCCTAACCATAGACGATTTGGAGAAACATCTTGCTTTGAAGATTTCCTTCGTAGAGAATTCTGGTTTATGAGGAGTCGCCATCCTTGCTTTACGAATTCATCCACACTTTTCGGATATTAGTGCTGAGACAATTTTGAAACTTGAATGTTGTGCATTAAATGTGAAGTTCCTGATCCACACGGGAATAAGACTCGAATTTTTTGACCGTCGGCAGTATTAATGCCTAGCAGTGAAGTTGAAGTCGATCCACACGCGAAAAAGACTCGTGAATTTTTTAAAGTAGCCGTACATTTGACTTCCACAATAAATGAGAGAAATCCTGATGGTAGTGTGAGAATTTCAATAACTGTGTCCTCCGTCAAATCGTGAATAACGCAAAGGGCTAGAAAAGATAGTCTTTAATGTAGAGGGTACTTTTGTAATAATACCAAAAAGCCAAGGTATAAGTTGCCGCGTTAGTCGGAGCCAAAGGTCAGAATCGTCTTACCATGTCAGAGGTCAGAAGTAGGACATCGATGTAATAAAAAAGTGAATAAAAAAAGTGCCATTCACTGAGGAGTTTCGAATTCGAATTTCAACCCTTCAAAGGAATCTTTTTATTTTACTAAACTCACCACCACAATGCGACGCGCGAGTTGACATCACGCACCGTTGGATCCACTGGAAATTACCTTAATTGGGTCCCACATCTCCTATGGCAATCTAAATTTCATTACGGTCAAGATGATAGGTCGATGTTTCTGTGTATAATTTATTTTTGGTTAGTTTTTGTCATTTTCTAATATTCGGTGATTGGAGTTGGAGCTTTCTCAGTAACTTTCCTAGTTATTCGCTTCGTACAGAGAGATTCCTAGTCTCGATGCTGCATTTCAAGAAGAGATTAGAAGAGCAGAGCTTGTGATTTCGTGGGCGAAGAAAAAAGATGGTTGGTCTTGCTCTTCTCTTTTCTCTTGTACTTCTTTTTGCATTTTTGGGTCTGCAAACTGTTCGAGGAAATGCGGAACTGGAAGCACTCATGGGGATGAAAGCTTCTCTAGACCCTGAAAACAGGATTCTTGCCTCTTGGAACAGAAATGGTGATCCATGCAGCTCTTTTGAAGGAATAGCTTGTAACGAGCATGGCAAAGTAGCTAACGTTTCGTTGGAGGGGAAAGGCCTCTCTGGAAGGGTTCCTCCTGCAGTTGCTGGTCTTGAATGCTTGTCTGGCCTTTACTTGCACTACAACTCTTTATCTGGTGAGATCCCTAAAGAAATTTCCAATCTTTCTGAGCTATATGATCTGTATCTCAACGACAATCATCTCTCCGGGAGCATTCCGCCTGAAATAGGAGCAATGCCTCATCTCCAAGGTCAGTTCCAAACCATGACTTCTTATTTTGAAAAAGGAAGAATTTCCCCCCCTCACCTACTGATATCCTCTTTCATTCAGCTCAGCTGGGTTTTCTTTTGTATCAGTAAACTATTAGTCTCTGTGTTAGTTGCAGAGCTCAACTTGATGTTTAGAAAACTTCTGTTCGTCTAAAATGCCGCCTTAAATGAAAAAGTTCTGATTTATTCACAAGATTTTTTATTTTAATTTTTTCGTTCTTGTAATGTTGTTCAACTGTGGGAGCTATGGTCTCTGATTTTGGGGTTTATTCGTTTTGTAGTTCTACAACTTGGTTTTAACCAGCTGACTGGAAGCATACCGACACAATTGGGTTCTCTGAAGAGGCTTAGCGTTCTCGCTCTGCAATCTAATCGATTATCCGGGGTTATTCCTGCTAGCTTTGGAGAGTTGCAGACACTGACGAGGTTGGATGTGAGCTGTAATCGGTTATCTGGTTTAATTCCGGCAAAACTTGCTGACATTCCTCAACTGAAATTTCTAGACGTCCGTAACAATACTCTCTCGGGCAATGTCCCACCTGGTAAGAGCTTTGACCCTCTTGTTTTGTTCCTCTGCTCTCTCTTTTTTGATCTGATGGGATCCAAGGACGTCCTTTAAATTTCCGATTTCGTGCTTGTGTTGATGCAGCTTTGAAGAAGTTGAATGGAGGATTCCAGTACGTGAACAACAAGGATTTATGTGGAGTTGCGTTTCTATCGTTGAGAACTTGCACTGAAAAGGATTTTCTGAACTCTGATCAACCTGAACCTCTTGGAGCTGGCACAAATGGTACTTCTAAAAAAGATATCCCAGAAACTGCAAATTTGCAGGTGCATTGTAACCAGACCAATTGTTCCAATCCATCACAACCCCCTCGAGTTGCAATCATGGTTGGAATTATTGTAATCATTGTTGCGTTGGTGGTTATTGGACTACTTACCTTCTCGTGGTACCGTCGCCGGAAACAGAAGATTGGAAGTGCTTTTGAAACTTCAGATAGTCGTCTTAGCACTGACCAGCCCAAAGAGGTCTACAGGAAGAGTGGCTCTCCTCTCATTAGCCTTGAGTACTCTAATGGGTGGGATCCGTTGTCTGATGGAAGGAACGTGAATGGTTTTCTGCAGGAGGTTGTTCAGGGTTTCAGGTTCAATCTGGAAGAGGTGGAGTCAGCTACTCAGCATTTCTCAGATGTGAATCTGTTGGGAAAGAGCAACTTCTCTGCCATCCACAAGGGAATTTTAAGAGATGGATCTGTTGTTGCTATCAAGAGCATCAACAAAACTAGCTGCAAGACCGAGGAGGGTGAGTTCTTAAAGGGTTTGAACATACTAACCTCATTAAGACATGAAAACCTTGTTGGGTTAAGAGGTTTTTGCTGTTCCAGAGACAGAGGTGGGTGTTTCCTTATCTACGAATATGTCCCTAATGGGAACTTGTTGCAGTATCTTGATCTGAAGGATGGTAAGGGCCAGTTTTTAGAATGGTCTACCAGAGTTTCAATTATCCATGGCATTGCTAAAGGTTAGTTTTTTGCTTCTTGTTATTGATATCTTCATAAGCTAGGGAAAACAAAAAAAATTGAAATCTCCATCCCAAACAAGGGATCAACTTTACCTATTAGAAAGAGCCATTCGGTCCTTCTAGTTTCTTTCTCGGTCATGCTTTTACTGAAATCTTGTTTCTATTGAACAGGTATTGAGTACTTACACAGCAACACACCTTCCAAACCTGCTCTAGTTCACCAAAACATATCAGCAGATAAGGTGCTGATTGATCAGGAATTCAAGCCTTTGCTCTCAGACTCTGGCCTGCACAAGCTCCTGGCAGATGATGTTGTGTTCTCAGTGCTCAAGGCCAGTGCTGCAATGGGATACCTAGCCCCAGAGTATACCACCACTGGTAGATTCACCGAGAAGAGTGACGTGTATGCATTTGGGGTAATTGTACTTCAGATCCTCTCTGGAAGACGTATGATTACCCAATCATTGCGAGTGGGAGCTGAAACATGCAAGTTCGAAGAATTCATGGACAAGAATCTTGATGGGAAGTTCTCAGAAGATGAGGCAGCAAAAATGACGAGAATAGCGTTGGATTGCATCCATGAGTCACCTAACCGAAGACCCGACATGGGGACGGTGATTCAAGAACTAAGCAGATGAGGTAGCCGGTCCCCTTACTTCCAGGGTTCTAATGTCTTGTTAACCCGGGCCTTGTCCTGTGCCAAAATTTCCAACAGCGTAGGATTAAGGTGCAGAGATGGGACACAGCTCAACAATTCACTGAAGCTGAACCTTCTAGCTCTTGAATCTCTTGTGCAGTGCTGTGGCCTGTTCATAATTTTCCAACAGGGTAGATTTAAGGTGCAGAGTTGAGGCCTGAGGAGCCAAGACTCACATACTCACTAATGCTTAACCTGCTAGCGCTTGATACTTCTCTCTGCTTTGCTCTGTCCTTTCCTGAGGATAGAGGGTTGTCTATGTTAGTCTGTTTTCTTCTAGTCCTTGCAGCTCCAGCTTAATTCGAAGCATTCTGTGTTTGCATTAATTGATCTTCAGCAGTATAAACCTGTAATGAAGTTGGTAGTTTGTACCCCTGTTACCATCGCTGATGTTAATCTTATGATTGCTTCTTTTAATCACTAATGGGTTGTATGGTAACGATTCTAGCACACTTATTCTGTGCCATTTGCCCACTTTAGCACAGAAGTCAGCAAAAACATGTATGATAAATCGGTTCAACTTTTCTGTGTTGGTTTAGCAAAACAGTGCTAGCCCAGGCATTTGGCACAGTTTTTCCTTGTGTCAGAGAAGTGATTCTGATGAAAACCCACTTTGGTACAGAAGCTCCAAATTCGATTAAGTTTGAAGCTCTTGAAGTCCTTCCGAAACAAAGATTAACCAATGAAATGCATGAAGAAAAATATTCAGGGAAACAAGAACATTTTGACATTTTTCGTGCACAGCTATATATTTATCACGCTTTCTTCCTTTTCAACTTAAGCAAAAATGGAGTCAGTAACCAGTTCATAAGTTTGTCCATGTAGACCACCTGCAAGAGGCATTGCCCACGACCCAACTCAAAAGAGAGCTGGTATTACCAAAAAAATGTTGAAAACAGGGTTATGCGAAGTGGAGATGGTAAATCACTTTTTGCAGAGTGGCAGAATCGAGGAATCGAGAAAAACAAATCTCACTCACACTCTTTCTTCCTTCTCTCTTGACTGCTAGTGTTTGGACACACGAATTATAATATATTATAAATATTTAAACGAACCAGTTATCATGGATTTGAATAAATGGAACATTACAAAGAAGCCTGTAAAGTTTGGAATCGGGAGACTTTTGGACACATCCAAACTAACATAAGGTGATTGAAGGAGAAGCTCGATGTGTTACAGTCAATTCCGGATACCGTATATTGGAGAGAAGGTATACCGTATATGGACTTCGGATTTACCTAAAATTGAGGATATTCTATTTGATCATTTCAACACTGACTTTGCTTTAGAGTTGGTGAATGTTGGAAGCTTTGCAACTGGTATTCCTATAAGAAGTACAATAGAGTATACAATCTATTTAATATTGAATTGCACCACCAAGTTAGTCATGTTCTTTATTCAATCATACGGGAGACAATATAAGGTACTTACCTTTAGTCGTGGAAACTTTGCTAACAAAATTGGGGAAAACCTCCAGGTACCGCCAAGCAATTATCAAGGCGGTGGTTACCTTGAACTAAGTTGTAATTACCAATGATGTTTGACTCACATCATAATTATGAGAAGTTAAAATTTTTAGTTTTATTTATTTAAATAAATAAAATCTAACAACTCCAGCATAGTCAATGACCCAAGAATGAAGCATGCATGTCAGTATCGCTGCGGGCCTCCACTAGAGTTTCCTCTTGCTTTGCCCCGCTCAGGCATAGTTCACCATCTTTTAGGTCCTGACATGTATGCTCTCACTTGAACCCTTCTCAGAAGATCAAGGTCAGTCGGCGGTGCAACCCACAGGGGGATCCCGCCAGTCAGCTTCCTTGCGCCTTACGGGTTTACTCGCCCGTTGACTCGCACACATGTCAGACTCCTTGGTCTGTGTTTCAAGACGGGTCGAATGGGAAGCCCGACAAGCCGATGTCCGGAGTGTGCGGTTGTTGAAGCACGCCTCGAGGGCGCACGCTGCCTTCCACGATCGCGGCGACGACGTCTCCACCGGCATAATGCGACAACCTGGGCTAGGGGCGCCACCGCAATCCGCATCGGTCCACGCCTCGAGCCGAGCGGCGGACAGGTCGTGACCGTTCCGCATTCAACCGAGACACATCGTCGGCCCCCATTCACTTCCCTCCCGACAATTTCAAGCACTCTTTGACTCTCTTTTCAAAGTCCTTTTCATCTTTCCCTCGCGGTACTTGTTTGCTATCGGTATCTTGCCAAATATTTAGCCTTGGACGGAATTTACCGCCCGATTGGGGTTGCATTCCCAAACAATCCGACTCACCGACAATGCCTCGTGGTGCGACAGGGTCCGGACACGATGGGGCTCTCACCCTCTCCGGCGCCCCCTTCAGGGGACTTGGGCCCGGTCCGCCGCTGAGGATGCTTCTACAGACTACAATTTATGTGCTATTCCCTCCATTGAATAAATTAAGGCTGCTCTTTTCTTTATGGGTCCGCTGAAAGCTCTAGAGTTGGATGGCTTGCCTCATTATTTTTTCAGAAATTATGAGATTTCATTCATATGGATTTGGTACATTTTGTTTTAGATTTCTTTCAAACTTTGGGTAATGAATGTTGATCTTAATGCTTGTTACATTTGTCTCTTACCCAAAATTGACAATCTTGAGTTTGTAGATCAATACAGACCCATAAGCTCAGGAGGTGTGGCATCAAAACTCATATAAAAAACTTTGTATTGTGGCTGTGACAGTTCATTGATGAGTTGGTGTCTCCTTTCCAGTCCGCGTTTATCCCATTTCACTTAATTTTGGATAATGTTTTCATGGCATGTGAGGTGTTTCATTACATAAAGAGGGAGTAAGGTAAGAAGAAATTTATGGTTCTCAAACTTGACATGAAAAAAGCATATGATAGGATTAAATGGGAGCATTTTTGAGCTATCTTAACCAAGATGGGTTTTTTTGCTCATTGGATTACTATGGTGATGAGTTGTGTCACATCCCTATCTTAAATTGCTGCTAAATTGTAATTTCACCTGCCAAATCAACCCAGAGGTAGTAGGAAATGAGACCCATTGTCTCTAACTCAGTTTATTTTGTATGCTCAAGGTCTAAGTGCAACCATTCAAGCTGCTGAAGATGCAAATCTCATCAAAGGAATTCGGGTAAAGAATAGAACACCTTCTTTGGCACGTTTGTTGTTCGCTGATGATTGCCTTTTATTCTCGGAGCTTAAGCTTGATATGGTATGCAATCTCAAAAAATGTTTAGATTTATATTGTAAAGCTAGTGGCCAAGCAATCAACCTGAAGAACTCAACATGTTTTTTAGCCCAAATATTCATGTGAAGTTTCGGAGATGGTTTTGAACGATCCTTAAAGTTTTATATTTCTATTGGCCCAACTCGATATCTGAGTTTACCTTCTGAAATTGGTGCATTTGAAATACAAGCTTTCAAAGGTGTTATGGATAGAGTCACAAGAAAATTAGAAGATGGAAAATTAAATTCCCGTCTCATGCAGGTAAGGATACCCTACTTAAGTCAGTGATTTTTTCTCAAATCCATACATGGCAATATTAAGAGGGCATCTGCCAATTTCTTTTGGGGTGAATTTGAGGACAAAATAAAACTCATTGGATCTCTTGGGAAAGGATGTGTAGATCCAAATGGAGAGGGGTTTAGGTTTCAAGATGCCTTTAAAATGTTGGACAAAATTTATAGGACAGCATAAGACCTTTGAAATTGAAGCTAGATTTTCAGATTTTACCCCCTTAGAGCCCCATTTCCTAATTATATCTTTAATGAAAAAAAATAAAAACATTAAAAATCTAACCATAAATCTGAAATTAATTGTTCCTCAAGAAAGCTTGACTTGATTTCAAGTTCTTAAACCCCAAAATCAAGAGGAAACATTTTCATTAAAAAACTCTCTTTGTTATTTATTTATTTTCAAACAACCCAAAAATTCACTATTTCTTCTTCTTCAAATGGACAAAACCAACACTCTATTTGGTTTTGCTCAATTTAGTTGTCCGCCTCTATGCGGGTTCAATTCCGCTTCAATGTGTGTTTCTACATTCCTTTCCTTATATCTATATTGCTTCAAGTTCTCCATCATTTCATTTAAAGATTGGTATGAAGGATTGGAAAAGTTGTGATGCGAGACCTTACTTCCAACAAAGACGGTGAATACTGTGTCCCCATGGATGCTGACAATGACAGAACACTTTCCTCAACCACCACAACATGCAGGAGTGTGTCCGTTGATCTCCTCGGTTGATGATGATGCTGATGTGGCAGATTCCCAAGGTCAAATGGTTGTTCAAATTTTGAATTCAAATTCAAATAATGGGGGTTGGAATTTGTAACTTCCCTCAGACATTTGGGATTAATTGAGGTGGTTATAACTTCCCAAATTTTAACAACGTTTTGGATGAGGGATAAGCTGGAAGCGGTTCCTCAGGGTTATCTTCCAATGGATGTGCAACATTTAGTTCATGTAAAACATATTATTGTACCATCGGATCTTTGTGTTTTTAATCATATTACAAGGGTGTCTAACTGTGTAACACTCTCTGGTTTGGAGGGCCCAGTCTATTTCATGTATGATTTTTTGGCCACATTCTCCTCCCTAGTTGTTGGATATTTTGCTTTTTAGGTGTTATACACGGTAGTATTAATAATTTATTATTTACCAAAAAAATAAAAATAAAATTTCTTAGGTAAGAATATTAAGCACTATCTTAAAAGTCATGCCCGCCTTGCTTCATGTCTGTCACATCTCCTCTCTGTTCCTGTTCCAGACATTTCCAAATGTAAAATATTATTAAATTCATATCAGTGCGGGGCATTACACAAAATTTGGCTATTTTAACTAGAGTGACATCTAGGTTGTGGCAAAATCCTCAATCTTTATGGGCAAGATATTTTAAAGCTGTGTATTACCTATATTGTGAGTTTTTGGAAGCCTTTTCAAACCCAAATCAAAAAGATGAAGGTTCACCATGCCATGAGGTTTTAGTATATCCTTCAAATGAACTCTAGAGAACCCTCACATCCTTCTAAAACCTTGTGGTAGATAGATCCGGGAATCCCTGATTGAACTAATCACTTCACAGCTAGCAGATCCTTGTATGCTTAGTCCTATACAGTAGGATTTCATGAAGCAAAAAAGAACGGGTACTGAGCTTGGAACATATATGAAGCAAATGCTCAACCACAATGTTGACAATAACAGTGAAAACAAATTAATTCTTCCCCTTCTTGAGTGAACCTATTAGGAAACTGACACACAGCTCAATCGGACACTAGATGACTGCCCGATGAAAGATTTGATCAAAACTAGCAGACACACAAAGACTGGATTTCCCTCTTCTCTATTTTGGGATTTCTTTCTTCACTGTTTCTTCTACAACAAATATGCAATTAGTCCTCTTTTGACTTCTAAAAAGAAAGGCTAAATTGCCCTTCCATATACCATATGGGTCAATTCACGTAATGGGTCATCCTCCACATAGAGGGATACCCAACCCAACAACAAAGTGGGCTTCAACATAAAACCCAAGGATGAGCACACCAAGGATCTTGGTTTCTTTGTTGTGCATTACCAACATACAGTCCTTGTGAACTTATGATGCTTCTGAATTCAACCCCAGTGCTGCATTCCTTTAAACTAGACTTTTCAGTTTGCTCCTCATAGATGGTCACAGCTCACTATTATGTTTTGAATCCTGATTCATCGAGCTTCATGAATTTCTGCACTCATGGATCTCACTCTCAGCAATTATATTTACTGTTGCATCAGAACTCAAACTTCTCTGAGCTTGAAAAAGGATGGGATTGTCGTTCTGAATCATTTAATGAATCTATTTCCTTTATTCTTCCAGTGGAACTCAGAATATCATTAAACATCAAGCATAATGGTAAAAGGGTTCTCTGCAGTTCCTTGCAGTTGAGGCCTGAGAGCTCAACACATGAAGAATGGTGCCAAGCTCTTGAAAAAAAGAAAGAAAGAAAGAAGAGCAAAAAAAGACTGAGTAAATTGAGTTTGCACCATTGCATGAAGCATTCTTAAGAATTTTATTAGGAGAGAAGTTCTCTGCGGGGGACTGTGTTCCCTGTACCCTGTGCACAGACACAAGACAGAGAGGGTGGGGGGTGGGGGGGGGGGGAGCAATGACAACTCCACCCCCCCCTAAACCTAACCACCCTATTGATGCCTGCTGTGCACTGTCTGGTTGGCATCCATGCTTCCTCACCAGAAATCTTGCCATTTTATTATTAACATAAGAACAGATATCAATAATATATCAACAGCATAAATTCATCAACCAAATTGTATGTGGGCGACACTGATGAAGAACATCTGCTATAAAAAATGTGATGTTCTAGATGTGAGGCTGGGAAGTAGCCAATCAGGGGGCCAGGCCGGCCGGCTGCATAAGGGGTGATAGGATAAACATCTGGTCTGATCGGTGGGTTCCTAGTTTGAACAATGGAGGCTACCAAAAAGCATAATGCCATTGAGAACTATAACAACGCTGAACCAGCTAATTGATGATGAAGGGCAGTGGAAGGAGGACGTAATCAAGGAGGTATTTCTGCAGGAGGTGGGGGAGGAAATTATAAAGATCCAGTTACCTTTCTTCTCAGCAAAAGATGAGAGAATTTGGGCCACAGATAGTAAGGGACAGTTCTGGGTCAGAACTGCATATTGTTTACTAAACAACAGGATCAGATCCAGTCCTTAAAAGCTTCATCCTCGAGAAGAAAACATTGGGGAATGGTTGAAAGGCAAGTGAGGGAACAAATATAGAAACTGGAGATGCTCCAGAAGGAGAGATCAATATTGTGGAAGGCATGTAATGGTGCAGTTGCAGCAGGATCCAGCTGCTTGAAGGGGTTCAAGGTGTATGGGTTATGTTGTGAGTGTGAGCTACAGGAAACTACCTAACATGTTGAACTGCACATTTGCCAGGGCGGTATGGATTGGTTCCCGCATGGGTTATACGGTTTGATGAGTCAAAGGACTGAAGGAGGCAGCTTAGCAGATTGTGTAGGAGAATGGAGTAATTCTGCAGAACTGGGGAAGGATCACTAACTTCAAGCTTGGATTTGTTTCATGTTATGGTACATATGGTGAGCCTGAAATGATGCTGTATCCAGTGGCTGTAGATGGAACTCAGAAGAAGTAATAGTGGTGGCTCCAAGGGCAGTGGAGGAATTTCTCTCTTTGAATAACTTGTCCTTTTACTGATAAGAGGGGAAACAAAATCATCAACTAGTTCTAGTTTTACCCCTTAAATGGGCGGAGGAGGTGGTAAGAATCTTTCGAGCATAAATTTAATGATCCAGATAAGCCTGCTGGTTCAGTTAGAATCTTGACTAATCACTTTACAGTTGATCAAGACAAATAGAAAACAAGGGATTTAAGAGATCATCACCTAAAATTCAACATGATTTGAGCAGAAATTTTATCTACAAAAAGATTCAGTTGTAGAGTACAACCCTAGGTATCCTGTTAAATGTCCTGAAAACCATTCATCAGGCAGCTATACCAGTTCAATGACCTTTACATTCATGTGATCCTGAGTTTCAACAATTAGTGTGCTTGATTCTTCTAAGGCCTACTTCAGTCTCGTAAGTCTAACCCATGATACCAAAGTGCTGCTGCAAAGTCCCAACCTTCTTATTAGATTCAGAAAATAACTATATTTGATATCCAGTGTTTCTGAACAAAACAACACAAGGGATTACTTAAGAATGTAACAAGCACTGGACATGCAGCTTGAAATTAGTGAATAGTATACTGGTTTTCTTCAGATAAAACCTGTAGTACCTTTGATGGACCAGTGAGTTCTTGGCCTATGTAGCACCTTTTTGTTGAGGCTGATTTAATTTAGGCCAGAAATATTATATTCAACTGGAATAGAATCACCTAAGCAATAAGTGTGAAGTGAGAATATCAAGGGTGTATTAAGTTCTTAACAGTGGTCTGAAATTCAAAAAGATGAATATGTACAGTAGTGAAAGCTTCATATGTTAGCAATAGCAATAATGAACAAAAATGTAAAAAGGGGGGGAATAGAATCAATATATCAGCACCATCAAGGTAACTAGTTCTACTATATCAATGTCATGTTGGAAACAAGTTCCAAATCCATGCACTTAAATTCTAAACAGTTCCATTCAGCGAGGATTAATGACATTAGAAGCAACACTCGTGCTGGATATTTCTACTACCATGTGACAACCTTTTACATAATCAAATGCTACATGACAAACACACTGGTAATTATAATGTTGAAACAATACACAGTTTGGAATCTCAGTTGAGCTTTTGCAACTCCTTTCTCATATCTCTCCGTTTAAGGTAATTTTGCTCACAATTTCTTTGTCAGACTCTTCCAGTGCTGAAACCAGATGATTCCTTTATGTGAATAATCCCACTACAACATTGTTGGATGGACATAAGCTAGAAATATGCGTTAAGGTTACTGAGCTTACATGTCGTATTAGATAGAAAGATGCTCCAGCAACCAAGACCTCACATTCTGGGAACCTTGAACCGTTGCCTTCTGATTTTTTTCTTCTTTTGGGGGGGGGAGTGAAATTGCCTTCTGATATTATCTCCCTGAGAAGCTGATATCCCAGCCTGATCAACTTCACTGCACCATCCAACAAATGCAGCATCTGTCTATATCCCTGAGGATCTTCTAGAAACAGCTCGACCAAAACGTTATCATCAAGAGAACCTTCAGCCACATTCTCAACCTCAAAGTAAAACCTCTATTGGTATCTGTGGTATTAAAATGAACATAAGTGGCATAATCCTGGTTAGCATGTGTTGTATTGAAATGGCATAAACAGTGCATATTCTTTTGGCTTGAATAGCAAGACTATTACAGGTATCAGTAGAGCATAAGACTGTTTCCAACAAAATGCAAAACTTAAGAAAACATAATTGATTCACCAAAACCAATGTAAGCACAATTAGCTGTGGAAGTCTAAGTGATGCAATTAAATGCATGGATTCCCTTTTTTCACAAGGCTAACTCCCTTTCTTCAAGAGATTTAGTTATTACATGTTTAAACAAATCTGTCCTCCATTGGTTTTTGGTTGCATGAACTATATATACACACATCTGGGGAAACCATTAACCAAGAAAATTTAGTAATTCACAATTCTCCTTTGGAGTTTTCAAATGTGGATTTCAAGGTTCCTCTGCGTGGATAAATGGTGGTCAATCATTAGGTACTCTGCCTTTTATTATCCAGATAAGTACTAGAAAGTAGCAACACAGACACTGATGTGTATCAGTTATGTTGATGCTGCACCCGACTGAGCCAACTGGCTAGAATACCGGGCAACCGCCTCCGATGGCTAAGTCAGGCAGTGAACAATCTAAGGTCTTGTGTCAAGAGAACACAAGACAAAGTTCAGAATGCATTGGATACTTACCGGAGGGGTAGGTCCCTCCTCTTATAGCATTCATGTTACCTTTTATGTATATGGTAAGTCTGCCCGACGGTGGCTGCCGTTTCTCTTGAGATCACGCCCTCCTATTGTCGATCCCGCTCGATCAGCAAAGGAGTTGACTTTCCTCATTGAGAATGGTTGCCATATTAGTCGAGTGTTCATCGGTGACTGCAAGCAGCGGCTGCCTCCCGACTGAATATGAAGCCCCAACCGCGTATGACCCGATTGGGTAGGAAACCGTATCATGAAGGAACCGACTGGATGTGGAGCCCCAGCCGGGTCTGACCCAGTCGGGTAGGAAACTTCCGTATCAAACACTTTTATTTGTTAGGTAATTACTAGCAGTAGAGCATGAGAGTTTTGGCTTCAGAGAGAGTAGTGGCTGAATCCGATGGCATATCTAGAAACAATTGCCTGTTGAACTAAAATAGAAAATTCTTATTTCTGTGACGGTTATATAGGGAAAAGAAAGGGAGAGAAAAATAGTATAACTGAACTGAAAAGCATATCTAAAAGAATTACATGAAAACTGAATTAGATGGAAAACAGTGCAGATGCAGCGACTGGGTGTACAGTTTGTGAGGTTTTATATTTCTGAATTTTAGTCCAAACTGGAATGCCAACTAATTTCGGAATAATAGAACTACTAGCAGTTGCAACTTGAATTTCTGTTGGAGGCCTGCTCTTACCTGTCTTAACTCTACCAACCAGCTCTTTAGTTAAGGGATATACATCACTGTCTTACAGATTCCCAGCTTCAGCAAAGCAAGAACATATAAATATTCAAAGTTCAGAATTTGCTTCAAGACTTCACTCATCGAAAGTTGCTCAAGAGGAAATAAATAAAACAACAGAAAGGCTAATTATTGAAACTAAATGTCGGTTTCATAAAATTCTGATCAAGTATGGCTCAGTTTCTTTATCTTATCATTTTTAGAGGGGATAAATGCTATTGCAGCATGTCAGAATTCTCAAGGTTTTCTACACCTATGACCAAATATTAGTGTCAAGATACATAATTTCAAAAGGAACCCATTGTTTACATGCAAGCTAATGGCGTGGCAGGCCATTTAACAAATCTGGGATCATTCTGTAATCCCCTCACAGCGACAATATCAGTAACAGAGGACCGGCAGTAACATTCAAGGAGAAGAAGGAAACTGGAAGAAGGGAAAGACAGGAGACTATTGCAGGCTAGTGAGATAGTCCACACAATAGACTACTGTTCCCCCACCCCAATAATGCCTTCATAGATAAAATCCACTAGATGCAAATACTTCAAGGAAGACTCTGCTGCCCTTGCAGTATTAGAAAACTAGTAAAAGTAAAAGGATATCTAGACTAAACAAAGGGATTTCTGGACCTGACTTGGTCGTTCATCAGGATCGGAACTCAAGAACTGCGAAAGAGGTGTTTAAGAACCGCTGCTGGCTAGTCAGATTGGGCAGGTTCGTCTCTTGGAAAAAGAAAGGGCTTAACAGCGCCTGGGGGGCGATCTTCCATGGGATTCCTGTCTCATCCAATTTCCAATCACCTCGGGCATAGACATCACCATTTTCGATCACTACTTTCATCCTAATATGATAGAATAGGTCTGCCAGCTAGCTAGCTTACTAAGCCCCCCGCCCCCCAAGACCCGAGCGCGCACGCCGGGGGGCCAACAGAAAACGGGGGCCGAACCGAAAGAGGAGCCACACAGGCAAGCAGACCAGGCGGCCACCAACGGGGCCCCCCACCGGCAAGGGGTTGTTGTCCGGGGACCCCGGGGGTCGTCCGCCCGGGCAGGGCGCCGCCCGCAGAGGTAAGGCTGCCTACCATAGGACCCTTCCAAGAACTAGTGTTGGGTGCCTACATTAGGACTCTTCTACTGCAGTGTAGGAGTCTTGTGCACTGGGTACAACCTTTTTATTTTTTAATTTTTAATTTTTTTTATCATAATTTCAGAGAATAATTCAAACATCGAGACTTTAACCACAAAGCTCTAAAGCTGACAACTATATGCTTCTTTCACATTAACAGGAAACTGAAATATAAATGCAAAGTCTAATAGCAAACTTTGACAATAACCAAGAAACACTGTGCTGAGATCAAATTCTACAGTAAGGAGGGTAAAAAGCAGACGGAGTGAAAGATTGGGGATCAAAAGTAGAAGAAAAAAGCAGGCAATAAACCTTTAATTCAACAAATATAATGCAACAATATGTAATATTATTGAACCTACAGTAGTCAAATGGTAAAGAATTTCACTCTTAACACCAATCTTCATATCTCATAGATGTTAAAAGTAATTAACGTAAGCCATAAAGAGGTTCAAGGAAATTTCTACTAATACTCTGAGTACAAGTGGGAAAAAAAGAATAAGAAGAATAAGCAAATGATGGAGTTCAAGATGATTGTATTTTACTTGCAATTGCAGATTGTAGAGTCTTCACCTCCATTTACGAAGAATGTTAGAGTTGACAGGAAAAGTAAACAGTTGAGACCTAATTGTTGTAAACAGACTATTTTTGGGTAATAAAGAAATAAATTCTGGAAAGTATTTTATACTTAAGAGAATTTGGAATCCATGGTGATTGAGGCTGGATTTAGATCTTTCTAACCAGCTTCACTATAATAGCCATTTAAAATAATTCTTAAGTAACCAAATCCTAATTTATTAGTTTTGCGCTTATACTTGTATGCCAATTAAATTTAAGCCAAACTCCTAATGCAATGGCCATGCCCTTTTTTCTCCTAATGCAATGTTGTCCTCAACTTCCAACTTTATTCTTTACAACAGGCAAATTCTTGTTGAATTGACACAAATTCTCCGACAAGAGATAAATCTCTGTAACTTGAGGATGAGATTTATCTCCAACAACAAACTCATGTACAATGCCATCAAGTTCAATCCAGCTGCACCCAGGAACTTTACGTATTTCCTGTTCTTTCATTATTGTTCTAATTCTACTAACATCACTCCACATCCCAAAACCAGCATATAGATTGGAAAGAAGTATGTATGAACTAGGATTACATGAATCCAACTGAATAAGATGATTGGCTACCCATTTTCCCATGTCAAAGTTAAAATGATTCATACAAGCACTAAGCAAAGCTCTTAAAACCACATCATTTGGCTGAACTGGCATATCCTCTATCAATTTCCTTGCCTCCCTTAGGTGTCCTGCTCGGCCGAGGAGATCAACAATGCATCCATAGTGTTGAAGCTTGGGTTTTACATTATATACTCTCCTCATAAGCTCAAAGCACATCAAACCTTCCTTCAACAACCCCGCATGTCCACATGCATTTAGAACTCCAATGAATGTGATATCATCAGGCTTGACAGAAAGCCTCTCCATCTCCATGAAAAATTCTAGAGCCAATTCACCAAGGCCATGAATTGCTAGCCCATTGATCATTGCATTCCAGTGATCCACACCCTTCTCCTCCAGATTTTTGAACACCCACATAGCATCTTTAATGCTCCCACACTTTGAATACATGTCTATAAGGGCAACCCCAAGTTTTCCATCAACAGGCAACCGGTTATTTTCTATGTACTTATGTATTGATATCCCTTCATTGATCTGTCCTGATGCAGCTGCTGCAGAAAGGATAATTACCAAAGAAGCATGATCAGGAATTAAATTACTTTCAGTTTGCATCTTACGAAAGAGTTTTAAGGCTTCCCCACTGAACCCATTTTGAACATATCCTCCCATCATGGAATTCCAAGCAATAGCATCTCTTTCAGGCATATCGTCAAACAACCTTCGAGCCATGTCGACAATACCAGATTTGGCATATCCATCTATCATGATTACCCAACTGACTTTGTCCCTCGCAGGCATCCGATCAAATAATTCTTGGGCAGCTTCCAGCTTGCCGCACTTGACTAATCCATCAATGATTGAATTCCAGGAAATCAAGTCTCTCTGAGGCATTTGATCAAATAAAACCCAAGCCATCTCAAGCCCATCTATGGATTGTGCATACCCACGAATCATTGAATTCCATGATATCAGATTCTTGTCCTCCGTAGGCATCGTATCAAACATTTCCCCTGCAAAATCCGTCAAACCATTCTTAACATACCCATCAATCATTGAGTTCCATGATACTGAGTCTCGCTTCGTCATTCTATCGAACAACTGACGAGCAACTTCAACCAATCCACACCGCATATAGAAACCAATCAAGCAATTTTGCAAGAAAACATCCCACTGAAGTTCGGTCTTTCTTATCAGACAATGAATTTGCAATCCTTCCTTAATCAAAGTCAAGCGAGAGCATGCCTTGAGAACCAAAGAATATGAATATCTATCAGCACGAATTCCAAGCTGGAGCATCAAAGAGAAGAGGGCAATGGCTTGTCTGGGTTCTAACCCATGTGAGAAGGATCTGATAATGGCATTCCAGAGAAAAGGGTCATCTTGGTTTCCTTGAAACTTGTTAGCGTAGTGACAGAAGAAAACATAACGAGCGAATTCAGTGAGTGGTGGGTGTGGAGATGAAGCGAAACTGAGGATGATTTTGGTCGTTAAGGCAGCATTTTTAATAAGCCCAGTCGTTATGATGCGCGCGTGGATTTGGTTAACGTCCCTTATGGTTCTGCATTTCCTCATAAGAGGAAAAGTTGGAAGTGTGGAGTTCCATGGCTGACTTGATTGAACACAGACAACCATTTAAGCTTTCTTATCGTTTGCCTTCCAAGCTTTTCGACCGTTAGAAGAACAGAGCAACCGTTAATGCTTTTCTATCTAAGCATCAAAAGCAAGAAATGGTGGCGGTGTCTCTCATCCAGTCGTTGAGCATAATTTGAAGATAACGAAACGATGGCTCAATAGCTAATAGGAAAAAGGCCGTTAGGGTATCAAAGCGGCGGCGGGTGGCGATAGAGACCAGACGACCGAAGCGAGACGGCTGGAATGGCACCAGGCAAAAGCAACCACCACAAAACCACGACCGACGGGGAAAGCACACACAGGCGAGGGAGACGGACCGCCAAAGAGAAACACAAGAAAGGCGGGCGACGCCAACCAAACCAGCAACGGAAACCAGGATATTTGGGGCTTTTTGGCCAAACAACAGGGAAACCCGGCAAACGCCAAAAGACAACAACGCGGGGGAAGGCGGAAGCGAGACCGGACAAAGGGACGAGAAGCCAAGACCCGAAGCCCCACAAGCCCAAAGGGAGAACCAAGCCAAAAGGAACAGACCAAACACGCAAAACGAAGGGAGAACAAACAAGACCCAGCCCAAAAGGGACCCCCCCCCCAAACGGGGGGTGTATAAGCCAAAAGATATATACACAATATATAAAAGGACAGGGCGGGATCTATTATCCGAGCCCGAGGCAAGGAAAAGGCACCGGCGGGGGCCCGAAGCCACCAAAACCAAAAGGAAGGGACAGCCCCGAGGGGCAACACGAAAGAGACCCGACGCCGGGGGGGGCCCGGTCACTGTGGGAAACCAACACACTTGGAGCCCCCCAACACTGGGTTGGGTCTCCATTACAAGTTACTGGTAGCCCCTCTAATAGGTTCTTGCCTAAAGGTGGCTCAACCCATGTGTTGTGGGGAGAAGGGCAAAAAGTAGCATGTTTGAAGTATTTTCCTTTAATCAAGTGACCAGGAGTGAGTAACTCCCATGCCTTCCGAGCTAGAAGTGCAAGGTTAAAAGTATTCAATTTTCAAATGTTGAGGTCACCATCTCTGAGGGGTTGGCAAATAACATAAATTTTCAAAGAGACATCATAGATGAAACGAAAGAAGTGATCTATTTAATAAAAAGTAGCGTAGCGGTTCAAGGGGGGGGGGGGGGATCTATCTGTCATAGGATCTATCTTTAGAGTACCTTTCATCAGTGGACATTAACCTTTCTCTGTCAACCGCTTTGTGGAATCTCTTCAATCTCGGGTTATAATATCACATCATCATGCAGAGATTATTGAACCTTGGCCTTCCTATAATGGATTACATTTCTAAATGGAGTTAGGATTGGAAGAAGAAATAAAACGGCACCTCTTTAAGGCACGTGAATGGACAAAGAGAATATGGTTCGGTGGTTATTTGGGATGAAGAACCGATCTCATAAACCTTCTCTAGGTCTTTCATTTTCCATTCATCTGTCTAGGAACCTAAAAAATAAAAATAAAAATAATAATTAAAAAGAAAAAGAAAATAAGAGTGATTCAACTTGGTTTTTCTCTGTTTTTGTAATCACTTGCTACCATATATTGCATGCTTGTCACCAAGCTATACACAAGAAGTCAAAGCCAAACCCATTGAATTAAGAAAGAAAGGATCTCAAAGAAATCGATCTTCTTTTAGCTGTTGAGCTAGATAGATGTCCTACTCCTACCTGGTCGATTTAGTGACAAGGAAGATCAACCATGGCAAGGCATTCTAATTTAATAAATATTTTAAATAAAGTATATACTGATAATACTGATGTAGATTATGATTTTTATAATTCATGTACCTCATCATCTTGTATAATGAATAAGACAATACTATGCTTACCCAGGATGATATGGCATAAATTTAGTTCTGGAGACATTAGCCACCTACTTACAAGTTACAACCGATTAGAAAGACATTCACCAAAAAAAAAAAAAAATTGAATTTTTTTATTTTATTATTATTTTTCTATTTTTGGGGGTAGGGGGCAGGTGTGGAATGATTATCTTTTAATAGAGAAACAAGAGTGACTTTTCCAAGACTTAAAAAGGTCTTTGGAAATGAAAAGTCCTCTAAAAACGATTTAGGGAAGGTTTTCATATACTATAGTAAATCTATGTCACATACCATATATCATAGTATACAATCTTTTTTCCAAAAAAAATGAATAAAAAGAATCTATAATAAATTTTAGGAAAAAAATAAAATAAAATACCGCATGCTATTTTTTGTCACAAATTTATTTTAGTAATTTTTTATTATTGCTACCAGAAAAATAACTTTTTATTGCAAATATTTCAATTATCAAGCACACACTGCATCTATCTATATAGATGGTTATATCACTACTATTGTATGAGGAAAAAAGATTTCAAAGAATTATTGTGAAAAGCTTAGAATACCCACTTGAGTGCATTCTTAATAGTACTCCATGATAAAATAGAATGTAAGTATCAAAGAAATACAACAAAAATAAAAACAAAAGAAAAGAGATCACATAACACAAGGACTTCACATGGTACACTTAAAGGGCTATATCCCTAGCCAAACAACAATCATGATTTTCACCATGAGGAAGATAAAGAGAACTTATACAGCCCGAAGTTTGATCTGCACCTCAAAAATGATCAAAATGTCATTGGTAAAGCTCGTGACAACCACCCAATAATAGTGACACAATAACAGCCAAGAGACGACTAAACACGATACATGCTGGGGAGTATGCCGCAACAAGCACAACGTGGAACATGAAAACAGGTGTGACACGAAAAAAAAAAGGGCAGCACACAAAGCCACAGAAACAACGATCCAAGGGAAGCAAGGGCAAGCAAGGCAGAAACAAACGAGAGACTCACACCACAGCCAAGGACCTCGAAGAAAAACAAGAGACCATAGCACACTCATCCACAAAACTCACAAAAACCCACCCCACGACCAACCAAACCCCAGCACTCCCCCCCCACCAAGTGGCAACGCAGCGAAAGGACAGCCACAAGCGAAGTCAAACGGACGACACAGGAGATGATAGGTGACGACAACACACCAGTCCCATCCGTTCACCACCCCCAAATCTCCGGTGGAATAGTAAGCAGATGGACCAATAGATTGAAATAGAGATAAAACCAAAAGCACCACCTCTGTCAGATCAAAAACACAACCCTATCCAGATCTCTATCATAACCAAATAACAACACAACAGGAAATAACAAAAAAAACAACAAACATAACCCAAAAACAACGAATGGATATTGCCTTCCAACCAAAACCACACATCCACTATAAACCCCAACAAGACGCAAAGAGGGAGTGCAGAAAGCCAAATAACCAACAAAAGAGGGAGACTTGGGAGAACCATGAAAAGGGAGGCAGAAAAGCCCAGAGATAACCAACAAAACAAGAGCAGGACTTAGGAGGAACAATGGAGGAAGAAAGATGAGGAAGGAGAGTCGTGAGAGTTGAGGAGTGTTCCAATTGGGGTTTTTAGAAATGGATGGTATAGAATATAAATGAGTCTCAATATTGATTTTTCTATTGGGTATATTATATGTGTCACATTATGGTAGTGCAGTGCTGATGATTTTTTTTCTTGTTTTTTACCATAATAATCTTTTAACTTTTCATAATTGTTGAAAATTGTACCTTAGATACAATTGACATGATTACATAGATTATAACTTTTTTTTTGGTCAAAACATAGATTATAACTAATGAAGTTAACTTTTCCAAAAAATAAAAATAAAAAGAATAGTGACCATGTGCATTGAAACCATAGTCCAAAAGTGATACGGGAAGATTATTACCGAACCGGGTTTATCCTCGGTTCGATCCTTGATTCTAGTTAAGAGCGGTCTGATCATGGTCGGGTTCGAAAAACCGGTCTAATCACTAACGTAACAAGGAAGGAACCTCGCAGTTCTAAAGATAGGCACGATCTCACGATCTCACGAAGTTTGTGATAGATAACCAATCTATAGACGGTTGCTATCACTAGTAGGAGTGGATGATCGTGCAAGATATGACAACTGCCAGTCACAGAATGAAGGATCGTGTGATCAAAGAAAACCGCCCGCAAGATCGGACAGTCACCAAGAAGGATCATGAACGCATTTAACGAGCGAGAGCCAGAGTTAAAACCTATATAAACAAGTAGCCTATGCCAAGATGAGGTAACTCAATCGTTTTCCCAATAATGATATTCAAAATTTGGCTCTGCAATTAGCCAGAGCTTTGTGATCAGTTCCTTAACTAACTTAGCCTTCGGAGGTGGCCTCCCGACCCCACAGTCGGGCCACTTCTAACGTTGTTTTGCAGGTCATTTCTCAATGATCTAAAGGCTTAGTAGATTTTGGATGCATAAAAAAGAAACTATATGCATATATGTACATATATAACTGACGATGGTACGAATAAGTAAAACATCCGTATTCCACATTGAGTAAGAAACTTTTCTTTGTATTGAATAAAAACCACACTAAACCAATATGATATCAATAGTCAAAATGAAGTACAATATCTTCCTCCCCCCGGATATATATATATATATATATATATATATATATATATATATTTTTTTTTTTTCTATCTGAGGTTCATCCAGATCAGTTTACGCATATCTCGATTGCGTATAGAAACCATATTCTTATACTAACCCACCTCGAAGAATCCTCTCCTTTGTGTGAAAAGGATTAGATACTATTCTAGATGTTTCTCATTTAATCCTTATTCTAAAATCCTCTAGGGTAGGTGATCCCAACTCAAAATCTATTTTTCTACCCAAAAAAAAAAAAAAAAAAAAACTCAAAATCTAGGGCTGCGTGAATGTCAAACTTGTCAACCAAAGGAAGGTGTCCATTGCCCTAACACAAAAAACACAGTAACTCAAAATCTAGGGCTGCATGAATGTCAAACTTGTCAACGAAAGGAAGGTGCCCATTGCCCTAACCCTAAAATCCATTAAAAATCTCAGTTTCTCTAGATTCTTTAATGTTCGCAATTGTTGCAGTAACAACTAAATTGGCAATATAGAAATAGTGATATCTCTTCTACATCACCCCATTTGCTACTTCTGAATTCCCAGTTGACATTGTCGTGTTCCTGAGCCGGCCATGCAGTCATGCACTCCCCCACAAGCCCATAGTCCCAGCTGCGCTGTTTTCACGCCACCTCGTATTCTCATTCTGTGTAGTGATTATCCAAAAGTTCATTTTAAAAATCTACAACCACCAAAAAATCTCTCTTTTTTATATTCTTATGAGCCATGCACGGTTGAGTATTGTAAAATGTCAACGCTTCTACGAAACCCTGTTTGTTCTTTGTGTTCTTTCTAATTTTTAATTTCACCGGCGCTGCCTACCACACGCCTGTCTCTCGTGATTCCATCTACTTATGTAAGCAATAACGCCAACGAACGTTTTACCCAAGAAAGCTAGCTTTTGGCCTTTGGCCCAAGAGAGATGAGAGAGCAGTCAAAGCGTTTTGGAATTGGAATTGGAATTGGATTTTTCAAGCAGAGAACGATGAAGCTGGTTTGGTGTCCCGAGACGGCCTCGAAAGCTTATATCGATACAGTTAAATCAGTAAGCGTTTTTTCGGGAATCATAGGTTGATTTCTTGAATTGGGTATTGATGATTTCATGGTTTTAATTTGGATTTCTGGTTAATTTTGCAGTGTGAAGACTTGGAAGAATCGAACGTGGCGGAGCTGGTGTCGGCCACGGCTGCGGGATGGAAAGCAAAGATGATCGTGGAAGCTTGGTCACGCGGCGGAGTAATATCCACAAGTATTGGTCTCGCCGTCGCAAGCCGCCACACGGGTGGACGGCACGTGTGTGTGGTGCAAGACGAAAGGTCAAGATCCGAGTACGTGGAAGCGATGGTTCGTGCTGGTGGTGGTGGTGGTGAGATAGTGGTGGCGCCGCCTGAAGTAATCGTGGGTGAGGCGAAGGAGGTGATGATGGGGATTCCCGAGGTTGATTTCTTGGTGGTGGACTTTCGCCGGAAAGATTTCTGCCAGGGATTTTGAAGGTGGCAAGGTTCAGCCACAGTGGTGCGGTGGTGGTGTGTAAGCATGCTAACCCTTCAGGTGGTGCAAGTTTCAGGTGGCGTGGAGTTTTGCCGTCGACGACACGTGTCGTGAGAACGGTGTTTCTTCCCTTAGGGAAAGGTTTGGATATTGTACATATTGGTAGCAGTAGCAGTAGCAGTAGCAATAGCAGCGGCGAAGAGAGTTCCATCATCAAAGAAACTGGTCGTTGGATCAGACATGTCGATGAGAAATCTGGTGAGGAGCATTTGTTCAGGAAATGAAACTTAGTTCTTGGACTCCATTAAGAAACTCACTGTTCTGCTTGTGATCGAAGCTTCAGGTAATGCTCGAACATGTCGATATTTTGAAGAAGTTAGAACAGCGTAAAGATCAAGTGAGGGTGGTGGCATATACACATGCATAGTTTGGAAACAACAGTTGTGATCTTTTTGTAAAAAGGGGCGATTCCAATACCATTTTTTTTTCGGCATAAAGTAGACTTTGAATGAACAAATATTCTTATGCAATATTATCCGAGCAATTTTTGAATCACCTAGTTTCTTAAGGATTGAAACAAATCTTAAAGGATTTGATGAGCTGCAAATCAATGGCTTCTATTGTTGTGTTTGATTCATGAACCTAATGTTATATTTATCAAAATAACCATCAAAGTGTTTCAGATGACAATGTCCAATGCCTCTTAGCAAAGAGATTAGGTTTTGTCAATGCAAGGTTGGTAGAGTGGTAAGATCCACTCTTCCGAGAGTTGACCCGGATGAACCTCAGACACCAAAAAAAAAGAGAGATTAGGTTTTAATTCTCCTTAGTGGTGTGTGTGATAACTTCCAACCCTAATATATACAAAACCACCAACTCCGAAAAAAACCTTCATCAAAGTTGATTTTTAAAATACCATATAGAAGTGCTAACCGTCGTAAATTTAAAGTGTGTATGGTTCATATGGTATAAGGGATGGGATCAGTCCATCGAATATTGAGTTTGCCTTATTAATGAGGGATAGCGAAGCTACCTGAATGGAACTCGTTGTTTCCATTCTGGACATGGTGAATCATCTTTTATGTAGTTTATGTTTTGTGCTTGAATATGAGATCATTCTTATCTTTTTGTATCTTTCTCTTGATTGTTTCTTGTCTTATTCTTAAAAGTTTTTTAAAAATAAAATAAAGATTATAAAAATTTTAGAAATTAAATTAGTAGTTAATGTATTGAATTTCAATTATAAGGGCTTTTATCTTGATTGCGTGAAAGAAATATAAGCACTGAACCTTGTTTCATTTTATCTTGTGTTTTTTGTTATAATAAATGACAAAGGTAATTAAGAATGTCTTTCTTTTAGAATACTTTTTTCTAATTTTCTCAAATAAATGCATCTAGACCTAGCAAAACATTAATTAGTTTTATCGGCAATCTTTGCTTAATGTAGTTGATGACACATTTGTTTCCTAAACTCATGCTATTGTGAAACCTTTGGGTTGTTATATATCTCTCCCCTACAACAACAACAATAACAAGAAGTCTAGTCCCAACTAAATGGGGTTGGCTACATGGATTCTTGCTGTTCTAATCAGTTTTATTTAAGGTCATGCTAGATATAAAGTCTAAGCTATGCATATCATTTCTCACCATTTCTCTTAAGGTTATCTTAGGTCTATTCTTAGTTCTTCTAGTTCCTTCAATCTGGATTATATCATTTCTCTGTACATAGGACATTTATTGGTCTCCGTTGAACATGGTTGTGCAACCTCAAACGATTTTCTCAAAACTTATCACTTATGGGAGCAACTCCCAGACCAACTTTAATATGATAATTCATTATCTTGTCTTTTCTAGTTTTGTCACTCATCTATCTTAGCATTTTTATTTCTATTACACTGAGTTTATTTATATGATTATTTTTAACAACCCAACACTCTACACCGTACATCATTGCTAGTCAAATGACGGATCAATCTTAAATATATATATATATGTATATAAAATGATGATATATATGAGATAGCTTTCATCAACCCTATATAAAAGTTATTTTCTCTTTAATGAAACTTAAATTAAGTCAAGTTGGATAGATATGGATAGAAAAACAACGAAAAGAGCTTGTAATCTTGAGTAAGCAAATGAGTTATCTTATAAGTTTGGCTGTCACTAGTCAAAGGGGGGGAAATTTATAATATGTAATATTTGATTTTTAAAAGGTTTATGGAACCCATGTTTGCATTCACTTGTGCATCCGAATACTCTCACAAAAAGAAACGAGTTTTCTTGAAAAAACTGCTAGGGTTCTTTCGATGGCGACCCAAGAAATTTTCACCATTTCCAAGTAAAAAAGAAAAATGATCACATGAATCTCTTCTTCATTGTCATCTTAAATAACATGAAATATTCAATCATTTAAAAAATAAAACATTACTATTGAGAGTTAAAAGAAGAATCAATAAATCCTTTC
Organism: Hakea prostrata; assembly: GCF_041222555.1. Taxonomy (NCBI): domain Eukaryota; kingdom Viridiplantae; phylum Streptophyta; class Magnoliopsida; order Proteales; family Proteaceae; genus Hakea; species Hakea prostrata. Next base: position 70,349,772 of record NC_142600.1, on the reverse strand, counting down.
TCACTTCATTTCTACCCAAACATCAATTTGTTATACAATTTTCTTTTAGTTTCAAATTGTTAATTTCGATATCAGGTAGCTGATTTTGTGTAGTGTTTCTTCTGTGTGTGAATATTTAGTCTTGGGTCTTTCTGAGATGGGTTAAAGCAGTTTAAAGCTCCATGTAATACTAAAATATTGTTCATAGTTTCCATTTGGAACTAGGAAAAGACAAGACAAAATCACGATCTGGGTGATGACTTATCAAACATTTTATTTTTGTAAAAGATTACTTATCAAATTGAACTTCAAAGGGTGAGGGAATTAAAAATCCAAACGATGTAGTCGGCAATATTTAATGGAATTTGAGCACCAATTGATATGAACCACGTTGTAGTTGTAGTTAATATGTCAAAATCACCATGGTTGGGTGTTGCCATTTGAAGAAATAGTCATTCAGGAACTTGGAAAGATCACCATGTCTTTATCTCCCCCAGCTAGTTCTCCCTGAACTCTTTTAGCACATATAACACTGGAAAAGGATAATAACAAATTCTGGTTAGAAATAAAAAGAAGGCAAATCACTATCAAGCTAAGCTACAAAGCTGTCAATTTTGGTAGGCAAAAGTATCACTGGAAACATAAGGTAGGAAGTAGGCAAACCCTGATTTGAGGCTCTCTCATTTTTTCCCTTTTAAAGGGAAAAAATCTCTCTTTTTGACAAAAAATTTAAGTTTGTTTATTAAGTCTTTTCTTGAATAATATTTATACTTCAATAATTCATTGCCATATGGATTAGCTGATATCAAGTTTTATTATAATTGACAAAAAAAAAAAAAAAAAAAAAATGAAGAAAATGAGCAGAGAGCTGAATCCTTACAATTTGTTTTTTTTTTATTTTGTTCTTCGAGCTTGTAATGACTGGGACCAATATCAGGTTCATTTCTGATCCATTTCCTTGTAGATGTGTGCCATGTGTCCTAACATCACATCAAATCATCAGTCATATCTATCAACTATTTGATGTGATTATAAATGAATTTCAACCATATAATGTAATGTTGAGACACATAGCACACATTTACAAAGAAATTGATGGTCCATTTTTAACATGGAAATGAACTAATAAATTTCCATGACAATCTGCACCTTTTGGCGAAAAAAGCCTTAAAATTGAGGATATTTAAATCCTAGTGGGATTCTTCCCCTTTCTTTGAATTTGTATTCTGACAGGAAGTTCATCTCCTGTTTTACTTAATATAATTTCTCTCTTTTGTTCCCCTAAAAATGAAAAACCTCTATATTCACGCTGCATTTTATTTATTTAAATTTATTTTTTTTGGGTAAACTATTCATACTGCATTCAATGTGTTAAACAAGTAATGGTGTTGGTAATGACTTTAAGGAATGAATCATCTACATAGAATATACATTACAATAATGTCTAAAGCAGCTTCAGTTTTGTTAATTAGACAAAGGGGTGTGAAGAAATTTTGATTCCTTAAACCCAAAATTGCTTACTGTAAAACTAAACAGCCCCTCAAAACTCATTAAGCAGCAGGGCAGACTCTTCCAAGAGCTTCTCTACTTGAGAAAATTGAATCAGAATTCCAGGTTTTCATTATCATCGGGTGAGAATTCATGGTTGAGTTGGGCATTGTGGAGTGCGAATCTAATCAAGAATGGTAAAGATGGGTAAAGAGAGTTTCCATTCAGGTTTTCTCTGGTTCACTACTTTGGAAGAGCTCATCCAACTGGTTCATAATAATGCAAGACAATCTTCACCTGAATTATCGATTAAGAATTTCGAAGTTGCTGCTTCACATTACTCATCTCTTCAATTGAATAAGAAACTGAAAGACTTGCAACTGGTTGAACATTGGCTCATCAACTGGCTGAGCTTTAATGTCTCCCTGAAAGTGTACATCTAGAGAAGCTAGAGGATGACACTAGTGATTGGGAAGCTAAATATTTATGCACCCAATCAAGGGTCACTTTCTAGAATCTGAAAAATTGAAGGCGTAAAGCTATAACAGGAACTCTTAATTTTCAGGCCCTGGAAAATGGAGGGGAAATTGGGAATTTTCCGAAGGTATGGAGAAGCTATGGAAGATTCCCAGATGACAGCAATGAGGGTCATGTGGTAGAAGATGGTGTTATTTTCCTCTTTGAAGTTTCTTCTGTCCTGTATAAGTTCTCTTCTCTAGTGAATTTGGTAATCCACAATTCTTAACAGCCAAAATATTTGCAGAACCCCAACTGTGAAGGGATTGAAGGTGATCACTACCCAAATCATTCTTTCCTCTGCTTTCTAAGATGGTTCTCTGCTATAATTGCAAGTTCCACAAAGAAATAAGATATCACTCCCATTTGAATAATCTGATCATTATCCACAAAGAATCACACAAGGAGTTGAGGTGGGGCTGGGGAGGAAAAAATAATAGTAATTACAAAGAGAAGTAGTTGTACTAAATTCTCTGATACTGGGTGAATGTGATCTCTGTGAGGACGAATGTTCCTCGTTCTCTTAGCAGCATTATGGTTTTCCTCTCGGTTTTGATGATTCACTTGTTCAAGTTCATCATCCTGTAAAAATCTTGGGTGTCTGTGAGATCCATGTTAACATTTCAAAACTTCATGACGTAGGTTAATAGCTCTTGACTTTGGCCTGAACATGGGAAAGCTGGAAACCAATTTGAAAACTAACAAACAGCTACAATTACTCTATGATGACCAATGTTTAATACCTTGTAAAATTTCAATCCACAAATGCATGCAGATCTTAGTTTACTTTGTCAATCCCAACTATCTTTGCATCTCCTAAAAGCTTTCTTTTGTGAAAGGACCTTTTTGCTTTGCAGCCTCTTCTGCTCCCCTATTGCAGCCCTTCAATCACAAACAGTAGGATGACAATTAAGGATAATCACTTAGTGGCCTTAAAATTAACAAATAAGACAAAGATTCAAGTAAGACATACATGCCAGAGTAAAGAAGCAATAAAAAGAGAGGAAACCTCACTGAGACTACTTTCCTAATAAAAGGGATAAAAAGGACATTGATAAGCTAATAATGGTGGTAAATTTAAAGCACTTACAATTTAGCAATCTTCTTCTTTTGCTCTTCTGAAGGAGGTGGTGGGACATAAGAAGCAGCATCAATAATTTCCTGTAGATTTGATTTACATAAGAGGTACATATATCTGGTATTTTAACAGGAAAATAGAAAAGGCAGGCTATATAGAATGGTCAAATGGCAGGAAATCAAATCTACTTCCAGAATCAAGGTTTCTCTTTTTTGTGGAGATGCAGATCCAATTATCCTCTTTTCTCGAAATATTCTCCCATCTTTTTTGCCCTTTTTGTAGCAACCAACAAAAATACATAGACCATACTCTGGTTTTTTGTCTTTGAACCATACTCTGGTTTTTTGTCTTTGCTGCTGCATGTAGTATGCTTCCCCTTTTTGACTAGATGCTCAACAGTCAAAATTCAACTATAGTAAGCCTATCTGTTAAACAGGTACAATGACATGCATAATTACCTGGAAATATTTAGTGGCCTGCTAGGTTCGGGGAAAATTGGAAGACTAGGAATATAACTTTTTATTTTTAACTATGCTCCTCTGGACCTGCTATCTACTATTTCTTCTTTCAACATATTTGTTGATGAGAGCAATGCCGGGATAACTTGACTTCCACAGCAGAAGACACTATGTCTGAGTCTCCTTGGCTCAAAATGGTTTTTCCTTACTGATAGCTCCTGTAATGCTTCCACACAAAAAGGCAGGGAAGATCATCCTTTTAAGAATGGTGTTGGGTCATTTCTTGCTGCCAAATGTAAGGCCAAGTGTCAGATTTTCTGCATCTTCTGCGGAAGGATAAGCGATTCAGGATGCAATGCTTTTGGTTGATTGACTCACATCCTCCAGTTGAGTTCTATGGCTATAGCTTCTGATTTCTTACAAGTGATGAAGGTTCTTAACAGGCTGAAGTCATCTCCTGACTGGGTTTCAAAAGTACTAGTTGATGACATAGCTTCTCTTTCTGTTAATTTTTTCAATTTTGTATTTCCTTCATGTAAAAAGTGACTCTGTTAGAAGGTCCATCTTTTACAGTAAGATGCTCCTAGGTTTGCCACAAGTTTGGTGCCTTCAACCTCCACTTCTTTTAATAGGCTTACCTTCTCATGGCTGAAGTTCCCTTAAGAGTTGATTACTTCTGATATAATTATTTCATGTCTTGACAAGCAAAGAAAAAGAATGGCTGGAAGTTCAATATGAGTGTTTTACTCTATCAGAATACCCCCAAAATGTCTTGTGCTTGTTTCACTCATGCACCCTTTACAGTTAAATCCAAGAAGCAGGCAGCTTTACAGTAGAATCAGAAACACAAAGAGCCACTTGTGCATCCCAATTGCATTAAAAAAGTAGCCAAAACAACAAAACAAAATTGTTTCTTGCCTGAAGTTTTCCCAGAGCATCTTCAATGTTACCCCTGAAGAGAAACATAGGACTTAATCAGAGACCAAATCAGGAACCAAAACGAAAAATTACAAGTAATGAATTCAGTTTGAAAGGACAGACACCTAAAATTAGGAGTCAAGAGTTCAAGGGACCTAATTATTCCCAAAACCCTACCATCCCCCAAAAAAGGAAAAGAAAAATAGAAGTAGTGAGCAGAAGCTAACTTCTGTGTTCTAGTTTTTGTAGAAGAAATCACAAGCTCCCCTTCTTTGTTGATCCGATTCTTTTCCTGTTAACAACAAAGTATGTTCAAATTTTTACTCATTTTTTTTTTGGGTAGGATGTTCAAATTTTCACAAGTACATTAACAGTGTGAAGAATCTAGCGAACAATTTGATAAATGAGTGAATAAAGATTCTAGCAGCTCTTAAAACATAAAAATCATGCATTTAATCAGTCTAGAAGTTGAACCACAGGGCCACCTAGGCCAGTGATCAGCCAAGGGACATTTATCCAGTACAACCATGCACCATTCTCAACTGTCATGCCAACTACTGGACAGTCTGCTAGTGGTGGACCATCAAGTATGCCCATGGAGCAAAGGATTCTGGCAAACATGAAGGCAAAACTACCTCAGGTGCTTAACAAATTATTGGGCAAAAGGTGTATTAAAATTAATCATGTCAGGAACACAGTATATTGAACGCCATCTTTCACACACATGTTCATTTCATGTGGAACAAATTCAGAGCATCAAAACCATTACATATGGATTCTACTGGACATTTCAAAGTTCCAAATCTATATTCACTGTTAAGACACCATTCGTAGGTTCTAGAACAGGGGTAGTTTGGGGCAATGAAATAGCTCATGTGCAGGGGCAGAACTACAGTGGGGCCATCCCCCCACCCACCCAAATATTAGAAACAAATTTAAAGGTAAAGATCAAAGATTTACATGTCATTCTTATTTCTATCTAACGGCTATAATTAAAATCCAATTTTTAAGGAAGAAAAAAATTAACTCCCAATTGGAAACTAACTCATCATCCCTAAATTTCTCCTTATTTATTCGCTCATCTTCCCTCATGCACGGATTTTATTCCTTAGACACGACTAAAGGGAATACTTGAATTTTAAAAAGCTAAACTTTTCTCCTAGATCTTCTTCACAAGACTACAATCAGGTATTTTTATTTCTCTCTCTTTTTCGGTTAATTTTCTTCCTTTCTCTCTTGATTTTTTTTTCTTTAATGCTTTCTCCTCCTTTCTTTTCCCTTAAATGTTGAATAAGTATGAGTATGTATGATTGTATGAAAGTTCCTTGGTTTTTTTAATTAATTATTTATTTTTATTTGTGTTTGATTCGTTGAAGTAAGAGAACATATATTTTTAATACACCAAATTATATTCAAATTTTAAATTCAAACCAACGAAATAGAAACTCTATCGGAATTCAAAACACAATATAATAGGAGAGTTTGTCACTTTGTATTATATCTAGACAAATTGTGGAAGAATTCATCCTCTCTAAGTCTTTCTTTGAACTTTGAATTCATCGTTTGAATTTATATCTGATCTTGAAAACAAAAAAGAAAATAAACTAAGAACAAAATAAGGAATAATAGGTTTATAAACTGATCTAATTTTATAGTAAGAAAGTTGGGTGAAAATAAATATTTTTTTCTTTTTTTTGGTAATCGAGTGAAAATAGATTACATCTTACAGATGCATGATTATACTGTAAGAAAATAAGATTGAATATAAGTTACAATCTTACATAGGTTCTTTATTTCTTGTCACTTTTGATTTACTCCTTAAAAGAATAAAAATAGAAAAGAAAAGATAACAATTAACTAATACAATAATTTCGTTATTGAAATTAAAGTTATTTTTAAAACTAGTTGTAAATTTTAGAATTTTCTAAAAATTTACTCCTAAAATAAATTAAAAAAAAACACATTTATTTATTCCCTAATAAATATTATGAAATTAAACTTATCAATATATACTCACATATATATAAACTTATCAAGTAAATATTTTTTTCTTTCAAATATAGTGGATCAATGAAATTTTCATTTCTTTAATGTTTACCTGCTGCATTGTCGATTACAAATTTAGGAGAAGGTTTTTATTCAACTTTTCAAATTTAACGATCAATCAAATCAAATGGATGTAGGAGAACGAGCTACTTTTGCAACTTCTTTGGGAGTGAACCGAGTGGTGCAGTCCTCAAAAGTATAAGGGTTTGTTTAACCATGGGAAAGAAGTCTACCATTGATTCTTTCTTCAAAAGAAAAAGCGTTGAAAATGACATGGTTGATGCATCATTGCCTACATCTATTCCTGAGACCTCAACTCGTGAAAAACCTCCTAAACAGTCTATAATCCTTGAAACAAGCAAAATAATTATTTTGAGTGTGATCCAGGGTTGAGAAAACAAATTTGAGATTATCCAGTTGATCAACATGATGAAATTAGGCATCGTTACCTTAAAGCTGGACCATATCACCATATTCTTCAAGAGTATCCAAAATCCATCAAATCATCATCGACGTTTTTAGTCTTTGTGGTTTAAGGTTCATCCTTTTTTGTTAGAGTTTTCTCCTTTAAAAGATGTAGTATGTTGTTTGCCATGCTTTATTTTCAATAAGCCTGGAGCAAACTTTAGACCAAGGACATTCACTATTGATGGATTTAAAAATTGGAAGAAAGTGGGTGGAAAATAGTGTGCTTTAATAAATCATGTGGGAAGGGAAATCAACTCATGCCACGAAATTGCTGAAAAAAATTGTGTAAATTTAATGAAGCAAGATCAACATATTGATTTAATGTTTAAAGAGTATAAATCTCAAAAATTAAAAACAATCGATTGTGTTTGAAAGTCTCAATTGATTTGATCAGATTGCTTGTGTCTCAAGGTTGTGCTTTTAAAGGTCATGATGAGAGCAAATATTCGACCAATAGGGGCAATTTTATTGAATTTTTAAAGTTGATAGCTTCCTACAATGATAAAGTTACGGCAGTTGTGTTGGATAATGCTCCTCAAAATGCATCGTACAAATCAGCTAGGATACAAAAGGAGATTTTAAATATTATAACAAATAGAGTGAAGAAGGAAATTTGAAAAAAGATTGGTGAGGCAAAGTTTTGCTTAATAGTTAATGAATCTTGTGATGAATCTAAAAGAGACCAAATGGCTATCGTTTTAAGGTTTGTGGACAAAGCGGGATTTGTAAAAAAGCGTTTTTTTTTTTTTAATTTTTATCTTCAAAGTCAAGGCCTATCTTCAAACATGAACAAGATAATAAAAAAAATTTTAAAAAAATAAAAATAAAATAAAAAAACGTTTTTTTAAAAATCCCGTTTTGTCCACAAACCTTAAAACGATAGCCATTTGGTCTCTTTTTTAGATTCATCACGAGATTCATCAACTATTAAGCAAAACCTCGCCTCAGCAATCTCTTTTCAAGTTTCCTTCACTCTATTTGTTATAATATTTAAAATCTCCTTTTGTATCCTAGCTGATGTGTACGATGCATTTTGAGGAGCATTATCCAACACAACTGCTATAACTTTATCATTGTAGGAAGCTATCAACTTTAAAAATTCAATAAAATTGCCCCTATTGGTCGAATATTTGCTCTCATCTGACCTTTAAAAGCACAACCTTGAGACACAAGCAATTTGATCAGATCAATTGAGGTTTTCAAACACAATCGATTGTTTTCAATTTCTTGAGATGTATACTTTTTAAACATTAAATCAATATGTTGATTTTGCTTCATTAAGTTTACACAATTTTTTTCAACAACTTCGTGGCATGAGTTGATTTTCCTTCCCACATGATTTATTAAAGCACACTATTTTCCTCCGACTTTCTTCCAATTTTTAATTCCATCAATAGTGAATGTCCTTTGTCTAGAGTTTGCTCCAGGCTTATTGAAAATAAAGCATGGCAAACAAAATACTGCATCTTTTAAAGGAGAATACTCTAACAAAAAAGGATGAACCTTAAACCACGAAGACTAAAAACGTTGAGGATGATTTGATGGTTCAGATTTTGGATACTTTTGAAGAATATGCTGATATGGTCTAGCTTTAAGGCAACCACACCTAATTTCAACATGTTGATTACTTGGATAATCCCAAATTTGTCTTTTCAACCCTAATCACGTTCAAAATAATTATTTTGTTCGATTTCATGTATTACAGATTGCTTAGGACATTTTTCACGAGTTAAGGTCTCATGAATAGAAGTAGGCAATGATGCATCAACCATATCATTCTCAACACTTTTTCTTTTGAAAAAAGAATCAATGGTAGACTTCTTTCCCATGGTTAAACAAACCCTTCCACATTTGAGGACTGCACCACTCGGTTCCCTCCCAAAGAAGCTGCAGAAGTAGCTGGTTCTCCTATTTTCATTTGATTTGATTGATCGTTAAATTTGAAAAGTTGAATAAAAACCTTCTCCTAAACTTTTAATCAACAATGCAGCAGGTAAACATAAAAAAAAGGGAAAATTTCATTGATCCACTATATTTAAAAAAAAAAAAAAATTACTTGATAAGTTTATATATATAGTGACTTCTTTTTGTCTAAATTAATCTCATAATATTTATTAGGAAATAAATAAGTAAAAATTCAGATTTTTTTAGGAGTAAAATGTTTAGAAAATTCTAAAATTTACAACCAGCTTTAAAAGTAATTTCAATTTTAATAACGAATTTTTGTATTAGTTAATTGTTATCTTTTCTTTTCTATTTTTTCTTTTTTTAAGGAGTAAATCAAAAGTGGCAAGAAATAAAGAATAAGATTGTAAGTTATGTTCAATCTTATTTTCTTACAATTTGATCTTGCATCTGTAAGATTGTAACCAATTTTCACTCGATTACCCAAAAAAAAAAAAAAACCTATTTTCTCCCATCTTTCTTACTATAAAATTAGATCGGTTTATTAACCTATTTTGTTCCTAATTTCTTTTCTTTCCTATTTTCAAGATCAGAGAAAAAATATAGATAGAATTCAAACGATGAATTCAAAGTTCAGAAGAAGACTTAGAGTGAGGATGAATTCTTCCACGATTTGTTTGCTTGTGGAAGTGTTCTATTTATTATTTGATTTACAAGAAACTTGTCAAAATTCAAATATACAGAATCTTATCCAATGTTGCAGGTTTTAGAGTCTAGATATAATACAAAGTTACAAACTCTCATATTCTATTGTGTTTTGAATTGTAGGATAGAGTTTTATCTCGTTGGGCTTAAATTTAATTTGGTGTATTAAAAATATATGGTCTCACTTCAACGAATCAACCACAAATAAAAATAAATAATTAATAATAAAAAAAACAGCAAGAAACTTTCATACAATCATACTCTTACTCATACCTTTTCAGCATTTAAAAAAAAGGAGAAAGCATAAAAAATTAAAAAATAAAAAAATAAATAAAGAGAGAAAGGAAGAAAATAAACCAAAAAAGAGATTAAAAAAAAATACCTGATAAAAAAAATACCTGATTGTAGTCTTGTGGAGAAGATCTAGGAGAAAAGTTAACTTTTTGAAATTCAAGTATTCCCTTTAGTCATGTGTGAGGGAGAAAACTTTTCCTTAGTTGTGCGTGAGGGAAGATGAGATGAGAATAAAGGATGAAGAGAATAAATAGGTAGAAATTTAGGGATGATGAGTTAGTTTCCAATTAAGGGTTAATTGTTTCCTCCTTAAAAATTGGATTTTAATTATACACGTTAGATAGAAAATAAGAATGACATGTAAATCCTTCATCTTTACCTTTAACTTTGTTTCTAATATTTGGGGGGGGGGGGGAATATTGGTATTTCACATAGACAAAGAAAAAAACAAGGGAAAATTAAGGGAACTAATACAAATTTTTTATAATATCCCCCGGGGGAGGGATCCCCCTGGCCCCACTACAGTTCCGCCCCTGCTTACACCAAAGGATTAAGTCAAAGATGGACAAGGGCGTATGTTTCTGTTGTGATGTGTCTTATTCCAAGGCCCATCAGTGCCTCTACAAGCAACTTAAAATTCTCATTGTTCATGAAGAAGAAGGGATGCAACGGTAGGCAAATGCAGTAGTGTGGTGACAATGTCTTTTGATGAAGGCCAAAGTTCTCCTTGAGGACAAGATGAAACTCTAGGGGGGAAAAGTATTGTTAAGACACCATTCGTATGTTCTAGAACAGGGGTAGTTTGGGGCCATGAAATAACTCATGTGGGAGGGTCACATGGGAAGGGAGTTTGTGGGGGGTTTATATAGCGTGAAATTGGAATTAGAGAGGGAGAAAAAAATGAGATAGGTGTTTAGGGCTTGCTTGCGGCAGTGAACTGGTGTGAGTTCACTGGTTTTGTGTTAGGGAGGGCACCTTTGGGTGAGTTGTAAGGGAAATTCCCAGATTCATTTTAGTAATTCCATTCGTTTGTTCGTGTGTTAACTGCGATCCAATTTTAGTGTTTGTTCCGGTAGATTCCAGCAGTGTGGTGAGGCTAATTTGCTGGTATTCTCAGGGAAGACGACCTGAGCCGCAAGAGGTTTCAAAGGAGACAATCGGGGTCTTATCATTCACTCAAGTCTAACAATTGGCCATCAGATCCTTGGACTAGTATCTCATTCATGAGGAGTCTGGATCAACTCCACCTACCAAAAGGTGAACATGCACAGTACACCTAAGAGCCTATCACATGTCTACAAGCATTTGATAGAACCCCCCCCCCCCTTTCTTTTCTTTTCTTCTCCTTCTTCTTTGTTTTTTTCCTCCCTATTTTCTCTCTGATTAGAAGCAGAGAATGAATAATCAGATTCTCAAAAATCCTAGGTCACAATCTTCCCTTGGCAAAGTGGTTTGGACATTGTGTAACTACATGTCAGAAGCTATGTTAAAGGGAACTTCCTCAAGTGAAGAAAACTGTTACGTTTATTCGAGAGAGGAATAAAATAATCAGGAATGCTATTTTTGTCCACCCTATCCAACCAGAAGTATAATCATGCACTCACATATTTAATCAACAGAGGCCTAAACGAAGTATTTCAGTAACATACCATTTGCAAAATCCTCTCCCTGATTCTGTCGCTTAGCCAATTTGCATTCTTGACATTGAACCGCATGTCAACCTTGGTGTTGACTGCAAGCATGATATCCACAATAAGCTTCAGAAAGTAGTCAAGAAACAATAATAGAAGAAAGAGAATGAATACAACAAGGAAAACTTGATAAGGATATGCTGAGAAAGATTAAAAACAGACCTTTGTTGACATTCTGACCTCCAGGTCCACCACTTCTTGCGAAACTAACAGTGACGTGGTCTGAAGAAAAGCAATAAAGGACATATTAAGATTCACACCAAAGTAACATCACCAGAGACTGAGCTCATCGCCATAAACCTAAACAAACCAACTCAACTACCAGGGTACCACTACCAAGTAGACAACAGCATTCAAATTGCCAATTCTTCCAACTTTACATAGCAAAGTAGCTCTACCATATAAGATGCATACAAAATTTGAAAATTATCTTGAACAGCACCACATAACACACAGAAACTTTATTATTGTTGTTATTATTTTTCTTTTTAAAAACAGAAGAGGCTAAAAAAAGCATTTCAAGCCTATCCTTTAATCAATAGGTAAATAGGTTCTTCAATGAATAAATGGGATAGGATTGTGCCGAAAACAAATGACCACATGAGAAATACAACTACTTAAATGCACTTGTTCAATCGATGATTTCTTCCACTTATTCTCCACACATAATCATAGGAAAAGTAAGTCACCAAGACAAGAACATTGAATTATTCATGAAAAAATAACTTACTAGGTAATGAACCAGTCACCATCAAAACAAGTGGATCTCAAGGAGGTTCTAAACCACTTAGACAATTTCCTCTTTTACTATTATTTTTTTCTAAATAGTTTGGTAAACAAGGAATATTTAGAATAGAGTAGATCACATAGAACCACCCCCAAAAACAATGATAAGGAGCAGACAAATATATCTAACCAGGAATGTGGGTTTTAAAAGCACTGCATATGGAGTACAATAAAGGGATTAACTATCAGATTGTGAAGAAATCATGGAGATCTGATTGAGACAGAGAGGGTGGGTGGATCTATCTGGATAAAAACAACTCTAAGGAGCAACTGTTTGAATTGAATCTCTGGGCAGTTTGACTATTTGATCACTACATTTTCTTGATCTCAGGTTTCAGGTAGGGGAGGAAGGAGTTTGCAGGTTGTTGGTGTTAGTGTACAGATCATCAATGGTTGTCTCCCCTGAGCTGCAGGTCTCCGACATTAAGAAATGATAGAACACGATTTCAATGGGTTTTATGTATACAAGTAATGGGGATTAAAATAGGCATTTCAAGTTTTAAGTTAAGGGTGTCATGCTCCAGGGAGGGTTTATATTTATAAAGCTTTTGGGTGGCTGTTAATTTAGGCCTAAATGCAAGGGGGGGGGGCGTGTAATTACCATCTAGTATAAGTACAGGTCACTGGCAGAGAACTACTCCAGTATATAGCATGCCTACTTACAATTCCTCCATCATTCTTGATCCTGGAAACAAAGGGACTCTATATTTTCCAAAGGGAATGGCAAGTGGGTATAGAATCAGAATAGAAGCAGAGGAGGGGCAGAATTTTAAATGCCACCAAGAGCTAGGATAGATCTAGAAAGAAGGCAAAAAGTCATCTCCATGGCACTAGAAATAGGGTTGAGTGCCTTGTAAATGCTAGGCCATTTCAAAGGCAAAAGATATGATCCACAATGACAGAGGTTAAAAGGTTTCCAAGCTACCTACAGCCCAAGTTATCATTAAATAATGCCATTTGCAACCATCAATAATAGGATTGACACAGAACTGTAGACATACTGGAGATAAAACATTAAAAACTAATACATCCATGATCAAATGTGCAATTAGAGATGTAATGGGTCTTCCATTGTCATATTGGCATAAAACAAGAAGTTTGAAAACTAAATTCACGAATGCCTTCAGGAAAATCTGTAAGGTGTATAGATGTTAACACCTGCATACATAACATTTTTCTTGCCTTCCAAGTGATGCAGGATCTTAACTATATTATTTCCAATTATTCTGTTATTCAAGTTTCTACATCGACAGAGAGGATTAGTTCTCATTTAGTCCACCCACAAGAGTTTATTTTCTTATTTTGAAATTTTATAAATAAGATTAATATCTTAATATTCCCTAGCATCTCCCTTTTGCCAAAATTATTATTTGTCTCCCACCTTGAAAAACTGTGGGAAACCCTAGGTGCAGCAAGTTTCTGGTTTCACTAACCCGTTAAATACCCAAATCACACTTCCTTCAAATTTTTTTAGTATGCTACCATGTTCGACACCAAGAATTTGCAATATCAATGGTTATAAAAGTATTGATGCCTCTAAATGGTCTAGAAAATCCACCGGAATAAAAGATTTTATTGTTTTAGGGACTGCCTTTTTTCTGACCCAGAATTTCAAAACTGTGTATGCCTTCTAGACAGACAACAACGAGAGTGTTGGCTTTTTGCCCAACTCCAAAGAACCAAAAACTTACAAGACACTTTAACATGTTGATGATCTCTTCGGAATTTAAACAGTTGTATGATTAGCAGACAACACAAGCAAGAATTAGTTAGTAATGAAACATGACATGAATTGATAGAATCTTCAGAATGAATGGACAACACAATGACACAATAGTTTCGTGTAAAACATCTGCAGAGAGTCACTATTGATAAACATGTGACAACATATCATGAAGGTTACAGTTGATAATTAGCCAATTATCCAAAACAATGAACCGAAAACCGTTTGCAGTGAAATTGTGGTCCATAGAATTTTCTCATAAATTTTCAAATTTGATGTACATTCAAAATGAAAAACTTATTGAAGTAACTTCAGTTCAATTCCTATGTTCAGGGCACAGCCCTCCTTATGACTATTCAACAAACATATGATGTGCTTCCAATCATAGTTGGGATAGTAATATCGTAATTATATATTGAAGCAACAGAGGATTGAGGGAAGTTCTTCATGTTATCATGTTGGATGGGTAATGGGTTACAAATTTTGACAATACAATGCCTCAAGGTACCAGTCTCATAGCAGGTTGTATTGAAGTGAAAGCGTAATCGAAAAGAACAGAAGAGCTAAAGCCTAAGGAATGTACCAAGTGTAATTTTGGGGGTAGGCTCGTTGCCAGCAGAGAAAGCTCTTTCTTCCGCTTCTTGCAGACGCTGTTGAACTTGTGACAGACGGGCCGATAACTTCTTGCCGCCGTCACCAGAATCAGAAACCATGCAACGGATTCCACAGGGACGAATTGCACTGTAAGAATAGCGAAAGGTATAAACAGACTTTAGGGACGTTGTCGTCGGCAGCAATGTAAAAGTCTTTGATCTTGAGAGCGAAGAGTTCTGAAATATTTCTCTCCTAATCATATTAGCGGTGATTCTCAAGGTCGCCATGTCGCGAGAAGTAACAGCGAAACCCAGAGAAAGATTAATGGCGAGTTTATGAAGTTTAATCCCCTATTCCTCAAACCCAGTTACACACTGCTACAGCAGAGGGAAGGGGAAGGGAGGTGTTCATGACAAGTCTCCTCGAGTTTCTCTTTTCATCCACAAAAAACTTGGAAATTTTTGTGCTTTCTTAAAATTTTGAGTTTCCTTTCGTCAAATCGTAGCCAGGCTTGGCTACCACCAAGACTCTTGAGTCACAAGGCTCGGCCCGATCCCCGTAAACTCTATTTTGCCAAGGTGCGAAATATCGCTATAGTTCAGCCGATTCGCCAGCGAAATCTCGCCAAATTCGGCTGAGATTTCGTCAAAAAATCATCAGATTTCGACCCCCATTTCAGGGGTATTTTTGGTGATTTTGAGCCTAAATTTGGTGATTTTGAGCCCAAATTTAGTGCTTACCTAATTTGATGTTAATATTTGATAAATTTGAATTATTTCTTATAAATTCTTCCATTTAAATTCTTCTGCTTAAGCCATATTTAACATGTTACCTTCTGAGGCCTAAATCATTTGGACATAAATGGAATGATTCTTCCTTCACCTTGAAGATTCTTTTACAAAATCCTTCATAATTTAAATTATTTCCATAAATCATTTCATGTAGATACTCTTCTTTAACCACATTTGGCATGTTGACTTTTGAAGCCTAAATGACTAGAAAATAATTGGTAAGTTTTATTAATTAATTTTAATGATTTTGCTATAAAATGTCTTCTTAATTTGAAATTATTAAAGATTACTAGAAATTATTCTATGTAGATTCTCCTCCTAATTACATTTAGCCCATTACTTTTTGAAACTTGAATCATTGAAACAGAATTGGTAAGATTGTTCATTGATCCTAAAGATTTGTTATAAAATCGTGAGAGAAATCACCTAAAAATAGCAAAAAATAGCAAAAACTGAAGAAGCAAAATATCGATATTTTCCGATATGTCGCAAGAAATAGCCAGATATATCTCGCAGATCTTGGTTTCAGTTGTCGGTTCACCATGAACCGAAATCACCGAAATTCAGTGATATAACCTACCTTGTTTTATGCCCTTTTTCTTTTCCTTTTTTTTTTTTTTTTTGCCCAAAAGAGGCAGGGATGTAAATGGATAGTCAAAAATCTGAATTCAACTTGTATTCATATCTGTTAAAGAGCATCCAAATTCGATTTTTTTGGATTCGAATTTAGATGATCCAAGTAATAATTGGAATCAAATTCAGATATGCCAATTTTGAATCAGATATTATTCGATTTGATTAGATATCTGGCATATACCATCTGTATCCGATTAAAGCTTGATTTTTGGGAGTACATCATTATCCTTTCATTAATAATAACTAGTTACTTAAACTACTAATATATCATTACATTAATTCGGCCCACACTCAAGAATGAGTTTAAAACCCCACTCGGATTTGGATATTTTTATTCATCCAATTACTTTGACATATCCAAAATTCGATTAACTAAACAAATTCGAATTTGCTGATTTACACATGTAATAGATATTGGATTCAAATTCGAATAATGTGTTTAATAGTTGGATTCGAATCCAATCCGAATTAGATTCGTTTACATCCCTATAAATAGGAAAGAAGCAAAGCCCTCAAAACCCGAATCACCCAAGAAGTAGTGTTCTTGATCTCTGATATAATTTTCTTGATCTTTCAAATTACAATTAGACTTATCCCTGCCTCATATGTATGCATTAATTTAGATCAAGTGCGGAACTACCTAGGGCTAGGGGGCATCCCCCAAAAAATATCTAGATCAGCTCCCCTAGACATACGGTTTCTTAACGCTTTTCACCACATAATAGGTAAACTTAAGTGAATCTCATATGGACTCCATCCATATTGTGTGGTAGATAAGTGATAGGTAGTAGTATGTGCCCAGCTGACAGAAAAAGTGATCTCGACTGCACCCCATGTTAAGCGTGTCAATATGGTTAAAAACCGTTAAACCGTACCGTACCGAACCGTTTAAATCGTACCATACCGTACCATTTCAAAATTCGATACGGTATGTATCGTTACCGAATTTGGTCATTCGGTACGGTACGGTTATGGTAAACAATGTCATACCGTTGGTAAATACCGTTTACCGTACCGCTAAACCGAATACCGAATCCCGTTTTTCATACCGTATGCCGCATAACTATAACCCTAAATCCCTAATTCTAAACACTAACTTTCCTTTGTTCGTCACAATCAAAGAGAAGAACAGAGAGCAGAGGCAACGGCTGTTGAGATTGTCTTATAGCTTGTTGCGCATTTGTTTCTTTTTCTGGTTCGGTGGGCTGATTGTCACCTTGCTGGTGCCATTGGATTGCTTAGAATACTTATTTACAAGGTAATTGTTGATGAAATATTCATGAATTTGATGTTAGTTCTTATGTATATCAACATGTTTGAGCCTACTTTCCCTTGCTTGGCATCGAATTTGATGTCCTTTGGAACCTGCTTTTGATGTTTATGGTCATCTGCTGCAGGTTATGCTGATGGCTTCAAGCTTCTCCGCATCAACGAAGGAGATAACAGAGAGGTTACAGTTAACGAATGCCATTGTTAGTGTTTATGGGTTGCTGGTTATTTTCCTTCCCAAAGAGAGTCTCCTTTGGCGCTTGGTTGTGGCACTTGATGTGGTAATTCAACTCCTCTGTTCTTGGTTTGAGTTTGTGAATTTGAAAAATGGATAGATTTAATGAAATTGCTCTTTTATGGGATTTTGTAGATCATGGCAATGTTGCTCAGCTCAAGCATTTCAGCAGCTTTAGCAATTGCATATGTGGGTAACAAAGGGAATAGCCACGCTGGTTGGTTGCCTATTTGTGGTCAAGTTCCCAAGTGTTGCGACAGAGTAACTTGAGCTCTTATCGCCGGCTTCATTGCAACAGTCATTTACTTGCTGCTGCTTCTTCAATCCATCCACTGTTCTTGATCCACTTCTTGTTAATAAGTGAGAGCTTAAGCACTTATATTATATGTAGGTCTTTCTCTTCTTATCTGTTTCCAGTTGATGAAATTGTACTTCCAGTAGGTAATTTTATTTGGATTAGAAGAAGAACAGTGGGTCAGAGACAGAGTACAGAGAGTACTCAGAAAGGGAGAGTGGGGAAGGATGTTATGAATTTCTGCACTGGTTGTGGTAGTGTGGTTGTATAAGTCACTGTACGTTGATGTATACTTATTATAATTCATATCGTGTTTTTTTGCATGTTCCAAACTTGGTATGTTCCCATACAATACCATAACAAAATCGCACCGTATACTGAACCGTGCCATTTTTCCATACCGATTTCATACCGGTTTCATACCGTACCGTTTTTTAAATTACCGTTTTCATACCGTACCGTTTAAATATGGTACGGTACGGTTATGGTTTGAGGTTTTCAAATTCAATACCGTACCATACCGTACCGAATTACCGTTACCGTACCGAATCGACACCCTTACCCCATGTCCCCTCTTGAATTCTCCTTCCCCTTTCTAATGTTTAAAATTTTCCTTTTAGCTCTCTTTTCATACTCAAAATATCAATACTTGACCCTGTGATTGAAAAAATAAAATTCTTTATATGGTAATGACACCAGGAAGATAATTCATTGTGTTTTGTATAAAATATTAATATTTGGCCCACGATGTTAAATCCTGTCTCCACCCCTCTTTAGCATTATTTTTCTCATATCACACAACGACATTATTATATTTGTTTACTATTCACCAAAATACTGTTTAAGATTCCATCTTCCTGCATACCAGGGGAGTTGCAGGACACATGATCACAGCCCGAGTTGCAACCAAATTTTATCCCAAGCTTAAGGCCTGAGAATCAGCCTTCACACAGATATTAACGCCCAGCATTAAAAAAATAAAAAATAAAAAATAAAAAATCGACCCTCAGATGCATGAAAAGTTATCAATGGCAGCCTCCACCAACTCTTATAAAGGTATCTGCAACTTCTTTCCTTATAATTTCACAACAGAACTCAGATAGTAATACAAAGCTCATAAGACCTTTAAAGCTAAAGAGCTTTAGATGAGAAATACATGACTTTAGCTATTTACAGTTTAGATTCTCTTCTCTATATACCCTGTTTCAGTAAAGCCCCAAAAACAGTAGAAACAGAGCACATAGGAGGAACAAAGACGACTACTCCTCCACCTCTTTCTTTCCTCTTAAGGAGATCTGATCCTAAAAGCATGCTCTTCACCTGTGCACTTGTCTACTCTAACAATCCATCGACTCCTTTTGCCACCATTGACACCACCACCACCACCAGCACTGTTTCCTTCAACTTTGGCCATTGCAGTTAAGCGAGCCACTAGCAATCCCCCTCCAATAGGCAGCAGCTGGGTCTTTGACCCACTTCTTGGCCACCATGGTCCTTTCCCTATTGCATTGTAGCCCACAACAATTGCCTCTCCTTGCTTCACACCTGATTGTACTATTCGAAAAACTCCTTCATGATCCTCCAAATTACAATCAATGAGAACGAAATCTGCTCCTTTATAGTAATTCATTAGAAGTTTTCGAGCATCTCCAATAACAAACTCAACATAATCAGCATAGCAGCCCAAAGCATCTTCTGATGCATGAAGCTCATCTAGCCCACGAAGGATACACACAACACGGCCACCAGTCTGTTGGGCTGCTGCAACAAGAGCTAATGTGGTAGTACCAGCTGTTCCTGCACAAACCTCCACCATGAGCTGCCCACAGTTACCAGCAGCAAGAGCTGAAACAAACTCAGCTACATCTGGTTCCTTGCCTCTGTTTCCCTGAATCAAAGATCAATAACAACCCATATGAGAAATTTGGCCAAATCAAATAAAAAATAATCTGGTTAGGGCTAAAGATGTAACTGATTTGAGTTGGAGCTTTGTAACTTACCATTTTCAAGGTTCTGATGTAAGCTTGAGTAGCATTCTCTGCAGACCAACAAGTCATTTTTTTCCTTATTTCTCTCTTCTGGTTCTTCTCCAATGGGTTGAAGTGTGTCAATGCAGAACTCCTCAATTTGTTGGTCTGTTCAGGTCCTCACCCTCGTATTTAAAGGATGAAAGACCATGGCCTCGTGCAATGGAATTATGTAGAAGCAACTGGGGGAGTTTGTTATACAAATAATCAAGTCATTCCAACTGGCAGGTATTAGTCTAATGACAGAACACTTCTACAAATATATAATCACTAGACTAATCAATCCCATTAGGTCAACCTCTTGCCATGTGATCTCCATCGCATCACAGCAAAGCTTTGTTACTTGTTCTAGTGTGTTAATTGTTAAATGAGACTATCATTAATAGTAATAAGAGCTAATAATCCTTTTACATGATTTACTTAGGCATTCAAGCAAACAATTGGTGGGCATCCAAAATGGGTAAATCTAACAGGAAACATCATTGAACATGGCAAAAACAAGAAGCAAAAACAACTCCACCACTGGGGCAAAGCCTAACCCAGTGATTTGATGACATTTTTTAATCTAATATTAAGCTCCCTATACACTTCCTCAATTAGTATAATTAATTGTTAACAACCAAATCTGAATCAAGTTAATATCTTCTGTCTCCACACCATTCCCAAGATATTCATGTATTAGGTGTGGTGTCCTATACTGGACAGACCATGATATAATTTTAAAACTGAGGAACAGAAAGGCGTCAGTTTGGTAGGATTTTCTCATGACAAGCCAAACAAGCCCCACGTTCATTTATGCAGTGAAGGCAATGGATTCATTGATTCAGTAAATAGTTTTCTAAATGAAGTAAACCACCCCAAGCCGGTTGGACCATGAAAATACTTTAAACCTAAATGCCTGCCCACAAGGGCCATACATTTAGGTCAGGTGGGTGGGAAACTCTCAAAATTCCTAACCCTTGCCGTGGATATTCTTAGCTTAACCTCAATCTTAATCCCAAAACCCTGATGGGCACAAGAACCTAATAGGTAAAACCTAATCCTTACACGTATTGATTGATCATAATTATCGCATGTTAGGATAGGTTGGTCTTGATGAAAAAAGAAGGGAAATTTTCATCTGGACCCCCTAAGGTTTGGTCCAGGTCACTTTTAGTCCAAAAAAAGTCCTTCTTTGCATATGGCTCCCCTGAAGTTTCTAAAAATGACTAATTTAGGACAAATCATAATTTGATGACCAAAATACCCTTATGGTGCAATGGTCAAGATTGTATCATGTATGCCATTTCGATCTAACGGTTTATATTAAAAAGACAAATTATAATTGCAATTTTAATCTTTTTAATTTTATATTCAAAGTTCTTAAGAATTCAAATTTACAAACTTATACCCTTCATTAAAAATCAATGAAATCCCATTCCCATTACACAAAGCAGAATTAGGGTTTTGATCTGCTCCTTTTCCTGGAAGCCAGACAACTGCACACACAATGAAATAGATGTTTAGCAAGGGTATCGTTAGGCATGTACTCAGCAACAAGTAACCTCTCATCGCCATCACAACAATAAATGATCAAATTCGCAAGCCTTCGATGTCGCAACTTTCCGACGGCCCAAGCTTCATCCTAAAACCCACCGGGAAGGAAGAGAAAAGGATTAGAGTCAAGTAAAAGAGGGGAGGAAAAACACCCAAAACCTAAGGAGTAATGAAGAAACAAGACAGGATTGAGAGAAGAGAATTATAAAACCCAAATGGCAAATGAGGGAGGGATGCAATACACCAAATTGCTTGGGATGGGCCAGGCGAATTTGGGGAATTTCTTGACAGCGATCCATCGGCGATTCTGAAGACAACCCTTGTAGATTAGATTGGGGGCGTTCTCCCCACTCTCGGAAACGATAAACTCTGAGCTGAAGTTTTTGGTGGTGGCTTTAAGGTCGGAAAGTGAAAACTCGGAGAAAGAAGGAACTCCAACAACAACAAGAGTAGGGTCCGAATCACCAGCTTGAGGTGGGTACTTCAACGACATAATTTCGCTATGATGTTGTACCTTGTCTTTATCTGTTTGAGCTTTCCCTTTTAAGAGCGATAAGAGCAATGATTCACAGCAACCCATGACTTACCTATTATTCCCTCGTCACACGCTCACCTCACTTCTCAGTTTGATTGAGAAAGCTCTGGAATCATTAAGAAGAAGAAGAAAAACAAACAAGAAGAATAAGAAATCTAATTTGGTTCATTGCATATCAAAACCCTAATTGTCCCTCGCATGCTTTCTGTAATGGGAATGAGATTTCATGAGTTTCAATCAAGGTATAAGTTTGTAAATTTGAATTCTTAAGATCCTTGAATATAAAATAAAAAGATTAAAATTGCAGTTATAATTTGTCTTTTTAAATTTCCATTGCACCATAAGGGGGTATTTGGTCATTAAATTATAATTTGTCCTTAATTAGTCATTTTTAGAAACCTCAGGGGAGCCATATGCAAAGGAGGATTTTTTTTTTTGACTAAAAGTGACTTGGATCAAACCTTAGGGGGTCCAGATGAAAATTACCCATGAAAGAATGACTACTCTTATTAGTTGTAACCTCTGACGGGTTACTTTAGCCTTTTGACAATGTCTTGACCACAAAAGAAATGAAAAATCTATAGAGTCAGAGAGAATTAAATTCAAGGTCAATATTGAGGTTGAAGTAGAGTAATGTTATGTTTGATGACAAACTTAGGACCTGTTTGATAACTCGTCAGTGTTTCCCCTTTCGAAAACATCAGAAATAGTTTTGATTGTTTTTTGAAACAGAGACACTTTTCTTTAGGCATTTGATAAAACTTGCTTCTGAAAGAAAAAACACTACTAGTCTGGTTTTAGCACAGCTATTATGTTTAAAATGTTGAATTCCATAAATTTCTCTTTCTAAACTCTTTCCCTTAAAGTGAGCCCTGCCCCCAACTTTTGCTTCGAGAAACTGACGTCAAAACTATTTCTTTAAGCAAAAAATTTCATAAATTTCTATTATGTTTCAAGAATCATCTGAAAGAACAGTTTTATCTAAAAAAATTTAGGCGATTGTATTGTTTCTAAAGCAAGAAACACCAGAAACTATTTTTTTATGGTTTATCAAATGGGTCCTTAATTATGATCGAACCCTAATCCCGATTCAATGCAGGACTGCAAATCCAAGACATGGTTGGACCGGGCCGGTTTGGTTTGACATGTGAAATCAAATTCCTTGGATATGGACCATATCCATGCATCAAGAAATTATAAAGAGGACTTTTAGGATGAATAAGGGCCGAGTCTTATGCCACAAGGAGGCCAGCAGACCACGGAGAGATCTAAAGAGAGATCACGTTGCTTGAGAAACAGAGCTATTAATTTGTTGTCTCCTGGTCTGCTTCTGGATCTTGGGTTTCATTTGTTATATCTGTGGGGGGAGCTGCTGCTGGTGGTGATGATGCCGACCTGATAATTTTTTAAGCTGTGGAGCGTATGAGCATGAGAGAGGATGTGAGATGAGCTACCATTCTGGCTGGCCGGACAGAGAGGAATGGGGTTGACAAGAGCAGAGACCAACGTGTAACGTGTTGGAGGGAAGTTCTGACGAGAGAGACGTACATGTATTATGTATATGGACATCGACAAGTAATGGGGTTTAGCTTGGATTCTGGTTGGAGGATCAACTCAAGAGACAAGCCTGGAATGGATCATGGGTCAACAGTTCAAGTTGTTCGGCACAACACACACGCTTGCTTTTAAATTAGTCTATCCAATCCTCTATCACTATTGCTGTCACACGTGTCAGTGAACATGCACACACGCATGAGCTATCTATGGTAGATTGAATTTCTAATTTTTTTTTTCTTCATATCTTTTATTTATGTTTTCATATGTAGTAGTGGTTTAACATTATGGTTGGATAGAGAGAAAGTGAATGTCAAATGCCCATTATCTGAGTTTGAATCTTTTATCTTTGACGGATAAAAAACTGTGCTCTTTTCACATCTCTATGGTATTCGAGTTTACAAGAAAAATTCAATTTGAGCACATATAGTTAGCATTTTTAATGTTAAGAAGTTGCGTTCTTCCTAAGTATATTGTGAGAGATGTAAAGAAAAGCAAAATCCACTAACCCCAATGGATAGAAAATTTCAACCCTATCCATTACTACTGAGTTATTATTCTAATTTGATCTAACAAAAAAATATTATTATTATAATGAAAGAAAGTCTAATTCCATTATCATTACCATTGAATAAGGGTGTCAATACAGTACTGAAACCGTTCAACCATACCGTTTAAAATCGCACAGTACTATAACGATTCAAATTTGGAATTTGGTACGGTACGGTTATGGTTTTAGACGGTATATCGTTGGTACATAATGTATACCGTACCGAATTGCCAAATACCGAATACCGTTTTTAAGGTTAGTTTTGTAATTTTAGTTTAACCTTTAAACACTAATAGGTGAATAACCAAGGTGCTAAAGGATTATAGTTGTAATAGATGGTTCTTCCATTTCTGTAGATCTTAACCAGTTAGTCTTTAAACAACTTGTGCTAATTTGGGATTGTATTTCTATTATTTGTTTCTCCACCAAATAGGTTGCCTACTTGCCTAATAACCATTAACCTCCTACTAGCAAGAGCCAAGAAAGCATAGCGTTTCATTTGTATTTGCAATTTTCCAAGCATTTTAAGTATGAAATTTACATGGGTGTTTCGTTATATTGGAAGCCTAAATAATGTTGTCTTGTATAGGAGAGAACAGACAAACATGTAGGCAAGTTTGAATTCTAGAATAGCTAATGTTATCTCCATTTTTTGTCTCATCCATGTCCTTCAGGCTATCTTAAGAGCTGCTAATGGTTTATCATGTATTTTTTATCACCATCCGTCAAGCTGTCATGTACATAATTTTCTTCTAACAGGAGTATTCTTGTCAATTGGCATATGCATTGGATTTTCAATGTATTCATCAGTGATATTTTAAGTATGCTGAAAAAAATCTTGTATTCTATAGTTTTTATCCTCAAATTTACTATGTTTTTGAATTTTCTTTTCAGTATGTCCCAGGGTATTTTGCAAGACTAAATGATATAATAGGGAAGACATGTAGAACAATACTCAGAGATGGAAAATGAATACAATGGAAAACAAAATTGAACTATAAGAAGAGTGATGGCTATGTCTACATATTCAGTGATTGGACTCAAATATGTGCATCAAATGGCTTGAAGGTAGGTGATACCTGCACTTTTGAGCTCACTTGCAAAGGAAAGCAGAAAATCATGGAGTTCTCTTTGCATTAAATACAACCATAGAGCAAGAAAATGAATGTAAGAGAATGCATTGACATTCGTGAGTGTTATATGATTAGATTGGATATAGAATGGTGGTTGTATTAATTCAATGACAATTCAACCTCACGCTACTGGGTTGAGATATTTGAATTTTAAGTAATTTGTTGTTAGTTTTCTGTTAAGATTTGATTTTTCTCACTTGTTCTCATACAATACCGTAACAAAACTATACTGTATACCGAACCGTGTCGTTTTTCCATACCGATTTTATACCGGTTTCATACCGTACCATTTTATAAAATACGGTTTTCATACCGTACCGTATAAATATGGTACGGTACTATTATGGTTTGAGGTTTTCAAATTCAATACCGTACCATACCGTACAAAATTACCGTTACCGTACCGATTGGTCCTACAAAGATGCTTCTTATTGCAAAATATCACAATCAATACTAGCTAACACCATTTTTCCTTAATCCCTACGAAAAAAATATGCTCAAACATTTGTATTGAAAGCCCCCAAAATAATTTTCCAATTCAATTACAAGGTTCCAGGATGAAAAGATTCTCTTAATGTCAGATGGAGGAATGTCTAGGAATATTTATGTGATAGATGTTAAATTTGATCAACTTATTGGATCGGCCGTTAGATCTCTGATTGAATTGAATGGATCGAATGTGGGCTTAAAGATCAAGTTAGACTTAAATGTGCTAAGAGATGAAAGAAAAGCTAGACTGGACCAATCGTGTAGATTGGTGGACCACCTCCAATGGTACAGTCAGATTGTGGGCAACACCCATGAACCAAGAGTGTGAAAACAAAAGGGATAGGGAATTAGAAGTGTATACCCTTGGCTGGCTTTGATTAGAAATATTTATACCATCACACTTAGGGTTTAGGGTTTAAGACTTATCCTAGATCGACCATGAGGGTTCCTGTTCGATTGTCCACGTTATCATAGATGAAGAAAAGAACATAACAAGGTGGCATACAGGCACCAAACACATGACATGACGTTCATTAGATCAATTGTCTAGCTGATGCAGAATCCGGATCTTCTCTCCGTCGGGGGAGCCCCATGGCTTCCTGACCACAAAAATCAGTGAGTCCCACCGGTGAAAAAAAAATTTTTTTATTTTTTATTTTTTCCAAAAAGTGTTTTTCACCGTGGGCCCCACTGATGTTTGTGGTCAGGAAGCGTGGGGGGAGCACTTTGTGCTTCCCGTATGGGTCGCTGATCCGGACTCGCTGATGCACATACCCGATAACAGGTACACACTAAACTGGATCAAACCTCAAACTCAAAGGGTTCATACTCGAGTCATTGGCGATCAGATGTCAGCATATTTTATCCTAACAAATGTGCCTCTTTGCACCATCTCAACGATCAATGCGAGCATCCATATCAGAATGAGAACATCCACTTGACATTAATGTTTTTTTTTTTTTAATCAATTCTCATTCTCTATTGTACCTATTTCATAGAAGTAATTACAAGAATTCATTATTGGTCAAAGAAATGATAATGGTTTGGTGAATTTTGTAAAAAATAAAAGGGATAATTACTATTGACCCACTGTACTTTGATTTTATTATTATTGTATCCCCTGTACTTTTCAAAATTACTGATCCAACCTTCAACTTTGTCTATAATTACTATTGCCCCCCTACCGTTAAGTTCCGTTAATTTACCAATGATGTGGCATCTTTATATTTTCTCAAAAATCCCAAAATACCCTTTATACTTATCTCTTTACTTATTTATCATTTTGTCAAATTACAGTAGTATCCTTAATTAATTGTAGACAAAAAAATAACTATAATCCATTTTATTCTAAAAAAAAATCCACCAAATATAGAAAGAATGATTGAATAAAACTCAAATAGAAACCGAAGATGAAGGAAAATCAAATTCAACTCAAGTTGGAAACTGAATATCAACTAAAATATTTTCAAAATAAATGAAGTTTAGTGAAGGTGGGAAACCAAATTGAATTTAGATTTTGCCACATTTCTTTAATTCAAAATAAATGAAGCTTAGTGAAGGCGGGAAACCAAATCGGATTTGGATTTTGCCCATTTATTTAATTCAAAATAAATGAAGTTTAGTAAATGTGGGAAATCAAATCGAATTTGGATTTTGCCCATTTCATTAATTCAAAATAAATGAAGTTTAGGATAAAATTGACATTTAATCTAATTTTTATAAATGAGATAGCATCGTCTTTTGATTTCTTAATTTTAATGAAGGGCAAATTAAACATTACATATTCAAACTTAACGACTATTTAACACTGTTATAAGGAAGGGGGACAATAGTAATTTGATAAAGAATAGGGTTTTATTAGTAATAAAATCAAACTATAGGGGGACAACAGTAATTATTCCAAAATAAAATCATGAAATAAAAAATAAATTTGGTGTCAAAATAAAAAATTGTTAGAAAAGAGAAAAAAATATAGTTTTTACAAAATAATGTGTATTGACTATTTTACCCTCATCTTAACTATAAAATTTTAAGTAAACCTACACATAAATGAAGAGAGTAAAATTCTCACCATAATCCATAATAGCAAAAAATCTATTATAAATTTTGGAGGTTTTACTATTATTTTAAATAAAAATAAAACTAATAATAGATGACAAAACAATTTAAAATAGGGATAATTACTGTTGGCCCCATGTAGTTTGATTTTATTACTAATAAAACCATGTTCTTTATGAAATTACTGTTGCCCCTCCTTATAACGGTGTTAAGTAGCCGTTAAGTTTGAATATATAATGTTTAATTTGCTCTTCATTAAAATTAAGAAATCAAAAAGCGATATTACCCATTTATAAAAACAAGATTAAATGTCAATTTTACCCTAAATTTAATTTATTTTGAATTAATGAAATGGACAAAATTCAAATCCGATTGGTTTCCCACCTTCATTAAACTTCTTTTATTTTGAATTAAAGAATTGGGCAAAATCCAAATCCAATTTGGTTTCCCACATTCACTAAACTTCATTTATTTTGAATTAAAGAAATGAGCAAAATCCAAATCCAATTTTTGGTTTCCCACCTTTACTAAACTTCATTTATTTTGAAAATATTTTAGGTGATATTTAGTTTTCAATTTGAGTTGAATTCGATTTTCCTTTATCTTCCGTTTCTATTTGACTTTTATTTAATCATACTTTTTTTATTTGGTGTTTTTTTTTTTTATAAATAAAACAAATTATAGTTTTTTTTTCCTCCATAGTTAATTAAGGTACTACTGTAACTTGACAAAAGGGTAAATAAGTAAATAGATAAATAGAAGGATATTTTGGAGTTTTTGAGAAAATATAAAGATGCCACATCATCAGTAAACTAATGGAATTTAACGATAAGGGGCAATAGTAATTGTAGGCTAGTTAAATGTTGAATTAGTAATTTTGAAAAGTACAAGGGAATACAATAGTAATAAAATCAAAGTACAGGAGGACAATAGTAATTATCCTTTTAAAATAATAGAGAATTCTCATAATTGAGAATGATAATTTGATACCAAAAAGAGAATAATTGATCATTAGTAATAATAGCCCATTTTGTACATGAGCAACTCTGGTTTAATTCCAAACTGAAAGAATGCAAAGAGGTTGATTGCCTTGATGGGTAAGTTTTATGTATTTATAAATAAACATGACTGTTGTACTTTTATAATATTCAAATTTGAATTCAAATTTAAAAAACTTGAATTCAAAAATTGAATTAAAAAACTTGAATTCAAAATTCAAATTCAAACCATAACAGATCCGTTGTGGTCTTTCATCCCCTCAAACTCGCATTGGCAAGTGCAAGAGTTTGTCTCTGTGCTTGAAGAAAGCTTGTGATGTTAAGCTCTTAGTAAACACATCTGCAATTTGATCATCTGACCGAACAAAGTGCACTTTATGGTGTTGTTCTGAACCAAGTCTCTGACAAAATGATAGTCCACGTTGTTGTTGGTAGTGTTGTTGCTGCGGAGAAGATTGCGGTTGTTGTTGTTGTAGCTAGTGGTGTTGTGGTTTTGATTGTAGAATCGGTTGTGGTTGTGGCTGCAGAGTCTATTATTGTTGTGGCTGCATAATCGATTGTGGTTGTGGCTGCAGAGTATGTAGTGGTTGTTGCTGCAGAGTATGTAGTGGTTGTTGCTGCAGAGTATGTAGTGGTTGTTGCTGCACAGTATATAGTGGTTGTTGTTGCACAGTATGTAGTGGTTGTTGCTGCAGAGTATATAGTGGTTGTTACTGCAGAGTATATAGTGGTTGTTACTGCAGATTATGTAGTGGTTGTTACTGCAGATTATGTAGTGGTTATGGCTGCTGCAGAGTCTATTGCATAAACCAGTTATGCTCTGTTGTGGTTGTCACAGTATTGTAAAGCTTAAACGAGAAGAATAATTAAAATTGCATAAACGAGAAGAAGAATTAAACTAGGTGGCTCATACTGCGGCTGACATGGATAACCTTGATTTATAATGATCTGAGGCTGCATTGCAGCTGGTTGGAACTGTTGCTGTGAGGAAGCATGCCTACTGTTGAGGCTGCTGAAGTTGTAGATGCCCGTGGAAACCATAATTGCATCTCAAGTAGATTGTCTAGCTTTGTTCATACAAAGCCATTGAAAAGAAAACTACTGCCATTGAAAAGTTTGAAAAAAAAAAAAAAAAAAAAAAAAAAAAAAAAAACTCAAAACCTTAGCTCTATACCATGAAAAAAATGCAAAGAAAAACTCTAATTTTAATAAGTAGGTTGTTTACCTTGATGTGTAAGTTTTATGTATTTATAAATAAACATGGCTGTTGTACTTTTACAATATTCAAATTTGAATTCAAATTTAAAAAAACTTGAATTCAAAAATCAAATTCAAACCATAACAGATCCATTATGGTCTTTCATTTTGTACATGAGCAACTCTGGTTTAATTCCAAACAAATGTTCTACCTCCTCCCTGTTTAGCCAGCAAAACTTGAGCACCAGGGTGTGTCAATCAAAGCTGCACTTCTGTGGAACAATCTATTTTACTGAACTAAAACATCATTGCTTACTTGGAACCAAAATCCCATGCTTATTACCACACCATCCTTGATCATCTCATGCTAAAGTTCCCAACCTGTGAACATATCAAGATACAGTAACTCCACAAGAACATTTGGAGACGCCTAGACCCACTAAGTGAGAATACTTTATAATGAAAAAGATTTTAAAGCTTTTGAAAACATTAGAAACCCTTCAAGAGTTCAAGTTTGCTTCTTTCCTCCACCTTGGGGTTTGCGGAAGTTGCAAGCGAAGACACGCGTATCCCACTTGGCATTTTGTAATTCGTTCCTAATCAGCTTGCCTCTTTGGCATTTTAGCAAAATTCGTGGGTCATTTCCCATCTATGGCTCAGATAAATCTCTGGCCTGCCAGGTTCAAAAACTCAAAACGCAAGGAAGGGGAGGCAAATTCTAATTAAATTTAACTTCAGAAAAAAGAAAAAAGAAAAAAAAGTACGGCTGCCCTTCTTTTTAATATTGGAACCTCACCCCTCTTCGAAAAGAGACTGACAGGAAACAAGACATTTTTCACTGCAAGTACCCAATCCGCAATTTTCTGCATGTATTTCGAACGGAATATACTCAATATAATGCCAGGGCACTGCCCCCATATGCTCGGAATATGCATGGGACACCCCCCGAATGTATGCATACAATAAAGACAGTTGTTTCTATTGAGTTACAAACAATAGACAGTTCTCTACTGAACTACAACAGACGGCATCTCAATAAGAGATCACCCACCTCGAGTTCTCTCCTTCCTTCAATCTATATTAATCCTCCTGGATGACCTAGCTCCTCCATCGGAGGTGTTTGACCTGAATCCATCATTAAAACCCATCCTCTCTCTAGATTGCTGCTGTCCCGTTGTTGGAAGAGCCCACTGACCGAACGGTCTGCTGCCGCTAGTTCCTATATTTTCAAGGCAAAAGCAATCAGAAGTAAATCAGGAAACCTAAATTTCAAACAGAAAACATGGAAATAGCTCACAAGAAGGCCAAAGACAATGCATCACCTCCCTCCTCCCTCAACAGTAACTTCTAACTTCAATTATTAGCTGTGTTAGTTCAGAAGATCTATTATCAATCTCAGAAATTATTCTCTAAGCTCTTAAGAGGAATAGATTTTCAAGAATACTGTAAAAGTAAACCCACTGTTTCAACAGCTGGAGTAAAAGAAGAGCCATCCCCAACAGTTGCTGATGGAGAGTCTCTGAAATCCCAAAGTATTCCTCCAAAATAGTGAAGATCATCATTGCCTCACAAGGGCCTCAATCATCTATGTGGTTAAAGACTAACCCACGTGTAACTATTTCTTAAATGGCTTACCAGTTTTATTTGGGGTGAACTAACCCAATTAAGTTTCACATTATCACTGCAAAATCAAATTTCAAATGAAATGTTCAATGCATCAAATCTCTCAGAACAGCAGTGCATTCAAGAGGGTATAAAGCCTCGAGGTAAGCCATCACTTTGCCTGCTGACTGAAAATGGTAGATAGAGCCAACAGCAAATAAGGGTATCAACCCAAAAGCAAGGGTAAGCAAACCTATCTGAGTATCTGCAGTGTTTTTCAAATTGACATGCCTAATTGAAAAACCCTGAGAAACAAAGGATACTCAAGATAAAAAGCCAGTTTGGACTGCCTTAAGTCACGCATCTTGATGTCTCTGCTTGTGTGATAACATATAATATCATCAGACTTGACTCTTTTACCCTGTGGTTTGTGCTGATTCCTAATTTTGAATTCAGGATGGTTGTTCCATGGTGCTGAGGTTTTGAGATCAGCTAGACTCGAGCAAATTATATGGATTAAAATTTGGTGGGGTAAATACTGGTGAAAGTGGTCGAACCTGTATTTAAAATTTGTTTAAACGTGAAAGTTTATCTTCTCATGAAATGTAAATTATGAAATTTCTATTCACCATTACTATAGGGTAAAAAAGAGCAGGCAATGTGGCATCAACTTAGAAAGTCATAAGCAAGACGTATAGCTTAATGATGAGGCTCAACATAAACAACCATGACAAGACAAACACCCCCCCCCCCCCCCAAAAAAAAAAAAAAACCCCACCCACCCCAAAAAAAAATTACAGCCCCTCTAGCAAATGTTCCAAGACGAAAAAAATCTTCAAGCACACATAATTCTACCAAGTCTTTGCATCTTCTTAACACTTCAGTAGGATCTATTACTCAGACAATTTCACCCAGTATTGTACCATACTGACTCATCAACTCAATAAAAACCAACAGCATTTTGCACTCCTAATATAATGGCAACACAATACGATCACATAGTTGTATGTATCAACGTAACTATATGAAGTGAGGCTATGAGGCTATTCCAACAGGAAGCTCAGAAACATCATGCAAGAACAAATACCATAACATGCTAGGAAATCCAGATGAGCACACAGTTGATCGGATGCTAATTTCTTGGGAGAGAAATTTTAGGAGCCAAAACAAGCATTACCTATATTTGCATGCATATTGAAGCCCTCATTCCATCCAGGAATGTGAATATTAGCATTCCCTTTCCAAGATTCCTCAAAACCCGCAAGCTCATCTGAGATTTCACATTTCAACGTTCAGGTGGCTCAAGTATATCCATAATCAGTCTAGTATTAATGACTTGGATGACAGGATTATACCTTCACTCAGATTGTGCAAGGTCTGCATGGTGTCCACCTTACCATCAGGGTTAAGCTTCCTCATAACTGAATGACCCTACAGTAAACAATACAATACATTCACATTTCATCCAAATAAAAACAAAATTGCTAGACATAGAGACACGTTCCAAGAAATAAAATAAAAACTCAGAACCACCAAGAAGCACAACAAAGAGATGGAAATCATAAATGAGGGATAAAACAGAAAATATTAAGACAACCAAAAACGAATCGAAGAAAACAAGATCACAAGTACCTTTTCGTTTAGTCCTTTAGACAGCCTGTGTGACGCTTGACCCGTTCTAGTATCTGCTTGTTTGCTTTCTTCTAATATCACCTGATCCAACAGAAAATAGCATGAGGACCTAAACCAAAATTAAAAAATAATAATAACTAAAGGAAGCAGGAAATCGAAACCTAAACCAGGAAATTACTTACTCCATCACTACCAGTCCTTCTGTTTGTCGATGAAGTATAGTATGCTCCATCAACACCACCATATGTAACAGTGGAGCTCTGGAAGCTAGAAGTACGAACCTGAGGCTGCGCCCCATCGGCCCTATCATAGTGACTTCTGTATTGCATTCGTTTGCCCTTCTTCCCTGCACATAAACTAGTTAAGGCTTTCCAGAGCAAACTGCAGCAGCTGTGTAAGTTGACGATCACAAAAAACACAACAGAGACTCTCACAAAAGCAGCGTACCTTCAGCTTCATCATCTGGGTACTCGACATATGGTTCTTTACTCGACCCAGGATGTTTCTTTGAATTACCAACATTCTCCTCCGAAGCTTTCAGTTGTTCATCCTCTTCATCTACCTCCTCATCATCAGAGTTCAACTCCCTGATGACTGGCCCTTGTGATTTCCCGGCCTGAGGTGGTTCATGGTCGATAAACTCAGTGGCAGGAGGTTCTCCAAACAAGCTTCCCCTTGGACCGAACATACTGGGACCGAACATACTAGGGCCGAATATGCTGGACCCAAATCCGCTACCAAATGGGCGATTAAAGAAAGGGTCATCAAATGGATCTCTTCCACCAAAAATGCTAGGTATTAAATTCCTTTGGCCACCGAAACCTCCAAACCCAGCGAAAGGATCATTGAAATCAAGAAAATCATCTCTACCTCCTCTACCTCTCTGCATTTTTTTCAGGTTCACCTAAACCCTGAATTAAAGAAAAAAGAAAAAAACGGAAAAATGGAAGACAGATAAATCAGACTACGTCCTTGTTTGCCCAACAAACCCTTTTAATTCAAGCGATCATCTCCAAGAACCAACCCTAAAAAATAGTCCCCAAACGGTGCAAAAATAAACAACATTCATCAATTAGGCCCTACCAGGGGCTTAAAGAACACATACACAAACATAAACTGCAAGAAACCGGAATAACCATCGATCAAGAACAGGAAAGAAAACTACAAGCCAAATACAATAACAAAAACAAAAACACAACTTCTTACCAATTCCAAACGGACCTCACCGGCTGAATGGCAGATTGAATCGCATTTAGGAATGATAAAGAAGGAAAAACGATAACTTACCAACGCAAACGATTGAAAGAGAAACCCTGAACGTCGTGAATCGCTGGCTTTAGTCAATAATTCAGGGCTAAAAATACCTCCTTGGCTTCGAAAATAGACCTTGTCGGTTTATATGGACAGCGAGAGAGTGCTGTGAAGCATCGAACGTTCCAGTACGCACAAGATTGTCCGGAGATTTCCAAAATAGACTTAACACGTGTTATCACTCTATTGAGTTTCTCTCGTTAGGTGAAAAGGTTTCGAATTGTGGGCTAAGAAAAAATGTGCTTGGCCCATAAAACAAAATGTATATGTCGGCTTGTAAACTTATCGGATTCGGCTCCGACACCGGTCTCCAAAATCGGGTGTCGGAAACCCAATTAGCAAAATCAGTATCCGAATCGAACAAAAATTTAGAAAAGGTATTTGAATTTGAATAAAAAACTTTATCCAATATCCAATAATAATTCGATTCATAAACAATCACATTGATTGGTGATTGTAATTTTTTTCAACTTCCAATTTCCAATTATTAGTCTCTGTTTTAGAGAAAGTGTTTAATATTTTATTCTAACTAGATAATTTCTAATTATCAGTTTCTGAATTTGTCATCATCCATTTTTAGAGAAAAAAATGTTGAATACTTTACTCTATCTAGATAAAATTTATCCGAATATTATCCTATCCGATAAACAATTATCCGAATCCGAATCCAATTGTCAATAGACGAATACAAATATTTTTCGGTAAGAAAACTTTTGAATACGACATTCTTAAACAAATATGCCATCTATTTAAAGGCAGATTTTAGCCATCTATTTATAGGCCTACGCATATGCCACTTGAGTTTGTATACTATTACATTTAAACCCCTTAAAAATTTTTATTCTACAATTTTTACATCTCCACTATTTCAAATTATTATGTGTGAGAGATGCATTTTTATCATTAAAATATTAAAAGTAAATGATGACTCACAATTTATTGTATTATTATTAAAAGTTTCTAACTGTCCTTGTTATCTTCAATCCTGCTCGACTTTCAGGGAGAATGGAAAAAAAAAGGGGGTGAAAGTGAAGAACTGATTTGATTTTTTAATATTTTCTAAATGTTTTTTTTCTCACTTGTAAGAAGCTTCAGCAAAGATAATATATATATTTTTTAAACTAATTGTATTAAGCATAAAAGTATATTTGTGATCCAAAAATTACTCTAAATGTAATAATTTACAAATTCTGGAGGTATGTGTATAATTTGCTCCATAACGTAATATTATATTATAAAGAGATGGACCTTGAGGAGTAAGCATGTAGCAAAGTTGACGAACCCTAAGTCCTCGTAGCTAAAGGGCTAAACCGAGCTGAGAAATCTCAGACCAGGCCAGACTTGGTTCAACCCTGATGGGTTCAACCAACCGAGGAACCCAAGACTCTACTCTTGCTCACGGCATGCTCGACACACAAAGCCAAACATGTCCCCCAACCGTGAGGAATTTTGGCTCCTCTGTATGAAGGAGACTTGTAGGATTTACACTGAACAATAGATTAGAATATTCCACGAGACGTGCATCCTATAACGCATTAGACACTCATTAGACCGGACTTGGTTGGGCCTCACTTAATTTACAACCTCATTTATAGAACCAATCATAAATAGATTTGAATCATTTGATTTACCAATCATTGTTCTCACTAATCATGATGTGTTACATTCTAATAAGAATTTTGTGTAACAGATCATTATATATCCTCAGGCCACTCATCCAGACACAGTAGAACTCTTCTTTTACAATTAACTCCTATAAACATCTACAAGAATGAGAAATATTCTACCATGATTACCATCTCAAAACACCCCCTCCTCACCACCACAACTTCCTGCTTTGAGCTTGTTCCTTACAATGAGATCAGAAATTCTGTGTTACTAGTCTTGATGATGCTAGCACAAGTGTGAGGATTGACATATACAGGTCCACACTTGCAGCATGCCTCATCACTGTTTGAAAGCAGAAGCTACATGTTTGTTGATGAAATCCTTTTCCCAAAAAAAAAAAAAAACAAAAGAATTTCATGATTCAAGCAGTTAATGATTCAAGCAGGTAATGATTCTTAGAGCTCCTGGGCATCAAGATCAGGTTTTGATGGAAATTCGAGTCCCTGAAGTGCTGGCATCCGTCTTAGATCCTCTTCTGAATATGCAGGCACAAACCAGTATCTCCTGTCTGTCCCAAACACCTGATATGCAAAATCACAAATCAATGGATCTGATCTTCCAGTTTAGTAACGAAACCAAACAGTTCCTTCATAAAAGCCTATCTAGGTTAGTCAATATACTGTAGGTTCTCTACCAAAGGAAAGGGGAATACACTGCAGGTCTCGCATGTGAAACACATCACAGTGAGGTAAGGTCATTTTGACCTTACCAGACCTTGCAGTGGCAGGTATCATACATGATGTCGCTCCAAATCGATCAACTGATCAATTCACTCATAACCGATCTCCTAATGTTGAAAAACAACCATATTGTATAATGTCATTCTGTACCAGCTGTCTACCATCTTTCCCGGCAATTAATCAGGTGTTCCCTCTAAAGGGTATGTCACAAGGTAGGTTATCTTGATAGATAATGGTTGCAACAATGTTCTGTTCCAGGATCTGTTCCCGAAGGAGCCGGTTACAATCCGACATCCAACCAACCAAACTTGAAAACAAGCATTTTCTTTTTTAAACCCTGATATAGTTAAGTGAGGGAGAAGGTAACAGCCAGGAGGTTTGAACTTGAGCCAACTTGGCGAGCAGAAGCTTTAGGAGCACCACATCCCACCAACTGAACGAGGCAGTTATTTGTCAACTTTTGTCACTACTGAAAAACTAAAGCCATCAAAAGCTTGATTTTCCATCGAAGAGGGGCTCACTAGGCAATACTTACATAGTTGGCAGTGAATGCATGATTCATTCATTTTAAGCAATGAGACAAATTTGATTAGTTAACTTAGATAATTTCAAAGTTGAGACATTAAGAGGGTTTTCAAATTCAATTACTAACCAATTCGATCCAGAACCAAAAGAAAGATCTCAAAATTGTGCTAACCTGCTCAAAATTCTTTCTTCGACCAAGGTCATAGCGCCACTTAGGAGTGGTTTTCTTCTCATAAGCCTGATGACAATAAAATAACGTCATTACTTATTTGGAAAACCCAATGGTTAGAGTCCAGCTTATCCATTAGTATAATAAAAACAAAAAAAAAAAAAATGACAATACATAGATTAGGGAACATGAATGATCTTACCTCAATGGTGGTGGTATTACCAGACACCAATGACATGTGCATGATCAGAAAGCCCAAAACACTCAATGCAAAGGCCAAGTTCAGTACTGGATGAAAGAGCAACAAGAGTTCAGAAATAATCTTGGGAAGCAAGCACAAAAATAGGTTAGCATGGAGAGGGGGAGGGGCCTCTGATAGCTTACCAAATGTAAGAAAAGTTGTCGCAAGGGTTCCTGGTGTTCCAGGTATTTCCCCATCACTGAAAAATGCTATGAAATGCGGAAATAATGATAAGGTGGCCAGAGTTGTTTCAAGAAATGTATAGAACTGCAAGAGATTGAGAAAGTACATAAACATGCAGGATCCTTGCTACATGGTGAAAAATATCTAACTTTTTTCTTGGATGAATACAATTCATTAACCAAACAGAGAGAAAATAAAGGAAGGGGGGGGGGGAGGAGGGAAAGAGTACAACAAGAAAGCAAATGGTAGAGCCCTACCGAAGCCACCAAAGCTCTCAGAAAAAGCAAACAAGAAAAGAAACTAGGCACTAAAGGCCAAGACTCATGAGCCAAGACAAACTTGTTGACGAAACTAATTTTTCCTATTTTTCATCTTAATATATTTCTAGAAGACTTAAGCTCAACATTGAAGTCCTCTTCAGGATGGTGGTGTGGCTGGTGCCCTTTAGTAGATCGGTTGCTTCTCCTATGACCCTGAAGCAGAGGAGAAGGGGTACCAAAGTCAGAAGAACCCTCAGGATCAGAATTGCAGGAGGCAGCCTGCCAGGCTGAGAGGACCAGGCTAGCGAGGGGAGGAGGGGGGGGGGGGATGGCTTAATGGGCTGGGTAGGGGAAAGGGTGGGCCAAGAAGGTGGGAGATGGAAAGGGATAGGGTATATGGTGGGGGGTAGGAGTAAGGAGGAAGAGAGAGCTTGGGATGGGCTGCAAAAAGAAGGGGGAGTGATGGGGGCAGTTGCGGACCTGGGTTGGGCAAGCAAAGCAGGGGAGGGAGGTAAGTGGGAGGATTGGGGGGAGGGGTGGACCTTGGCCGAGCTGAAGACTTGCTTCGGCGTGAGAACTGGCAGTGGGTTGGGACAGGCCCAAAGAGAACGAGAGAAGAAGGGGTAGGAAGATGGGCCTACAGGGAAAAAGAAAAAAATGAGGATGAGAGAGAAGGACACGAAAGTTGAGAGAACCAGGGGGGGTGGGGCTCACAGGGAGAGGAGAGAAGGTGTAGAAACTGATAGTGCAGGTGATAGGGGCAGCAGAATAGGCACTGGAGGGAGCTGGGAAGGCAGCGGTTTAAAAAGCATTGGGAAGATCAAGGTGTGCACGGGGTAAACAGGCCACGGAGGGTCAGCAATAGGGGAGGCAGAGGTTTGCAAGGTTGCGGGGTTGCAGGATATCAACTTCTCAAACAGAATGGAGAATGGAGAAGTGATTCAGGATGGAGGGAAGGGCCATCGGCAAATCAATCTTACTTCTTGACCTTTGCAGGTGGTTTCTCTGATTCTTCCAGTGAGAGCATTGTCAAGATCAACCTTTGGAAGCAGCTAGGGGAGCAGAAGCGACTTTATGAGGAGGTCGGAGTGACTTTGCCTTATTCTGATCTCAGGAATGATGGTCGAATTGCTTACAAGCTATGCAGTGAGGAGCCTTACCGTCCAGAATTTTTTGACTAAAGGAGTAACCATCTTCTTCCTCGATAAGGATATCGAATGGGAGAAGAGACTCCGCAGAGAATTCCACACAAATACAAGCAAATGTTAACCTGTCCTTGCACAGGGTAATGATCAGAAAGAAGAGGAGTCCCTAAGGCTGAATCAGCCATACTCAGTCTTTCGGAACACCAGAAATGGAGTGGTAATCCCGGGAGAGACACACAAAGAGGGAGGGTGGAATGGTCTTCCTCGCTAAGCTCAAGGTGTTTGTACCATTGCCGAAGAAACAAAGGTTCCTTCCCCACTAACCATGGGCCGCCTTCAAGAGCCCTGCATTTATTGTTTGCATTTGAAAATTTGAAAAGAAAGAATCCGTGATCGAGGAGAAAAGACTTCAGAGGTGCAATCGGTCTCCATTTTTTTGTCAGGGATGCCTTTACAATGGAGAATGGGAGTCTTGAACCCAAGAAATGCCCCAAGAGACAGCAAGTTCAGGCGGAAGCTTGTTGTCTAGGTTACCTGTAGGGCAGAAAGCCACCTTCTGACCATCCACAAGGGTTGTGGGGGATCAGGCAGAGAGCAAGGGGATCCTGAGGAGAATGGCAGTGGGAGTTAAGGGAGGTGGCCAGAAGTGAGGGAGGACTTTTTTTTTGGGTGGGGGGGGGGGGGGGGGGAAGAGAGGTGGACAAAGGGGTGGAAGATGATGAGGGGTTCATCCTCCCATCCTCACTTGTGTTTATCAGGTTTTTCTTCACGGTTATCCATATAACTTGATTGCCAAGTAGCAAATAATTGTACGGATAACTCATCTGTAGTAGATAAAACAGCACCAACTGCAGATGTACATCACTAAATAAATGAATTAACATTCAGACAAACATACTGATACTGAAAGATCCATCAATGTTTGATCAACCAACAAATACGAGATACCATGGACCTATCCATGTTTGAACGAACCTCAGTTAAACATGCTACCGTGTACAAGAACCACAATATGAAGCTGAATAAAGCTTCCTTGGATTAAGCAATGTAGGCTAACACTGTACCAGAAAGTTAAGTATGAGACTTACCACATTCCAGGATTGCAGAACAAGGAATATAGGCCAGATAGAGGAGAATATTTGTGACTTACAACAGACAGCTCAAAATGTGTCAACTCAGGTCAAATGGTACAATCCAACCACAGCTGTCATAGTGACTAGGCAATCCAAGACAGTGGAAGGAAGAAAAGAGGAGAGAGAAGGCAACACCAACAAGGCCCCTAAGCACCTTGACAACTTTGATCCTGATAAGAGAGCGACCCTATGGAAGTTGAAGAAATTTTTGCAACCAAAAATTGCAATCATGGAAAATCCTAGTGCTACAACGAAAACCAATATTTAAGAATCTGAACACCAGAATTTCAAAGAGAACAAGATCAGAATCTCATATGTGAAAGCTGATGTAAAACTAACCAGTAGCTAGAGACACGTTAAAGAACAATGCAATCTGAAAATTGATCCAGAACAGTGCTACCACAGAATAGAATTACTAATGAGGAGAAAAATAATAACTGAATAGAGATAGTACCTAATTTACAACAATTTTTTAACTAGGAAAAAGCAATAAGCCATTATCAGAGCAGTCACCCACATTTCAGAGTAAATAAATAGCCTCTCAACTTCTATAATCAAATCATGTATAATCAAATAGCATCCCAAATTTTCTATGATGACTATTTAAATCACTCCTAATCACTCTTGACTTAAAGAAAATAAGCTTCACACAGAACTTCTGAAAACTATTTAATATCATAACCTATCTCAATCACTTGATTACTAATCCCATAGATCAATTTCAACCATTTTAGGGGACTATAAATTAGGTATGTTGCAATGAAACATCGGAAAATACAGGTCCAAATTATAATATAACTATATAATTAAAGCTTGTTTTCAGTTCATTGAACTACCCCAAGCACCTTGTGGACCTTCCAAGCTTGTGGCCTAGGTGAAATCCACATGGGATCATCGTCTTATGCAACCACACTAGTTCCACTGGCATTGGAAAAAACTAATCTTCATGTTTCAAAAATCAAAACAAGGAAGAATGCCCACCACTCAATTGACATCCATGACCAACTGCCTTGATTCGATGATCCCATTGTGATTGAACTTTTCAGAGGTCGTTCAGTGATACTTTCTGAATTCCACAAGACTAGTCCTCATGTCTCATATACCTTACTCCATTCAGTAAATATAATCTTTAGTAAAATGTAGATATGTAGATCATTTTCCAAGATGAAGATCTAAGGTTTGGCTCTCACACAAGATCTATCAGAGGACAAATACCACTATCAGACAAGCCAACAACTTCATAGTAAGACCACAGGACAACACATTTGAGGATTCTACCATTTACAACTTTGAAGTTACAAAATCAGCAAAGACACCACACAAAAAAAAATTACTTGTTCACCAACTGAGTTTAATCCTATCTTAAACCTATTGAACTGCAAAAGGCCTCCCACTCTGAAAGAAAACTTACAGAGTTTGTGGAAGCTGAAGAGAGAAGAAAATAAGACAGAAGTAAAGCTAATAAAGGAAGAGGGAAGAGAGAGATGAACAAACAAGATCACCAAGCTTTAAAAACATTCAGCAATCACCAAGTCAGATCTCATCAACATTCAATCACTTTGTTGTGTAAAGGCTTAATATTCACCAAAAGACTGCAATTTAGATGCTTGTGCTCCAAGTCAAAGTTAAATTAGGACTTCAAAACTTCTTATTTAGGTACCCTTTCTATGGGGCAGTGTGAAGTTTGATTATATATCATCGCAAAACAAGCTCATCAATGTTTT
Source organism: Hakea prostrata (assembly GCF_041222555.1). Lineage (NCBI taxonomy): Eukaryota > Viridiplantae > Streptophyta > Magnoliopsida > Proteales > Proteaceae > Hakea > Hakea prostrata. The sequence continues at coordinate 70,307,547 of NC_142600.1, read as the reverse complement.
TTTTTTTGAATGAAGAAACTATCATTACCAAAAAAACCCAAAGGGCAAGAAAGGAGAGAATGTAAAAGGGTGAAAGGAGGGGGCTGAGAACAGCCTTTAAGAGCTAGGCTGAAAAGAGAAGCTAGAACCAGGCAACAACAATGAGCCTGTTCCTTGGGGAGTAATGGGATATCTTATTTCCAGCATTCGAATTAGATACTGCAACAATTTACATATATCTGTAAATAATGGGAGAACATACTCCTGTAAAACTTATTCCCAGATACAATTAGGACAAACACAAATTCAAAAACAATAGAGTTTCCAACTTCAAAAAAATAAATTAAGTATAAGATCTAGATCATGTTCCATCTTTTCATGCAACAACAGGTTTCAAGCTTTAAAAAAATAAAAAATGCCTATAAGATTCAAGGAAAGAAATATACCAAAAAGAGAAGAAAATATTTATAATTTAGAGCCCCAACACAATTAACAACCCATACACAATGGTGGTCCATTTTCAAGACACATCTCCCACCTGAAATAAAACAGATAAGATTAAAAAATGAATAATGTTGCAAGAAAACAAAAGTTCAAACACACTTGAACAAGAAAGTAAAGGAACTCACAGACAGAACAGTGATGACAACGAGGTGGTTTCGGCTGGTTGCACTTGCGGCAGTACCGGAATCTTGGATTCTCAGGGTCAGCTAGCGCCGCTGACTGCTGTACACCTATTCCAGTGCTTCCATACTCCGAAGCTGTCAATGGATCGCTCTCCCCTCTTTCCTCATCATCCATAACAGGCCTCCAATTTGGTGGAACAGAACCTGGATCCGTTAAAACAACAGAAAAGTAGCTCCATAGTAGCATCACCAACTGCAGAACCAAATAACTGCTTACAGGTTACGACCTTTTCCACAAAACCGAAATCTTTTTATTTTGTTTAATGAAAAAACTCATTTTTTTATGTACTTCCGTTAGAACCCAAAAAAATTCCCTTCAAAATCAGTCAACGAGCACGATTAAACTGATAGAACAAAACCCCCAGTTTACCCCATTTGAGTGCTACAAATCATGTACAGAAAAAGAGAAAATGAGCTTACCAGAACATGAAACAAGATCAAGACAATAAGAGCAGTGACAGAAGTAACACCACCATCATACAAAGCAGGGCCATAAGTGGTAATAACAACAGCATAGTAAGTGACTCCGACGACGGCCAGAACCAGTAAGATCATTATGGAGCCAAGACCACGAAGGGCCGTGCAGAACTTGAAAACATTCCAAGCCATTACAGCTCCGGATCTGTACATACTGAACGGGAGAGCAACTATTCGTTCTTCTTTCTTCAGCTTTCCTTCTAAATCTTGTTAGGAAAAAAAAATTCAAATAAAGACTAAAGGGTTTTATCACCCCTTCGCTCACTTTTTGTATATCCTTCTCATCAATCTACACCTCTGCAAGTGCTTCTCCATCCCAAACCTTGATGGGTTTTGGTGTTTAATGGAGATTGTACGATCGCTTCAGCAAAATGATGGGATTGAGCATGATTAACTATTAGAAGGGGTGAAGAAGGGCAGATGAAGGGTTTGGTGTTGTTGACAAAAATCGCATTAAATTAATTAGAAATTATATGAAGTGTGAACTAAATAATCAAAAAGAAATCGTAATGACATTACGGTCGTTGCTTTTTATCCAAGTTACCAAAATTTTCTAATCTTATTTTTCTTGAATGAGAATTTCTCTTCAACCCGAATTTTTTTTTTTCTCTATAATCTGCTCTGTGGAAGAAAGTAGAGTAGTCTTACCACTGTTGGCGCCTAAGACCCAGTGTTCCTGCATCTAGAAGGTCAGCAGCTCGGCTGCTGGCGTACTAGTGCTGCTTCTCTTAGCGCGTATGGGCCGGACAGCATGAATTAGACTGGATAAGTGTTTACATTCTCTCCAACCAACTTGTCTACATCGTCCATTTATGCTTACATAAGACCGTAAAACCCCATTTAAGGAGTGAAAAAAAAAAAAAAAAAAAAAAAAAACATTTGGGACTTATATAGGGAATATGAAAAAAAATGATTTTGTAAAAAAGTTTTTGATGTAAATCCTCACTTTTTGTTGTATCTTACATTTTTCAATAAAATCTAACTTATTAAGTAAAACTTTGAATAAAGATAAAGTAGGAAAAGTAATATGTCATATATGGTTGATTTAATTTAAGAAAACTGATCTACCTACTTTTTATTATCCGAATTGAACCAAACAAATCATACTTCGAAATTTCATGAAAAAATTTATTTTCTCAAAAGTTTTTCCACCCCACTTCGGATTTAGCACACAAATGATGCATATGGGATACCAATGCTAAGTGAGAATTAAGTTACTGAGTTTTGCTGTATCGTTTTTTTGTAGGAAAATCTTGATAACAAGCAAAGATAAACATTCTATGAGGTAGAGGCTTTCATTGAGAAGTCTGTTGTTTTCTCAAATGGAGTTGGGGCAACCTTACCAAAACATGGTAAATTTCTATTATGTCATGCCTATGTGATTTACTTCGATTTTTCTAGTTGCACCCTCAAAAAATAGGCAGGGACACAACTCCATGAGGAAGCGTGTAAGTGTTACCAACAATTAGATGTTATTATGTTAATGCCACTCTTCAAATCTCACTTACTTTGTTTGAGTGTGTAGATAGGTTGGTGTGGGAGCCCTCTACAAATGGCAAAAGTTCATTGTTGAATCAACATACAATCTATCGGTGTCAAGTGGGAGAAGCAAGCAACAACAATACGTGACATCATGAAGATCACATAGATGGAAAGAATGTATCCCTACAACAACTTGGAATAGAATCTGGCCAATGGATTTCCTTCCAAAAATTGGGGTTTCTTTGGAGGATTTGCAATGAAGGCCTAACCACTGGTTCAAATTTGTGGGTAAAGAAGATTTTGGTGGCTCCTTTTATGTGGGTTCAACGTGAAACCAACGGACCATCTTATATTGGAGTACCCTTTTGCAAGGGTGACATAGCTTGACAATAGTCTCTAGCATGTTCTATTGATATCTCCTACTCTAGCTCATTGACCAGTTACTGGGACGAGGTGAGGAAAACTAATCAGGAAACATGATGATATAGGACGATAAGATCAAGCCAAGTTGGCCCTCATATACAAGACAATAACTCTTGCCAGCATTGGAGTCCTCTGCCAGTTATGTAAAAGCCAGTACTAATGCAACCCTACCATGAAGGAAGCTGCCATAGGTTAGGTTGGGTCTATTTTGAGAAACCACACAGGTGCACAAATGAAGCCTCTTGTTTCCCCTACCAATTTGCCTCATTATGTCAAAGTGAACTTATTGCAATCCAACAAGCTATGTTCAAAGTGGTTGCAAAGAAGTAGTGGTTTACAAACTGACATAGGCATCTCCCACCGCTTCATTCTGTTGACCTAGTTTTCATTATTAACAAACTATGAAAATATTTGTTTCATGCTCTTTTGAATTTATTTTATGGGTTGTCAATCATGTTGCCAAGTCTTGGCTAAGAAGGTGTAGTGGAAGGTGGCTAGCCCGAGTATACCACAATTAGAATTGTTTATTCCCCCTTGGGAAGGCATGGGAACCTCCCCTTGAGGAAGGTACGAGAACCCCCCCTTGGAAAGGTATGAGAACCTCCCCCTAGGGAAGGTATGAGAACCCCATTGGGAAGGAATGAGAACCTCCCCCTTAGGAACCACTCCGAAATGATCCAAGTCTAGGAATAAATACATCAAGTTCAGAGAACCGCGTTTGGAGAAGGCTACGGAGAAAGACTAAGTCAAAAGGGTCAGTTATAGAAATAACCGCCTAATATGCCCACATCGAAACATGGGGGAATGACTCTCAGAATAACGGCTCCATTTGGAGTCCATCAAGGGAACCACTAAGAAAAGGGAACGTACCACCTCCTAAGGAAACTCACCCCACTCTTCAATAAGTGGGCGAAATCAACAGAGAGGCCGCCTCAAGGTAACTACTATATAAACCCCACTCGTGGGATTGACAAGGTAGGAGGAATTACTCACTATTACCCCTTAAGCTCTGAGACCCTCTCTCAAAGCCTTCTATTGTACTTAGACTGACTTGAGCGTTAAAGGAGGTTCCCCAACCTACCAAGGCTCATGCTGCTTTAACTTTTTGTTGAGTTCAGGCATTACATATACATGGATCGCATTAGAGAAGCTCTTAAGAAGTCATCCTGCAACTTGGGTGACACGAAGAAGGTCGAGACGCAACATAAGGCATTCTCACTTTTTTGCGTATGGCAAAGTGGCAAAACTCCATTTCATGTCGTCATGAGTTTGTCGTAGATGATGCTATTGAATCTACATACTCCCCCTTTTAGTAAAAGTTCCCATTTACCTTAAACAAAGTTTTTATTTGTTTTATTTTTATTAGTGTACACCACAAAGTCCATTTGTTCCACATGCCATGTCAAACCCACATAAAAACCGAAAAACACTAGATGTTCTACCTTTTAAAATGACAAAAAGAAATTGGGGGGGGGGGGGGGGGGGAAATCATTCACAAATCACCAGAAATTAAACATCAGTTTATGTACCACTCCCTACAAAGTCATAGCAAAATATTTGGCTAATCGTCTTAAACTTATTTTGAGGTCCATCATTAGTTAGGCTCAGAGTGCCTTTGTCCTAGGAAGAGCCATTTCAAATAATATTTATCTTGCTCATGAGTATCTCTGTTTTCTTAAAAAATAAAAATCAACTCTAGGGCACATGGCTCTCAAACTGGATTTGTGCAAGGCCTATGATAAATTAGAAGGCACTCTGAGTCTGTGGTGTTATCTCAAAGAGGTCCAATCAGTCTCAAATGGGTGGAATGGAGCCATCCAACACTCGACATAGGTTGAGAGACTTAAATGGAGCTCAACTAACATTCAATATCACCCAACTCCCACAACAACCATCTTTACTACAAAGCCTCATCATAAATACACCAAGAGAGAAGTTGTAAACAATGTTTGTAGAGTATTCTTACCTCAACACACGATCCTCTTTGTATATTGCGCTTCGGCACCACCAAAAGAGTGAGAATCCTTCAAAATCCCAAGTTCTTCCTCTCTCCCACGTTCTCAGCCTCCTTCTAGCATAAACAATACTTTATGAGGTGAGAGAAGTCATAAAATAGGGTTTTAAACCCAAATTCCCAAAACTGCCCCGCACCTAGGTAGGGGCAGTTGATCCAGCCGTGTAATCGGCCTTATTTGACTGACCCTCTATCTCTTTCATGCGAAGGCCAATTTTGACAGGCTTCGGAGGGTAGAAAGATTACTTTAAGGACTAATCATTGATATAGTTTACCTTAACATTTGAGTCCTCTAGCATCAATTTTCAAGCATACCAAAATCTCATTTTTATGCCTTTTAGACTCTCTCTCTCTCTCTCTCTCTCTCTCTCTCTCTCTCTCTCTCTCTCTCTCTCCTCCTAAACTCCATTAGAGTGGCCGAGTCCTCTTCGTGGTTATCAACTTCCATAGGTTCAATTTTCGAACCTCCGGGCTCAACTCGAATGGTCCAAAATTGTCATCTACTCGAGCTCCGGGTTCATAGTCCTTAAACCATTGGGTTAATGGGTTAGGATTCTAGGGGATTTCACAAGTTAGTTATGCTTTATTTTTTTCCCCCATGCAAAACATTGTTGGGAACTTTCTTCTTTGCGCATTGACACATCACAATTCAAAGGCAATCATATTCATGATTGGATGACTTTTATCCACACAAAGTTTAAGGGGTGCAACGATATGGATAGAATTAACCAAATTTTGAGTGCCTTAGTTTGGTGCATTTGGAATACCATAAATACTTCTCTTTGATGGTGTTCATGCTTCGGTTATTCGCACTATGACTCACTTTTTTTTTGTGTGTGTTTGCAGATTTACAAAACCTCAACAAAGAGAAATGTGATGATAGAGGAGGTCAACCTATTACTTTAATCCCTTCAATGGAGGATGTGATGTATTTTCAGGTATCTGTGGATGGCTCTTGGGATGGGGACACGAGCAAGGGCGGTTAGAGTTGTATCTTATGGGATTAGGTTGGCATGTTGGTAGTTGCATAGTCTCTCTCTCTCTCTCTCTCTCTCTCTCCCTCTCTCTGTTTTTGTCTGTGCGAGTGCCTTCAAAGGAATGCACATTAGGGTTCTTGCACCTCTAGTTTCTGAGAAGCTTCATTGAAACTTCAAATTTGATAACGACTCAAGAATTCCACTCAATCTAGTGATCATCTCAATTCAAGGAAGTAGATTTTTTTTTTGGTTTGTACATAGGCAAGCGTCTTATTCTTTCTACATGAAGATTCGAGGGCTGCATGTTCCAGTTTTAGCTTTTCTCAGACGCAAATCTTTTGAGAAAAGAAAAGGAAAAAATCTCACAGAGTTGTGTGATGATTTGAGGTAATGAAAAACCATGGAGAAAGTTGTTTGCTTTTGTTTACATAAATAACATTATAGAATCCAAACTTGCAACATATCTTTGGTCCTTGCACCAATAATTTTGTTGGTACTCTCTCAATGTCCCTCTTGGAATATCTCTATTTACAGGGGCATATTTGTCCTTCACCTTTTAGGTGGTTCACTAGTAGTTTCTTGTGTTTTGAAGGGGCAATTCAATCCTTTCTTGCTGTATATTTAAACCTCCTTTCGGGGTTTAGGGTTTCATACGAATGTAATCTGTGGTGGAGGTGTTCTTCTCTCTCTCTCTCTCTCTCTGAGGCGATTCTCCTCTGTCTCTCTTGCTCTTTGGTTTGAGGTTTGGTGATTGGTTCCCTCTACGATTTGAAGGTGTTATTGTCTTTGATTGAGCTTCATGTTGCTCGTGGATGCGTCTGTGTTGTGCATTTTCAAGTGAGATCGTTCTATGATGTTTAGTGTTGTGAAGCCATGAGTTCTTGGTTGATCTCTTGAGGGTTCATTCTCTGAGATGTTGTAATTGTTATTGAGAGTTCCTCTGTACCCAACTTTACATTGATTTAGTTGTGCATATTATCTTGAGTCCTTTGGACTCATCCTTGGATGTAAGTCATTTGATTGAACCAAGTAAATCAGTTCCCCTTGTCTTTGATTTTATGCTTGACCCGCTGCGCATATGAGCGTTTATCCCTAATGTTCTGGCATCAGAGCAACTATTGTAAGTCATGGTTGTTGGTTGTTTGTAAGCTATATGCACTTGTCAATCTCTCTCAATTGATTATTTCTTTGTTAATTTCTTGCTTATAATGTCTCTATTATGCTCTCCATATCTTGTTTAATTTATGTTTCTAAAAAACCCCCAATTCTTGGCTACCCGATTCTATTAGGGTTTGTTAAAATGATGTTGTGATTTAGGCTTTGATTGTAAAACCTTGGTGATAAGACTCCTATTGCTTATTAATTGCATCAATTTCCCTTTTCTTGGTTTGAATTTGATCGAACCTATTTGTTATTGAGAGCTCTGATATATGGTTACCTGGAACTACCTGGAACTGTCTAGACCTAATTTAGCCTATGCTATTGGGTTGGCTTGTAGGTTTATAAGTCATCCCAGTGATGTTCATTGGACTACCCGTTTTGTGGATTTTAAAATACTTGCAAAGTTCAGTTTGTTAGAAACTTTTATATGATAATGCTTGTGGTGATAAGCTAAGTATTGTTGGATATATTGACTCTGATTTTGGTGCTGATCTTGATAACAGAAGGTCTTTATCTGGTTATGTGTTTATCATTGGTGGTAACTTGGTTATTTGGAAGTCTTCTCTTCAGCATGTGGTTGCTCTTTCTACCACTCAGGCTGAGTATATTGCCTTGTGTGAGGCTATTAAGGAAGCTCTTTAGCTTAAGGGTATCCTTAGAGAACTTGACTTTGGTGATATATGCTCTTCTATATATTGTGATTCTCAAAGTGTTATTTGTCTCTCTAAGAATAACATGTTTCATGAACGTACTAAACACATGGATGTGAGGTTTCACTTTATTAGAGATATTATCTCCAAAGGTTTAGTCAAGCTTTTAAAGATTGATACCTTTATCAATTCTGTTGATATTTTGGCCAAAGTTGTACCTATTAACAATTTCAAAATTGCTTTGAACAGGTTGAAGGTGCTGCTGTCTAGTTTCTTATTATAATTTTTTTTTGTATTTTTTGATGAGTTCTTTGTAATTTAGGTAATTATGCATAACCAAATCAGTGTTAAGATGGAGGATATTGGAATATCTCACTCAACAAGGGCATATTTGTCATTGTTGGGAAATGCCATGTCAGCATTGCCACATTAGCCTCCATTAGTTTTGATGATAACAAACACATACTAATGTCTACATTAAGTTGTGATTGTCCAGCTCATTACTAAAACAAGTGAACCTTTTCCAACTCATTAGACCAAACTCACCGGATGCTCAAGCCCAAGTCAAGCTCAAGTAATCTTGGACAAAGAATCAAGATCAAGATGAGCATCAAGATCAAAGCACTAGAAGATGGGAAATCAAGTAAAGTTCAAGATGTAGATGAATTAGGAACTTAGGATACATTCACATACACTCATATGTAATCACATTTAATTATATGCATATCATGTCACTAGATTGACCTAGGACATATTAGGAAAGTGTATGAAGTTTAGGGTTGACTAGAAAGACCAAAAAACCCAACCAAGTCCAAGTCCCAACTTGACTGGGGACTCTATGCCACAGACAGACGATCGTCTGAGCCAGATAGACGTCAATTTGGTCACAGAGTGCCAGACGGAAATTCTGCCTGGTCTTGACGTAAGCCTAACGTCTATATTTTAACGGATACAAATTGAGATGGAGCTCCGTCTGGACTAAAATTTCACTAAAATTTTCTATCCGTTGGGAGGTTGGGCCAAACAATTGAATGCCTTCTTTATAAGCCTAACCACCTCCATTTGAGAGTACCTACCTTGTCTATTAAGCATTTACTATATCACAACTCTCAAATTGGTGAACTAGCATTGATCACTTGCCTTCCAACTCCATCCAACTTTGAAGGACATTCCAAAGTTGTCAAACAAGCTCATTGGAGTCAAGCTTGGAGTTATTGAAGGCCATTGAGACTTCATTAGTGGTGCATGTGAAATCCAGCCTTATCCTAATCCTAACCCTGACCAGATCCGTTGGTGTTTGTAGGTCCGAAGATCCGGAGTAGTGGAAGAAGAGACTTGTGGGCCCTCTTAGTTGAAGATTTGGTGTATGACTCAGAGCCTATGGATATTGACAATAATGCCCCTTACTTGGATACACTGTCAGTGTTCAGTGAGAAACTGCACCTAGAAGGGGGGAAGCTTAGTTGAAGTGCGTGATGCATTTCCAATCTCGTTCCAAAGGTATTTATCTAATCTAGACTTGTTGATTGACTTGTAGGAGAAAACCCAACTCAATTTGGATCAGTCTGGCCTTCCTATTCCCTGTCTGAAGTTGCTGTTTAGGCTTGGTCGACTGACCAGTCAACCAACCAGTCGACAGCAGATTAATAAATTCGAAAATCACAAAATTCTCTACTATTTTAAGCCTACTTTATGGGAACTCGTGAATAGAAGCCTAACCTAATCATTGGCACTCCAGAGAACGAGGAGTGAGCTTCCCTAGGGCATTCCTTGAAGTTGGTGAAGGATCTTGGTCTCAATCATTGCCTCCCATCTCCATTGCTTCCTCAAGGTATATATGATTTTTCTCTCTCTCATTCTCCATTCTACTCATTTCTCTACTCTTTCTTGCTATTGAGACCATGGCTAAAGTGTTGCAACCTTGCAAACACTTGGTCATGTGTTTCCCCTTTCATTTCCATTGTTTTTCTTTCATTCTTGCTATGGTATGCTTCCAATAGAATCAATAACATTGCATTTCTATGATTCTTGTCATTCCAACTTGTCTTATTGATCTAAATTGATGTGTAGATGTATGCTAGGTCTGATTTACTATTTGTTTATGATTCTAGTATAGTTCTTATCACTTCCTTAGCTGATTCCCCATCATTCCTTGCCATTGCAACAAATTCCATTTCAATTTGGGTATTCCTAATTGGACCATTGGATCATGATAATATTCATTGTATAGTGTTCTTATACTGCTATGATCAATCCCTCCAAGTTTCGGATCAATCCGAGCCCCGGAAGATCAATTTTGGGCCAAATTCACTATTCAGCCCGTTATTGTTGGTCGTTGGTCGACTGAGTCAGTTGACCAGTCAGTCAACCAAAGGAAGACAACAACTCTATACTTGCTCGTTTCGCTCCGTTTGATCTCCAATTTGATTGTTTCCTTCTCTAATGTTGCATATATGTTGTCTAGGGTTCAAGCACTAAGTTGGGGACTATTCTAAGTGGTACTTGCTATTATTTCCGATTCGATTAAGGTAAGGACGGTTATACCCATATGACATGGACTATGTGTTTATTCAATGATGATTGACAACTTGATATGCTTAGCTTATCAATTTTATTTAGACATCATATGACTATTGTAGTTGTCTTTTAACAGTAGTAACATGTTTAATTACTCTTGTACATCATGTCTATTTAATTATTGTTATTTACATATACACTTGAATCATGCAATGTTATGATATGACTTTCAATATGATGATGTATCATGTATGTGTGATATGATGAACTGAGAATGTGATTGGATAAGTATAATTTGGGATTGAGGAATGTCCTACTGACATTTCTGTCCTTGGACATCGGAGGGAATAGTATGGGATGTTCTCCGAAGGTGTCCATCGACACTTTCCCGAATTATTGGATGACATACATAGGACTTGTCTAGATGTATGGCTAGGATGTCTTTGTCATATCAGACCCGAATCGAAAGGGTATTGAGACCAAACGACCCATGGTAGTAGTATGGTTTAATGGGCACTCAAGACCGGTAACCAACCCGTGAGAGGACATAGATCATATTATGGATACCCGAAAGGGGCCATTGTTGGTAGGGTTGCAAATAGTCAGACTTGGGCTCATAGGCGCTCGAAGATCGGTCCAGTCATATCTGTGAGAGGATGTGAGAGCTTCCCGTCTACCATTTGTGGATGACCAATGGGGTTGATGAGTCCGATGAGTAATATCCGTGACTCTAGTGTGAAGGATACCAGAAAGGATTGCTCCGAGGCGAGGAATGGACGTATCTGAATGTGACATGATATGACTAAGTAGATGACTTGCATTGGACTAGGCTTTACCGTGACATGCGCCAATATCTATACCAATGGTGATGTGAGAGAGTGGTGACCAAAACCCCAACCATGGAATTGTCCGGAGAGGGATGTAGGACCCAAGTCCCACCGGAGAACCCAAGATACCTGGATGGTTGAGGGAAGAGTGATTTGAGACATACCCAAGGAAGTATGGTGCTATGACTTAAATCATGTCTACTATAGAGACTAGCATATGTAGAGTTAGAATCATATTTGCATCATTTGCCTCATATCATTCGCATCTATGACTTGTATCATATGGTTTATGTATTATGGATTAACTGCCTTGCTAAGTTCCTTTGAATTCATTCCTTTTTGTGCAATTGTTTTGTTAGACTATCCTACAGGTTTTGAAGAGACCGATGGCATGTCCTTTGAAGCACCCTATGATGAGCCATACTACCCTCAGGGTAGTGGCTACTATGAAAATTATTGTGAGGGTACCGAAGAGGACTATGCTATGCACCAGGATTAGCCTGACACTGGTGCTGGAGCAGCTGTGCTGGACTTCGGATTTCTATAGTTATGAGGATGTACTTTATATGACTAAGGAAACATTTGTTTAATGTTACATTTTGAATTCTTCTTTTAGACAGGATTTGTAACTTAACTTTCTTTGATATACTCCTTAGATGTTGATTTTGTGACTTAACTTGAATTATCTACTTTCCGCTGCCATGTGAGGAAGTGACTTCTGATCACTCTCTCCCCCTTTTGAATTATATCTATACACTTGGTATCATCTTTATTACGCACTCTGATTATCTGTTTTATCTTATTCATGATTCTTTATTATATGTTTTTACCTTGATTATTATTGTTCACGATTGTGTTATTGCATATGTGGAAGGCATGGTTGCTCGATACTTGATCTTCGAGACTGTGGATCACATACTCGGGTATGCTCGATGGGGTACCGGCTGGGTGGATGTGACAGTGCATCTCATATCTTGAGCATTCATTCCTCATTGCATCACATTCACACAAGGGGTAAAATTGTCATTCCCCTTGTTAGGTAATATCCTTCACTTCCTCAAATTGTATTGATTGTTCAATTCTAGTCTAGGTTGATTAGAATTGGTAGGGTGCTCTTGCCCTACTTAGAACAAAGATTGTAAAAGGTGCTTTTGTTCTATTAAACATAGATTGTAAAGGGTTTGATCTCTACCCATTGTATTGAAAGAGAATCACTTGTGGAATACTCTTTTGAGGCCAAGAGTGGAGTGGACGTAGACTTGTAAAATCGAACCACTATAAAATACCTGTCTTGTGGATTGATTGCATTTCTTAATTATCATTGAATTCTACAATTTACTTTGTATTTGCAATTAAACCAAAAAATTAGGCAAGTCCTTTAGTTGCAACCTATTCAACCCCCCTCTAGGTTGCCTTAATAGTCCTCCTTTTAGGCGGTTTACTAGTGGTTTCTTGTGTTTTGAAGGGGCAATTCAGTCCTTTCTTTGTTATTATTCAAACTTCCTTTTACGATTTAGGGTTTTATACGAATGTAATCTACATTGGGGTGTTCTCTCTCTCTCTCTCTCTCTCTCTCGAGGTGCGATTCTCCTCTATCTCTCTTGCTCTTGGTTTGAGGTTTGGTGGTTGGTTCCCTTTTGATTTGAAGGTGTTCTTGTCTTTGGTTGAGCTTCGTGCTGCTCATGGATGCGTTTGTGTTGTGCATTTCCAGGTGATCATTCTATGGTGTTTGGTGTTGTAAAGCCATAAGTTCTTGGTTGATCTCTTAAGGATTCCTTCGTTGTGATGTTGTAATTGTTATTTAAGAGTTTTCCTTTGTACCTAACTTTACATTGATTTAGTTGCGCATATTATTTTGAGTCTTCTAGACTCATCCTTAGATGTCAGTAATTTGACCGAGCCAAGCTAGTTGGTGCCTCTTATCTTTGATTCTATGCTTGTACGCTGCGCATATGAGGAGTAGAGAAAATGCAATGAGGTGTTATGAGTTTTTGTTTTGAGTAGTTGCTTTGGTTGAAGCAGTATAAACACATTTCAATGTTATCCCTCTCTCATGGCTTCTTTCTCAATCTCAATTCACGTCAATGCAGGATTGCGAGCCTTCACAAAAATCAGGTAAGCTAGCTTATGTCTTTTTCCTGCTATTTCTTTTTCTTCCCCTCTCCACTATTGGATAGATGCTTAAAATCTATTGGTAAAGGCTATAGTTATATTCATAGTGCGAGTTTTTGGTGAAGTTCATCGTTTCGCCATTTGTGTAAACAAGAGAAACAACGAATTTTGCCGAAATATCGGACAAAATTTGCCCTCTAAGTTGTCAGTTCTATTAGTTTCAAATTCATAATAAGGGTAGATGCTGAATTGCATCTAGGGATATGCAGAAAAATCAAATGGTGGAGATTTAAAGTTTGATTTGGATTTTCAAAAAAGTGCAATAATTACTAATGAGATAAAGTCAAAAGGATTTAAAATGAAATAGCCAGCGGGTCCCACTAGTTACCTACACCACTTCCCACTTCCCACCCCGGTAAAAGCCACTCTAAAATGACGTATACAGTAGATGTGATGTGAAGTAGATTTAAAAAATATTATAATATTTCGTGCCGATTTTTTGTGCCGATTTTTTGTCTTTCTTGTTTTCGCCCACCACCGAAACCAGCAAATTTCGGCGAAATGTTGCACTATGGTTATATTCTCTGTATGTTCTACTTTTATGTTGTTTTGTAATTGGTTTTGGTTGGTGTTGACTGATATTGTATTCTTGCAAATTGCAATAATCTTACCCACTTTGTTCGGTAGAAGAGTGAGAGATTTTAATGCTGTGCCCAGTCCTATAGATACCATGGGGCAACAAAATGAAGGTGGTCAGTGCATTTTCCTACAAAGTTCTGTTTGTATCATGTTCCTGATAAACTCCACAAAATAATTGATTAGGCATACACACCTCAGTTTGTCTCTGTTGGCCCCTTTCTCACCATGGAAAGGAAAACCTAAGAGCAGTGGAAGCACATATATGGCAGTATCTATGTTCATTTGATAGAAGACCTGATAAAGCCTTGCCAGAATATGTCGAAGCCATGAAACAGATAGAAGAAGGAACATTCCAATGTCATCCAGAAATCATCAGTGCGAGTAATGAAGATGCTAGTTTATGAGTGTTTTATATATCTTTGAATTTTTCCTCAGAAATTTGCAACTTGAGGTGAGTGATTGAGGAGATCCTGTCTCTAGTAACCTCTTGGTTGTCAAATGCCATAAAATGTGATTTTATACTACTTGAAAATCATTGCCCTTGTTTGTTCTCGGGTATTTAGACAAGTTAAACCAAGGAGGACTCCATTCTCTCTGTCAAAATTATTTGCTTTTCCTTTTCAAGTATGGACTATGGTGCCGAAGGAGGATCAAGTTTTGAGAAAGAATTCTAAATGCTCCTACGTAAAGCAGTTGCGTGATTTTGTTTACATTGCTCTTCTTCATCCTCATGTGCATTGTGGGGTTCATTGGCATGCATGTGAGGCAAATTTCAACATGCTGTGGACAACAATTTCAGTTATTGCAGCAGCTTTGATGCTTGTTCTTGGATTGTTGCAAACCATATTCTCTATCATTCGATCCATATCTGCTACATAAATAAATCTATTGCTGAATGGGTTGCTTGAGTAGCTAAACCTTGGCTTTGGGTGTTGGAATGATTCAATTTATGGATTGTGGTAACAGAAAGAAATTGAATGCATGATCTAATTATTCTTGCAGAGTCAATCACTGAACAAATGCCTTTTGCCAAGTGCGGCAACTAGCCCCAAGACGGATTTCTTTAATATCCCAGGTTTGGACTTCGGATCATCTGGAATGTGCATTTCAGGGATAAAGAACATCACTGAGTTTAGATATAGAATGGATTATAATGCTTTTTGCATGAGGTGTGAATCATTTTTTATAGGTGTACTGGATAAGAGATCTGGCAAATTTCATTTGTGAGGATGCATATGCTTTGTCCACACCATCTGAAATGTTGGTCTCTTGTGCTGGATCATCGATATTGCTCCAACTACTTCTCTATCGTAGATCACCTTTGTACTGGATTAGGTGTGTTTCTGACTTGTGCTTGTTAAGCTATAAGTTTTCTCATTCTGGTTCTCCGATTCTTGTGGTTTTCCTTAATTTATCTTAAATCTAACTAACCGATTCTGGTAAATTGATATTTTTCTTCTGCGTTATTCAATTTAAATTCAATCAAAACTTTGGTCATATGATCTTTTATTCTGTTTTATTTGTTCTATTTGGATCTCGTATTTTTCTGCTGCAATGCTGGATTTCTTCGTTGTTTTCTGTGACCTAATTTTAGGAGTAGTTAAATGATATCAGTCACAAGGTGGAAGGCTCAGCTAGGGATTTAGTAAATTGAAATCTGGGGCTGAGTTGACCATCAGCGACCATAGGTGATATTGCAATTCAACTAGTTTTTCCCTCTCAATCTTACCCTGAGATAGGATGGTTACTGCAACTCAGCTGTCTTAGTTCTCCCTTGTCTCTCCTGTTTGTTGAGCTGTGAACACTTCACAAGCAAAGAGTTCCTAGAGTAGAGAACCCTGCTGTTGAGTAATGGCAGTGAGGTTCTACAACATCATTCTAAGAGTTAAAAAGTCTGCGTTTGGTTCTGTAATTTCCTGGAATCAGCTTCAAAATCATGTTTCTAAAGAATCATGATTCCGTAAAATTAGGTTATGTGGGAACATATTCATAAAAAAAGAAAATTGTTTGTTCTCCCGATTCTGACAAGTGAATCTATCTAAAAAATTATTTGGTTACCTTGATTCTGGAGTGGATTCAACGTGAATCACTTGAAAAAAGTGTTAGATTACCTTGATTCTATGGGTGGATTCAACCTGAATCACTTGAAAAACCATGTGGTTTATTGTGTGAGTGGATTCAACTTGATTATTAGATTATACTTTCTTACACCTTAAAAAGATGTCATTAAACGAATATAAAAATTCAGCTGGCTAAAGTTGAAACAACTACTTTCAAGCTAATAGGATGAAAAACAATAACAAGACTAATAGATTTAGAGTCAAAAAGGGGATTGCCCACTTCTTTCATTCATTAAAATTTGGGAGTCATGCTTCAATATCTCAGAAAATGTGAGTTCTTTCATTTTGATTACTTTTGTTGAGAATTGAGTAGCTTTGGTGCTCATGTAATTGGGTTTCTATTTTTTAGAGAAGAATCCTTGGTGTTGGTGCTCAGGTCAATGTTAGTGGTTGTTTGGGGTACAAGTTTATGGAGTCACTTTGAAGTTCTAAAGTTTCCTATTTAGTTGCTTTATGTTTTCAGATTAGTTTCCATTTTCTAGTTCTTTCCTTTTCTAGACTGATTTTCTAAGAAGTCTAGTTTCCCCCCATTTTTGTAACTTAGTTTCTATTTTAGAAGGAGATTGTTTATCTTCCAAGTATGTACTTCTGAAGGCTTTGATTATAAATACAAGAAGCATGTGATTCTAGTGAGCTTGTCTAGAATCACAGGGAATTCCCGCTCTTTGCTAGTTCTGTTTTCTCTTTCTTCTTCCATTGTTTCTCCTATAATTGTTATGACTAATTTGATTCTAAGTGTGTGATTCCTAACATGGTATCAAAGCAGGTTTAATTAGCCTAAGGATTGCTTATTCACTCTCAATTTTTGACCAATTTTTTTTCCTAAGTTTTTTCCTTCTACCTAGTGTGCAACCCACCTATTACTGTTATGTCCATTTAATTAAGATCATTCTTTGCCAAATTTATGACATGATTTTTATCTATCTAATATTGCTACTAAAGAGCCAAAGGACGAAGGTTGTTTCTGTCATTATTTGTTTAGTTTGTGATCTGTTGAGGTGCATGATCCTAGGAAAATTTTCTTCATTTTTATGAGGATTGATTGCATCTCTAGGAGGTCTTCCTCTTTGTCCAATGAAGTATGAATCTTGTCCATAATCTACATCTTCAATTACTCTTTTTTGGGGGGAGCTTCTTTTCTTGCAAATTGCTATTGTGATTTTTTTTTTTTTTTGACCTCTTACTACTGGTCGTGTCATTACTGTTATTGCTACGATGTTTTGCATATACTTCAATTTTTCTCTTAATGGCTATTTTTTGGATCTACGGGACATAGTACTAGTTATTGGCTCTTCTTCGAGTATTGGTTGGTACTTCCCTTATTTCTAAGTGGTTTACTATTATTGCCACTACTTCGTTTCAATTGGCACCAGAATTTTCTACTATAATAATTGGAAGTTCTTGTACTTGAATTCATCAAATAACATGGTTCCTTTTAAGTACCCAAGTAGTTTCTCAGTATTGATTTTGAGATATTGGTAATTTACTGTCATTATTTGTCCACGTGTAATGCTACACATGAGGGGGAGATTGGAGACTTATTCTATATCTACTCAAGATTTGTTGAAGAATATTATTTGTAAAGATCTTTGTTATTTTATGATGATATTTTACAGTAACACGTTGACTGACTTATCTACTTGTTCTACAATAATCTATACTATATTTTACGTTCCTACTTGGTTTGTAGTAACCTATACTACCTTTAGCTCCTTCTTGGTATGTAGTAACCTATACTAACTTACTTACTTGGCCGTAGTAATCTATATTGTCTTTTACCTACCTATCTAGTCCATAATAACCAATACTAAACTAAAAATACTGAACCGATAAATAACTAATTGAGCCATTCGTCTTCTTCACATCATCTTCAAAATGCTGTAATATACGGAAATATCTGAAGAGAAAGAAGCAATTACTTCATTTCATTGTGCATAGTCAAGATCAACTCTCATAAACAAGTTTCTTCATTCAGTCATTCACAACAAGGGTTTTTTACCCTTACTTTTATCGACCAATCGATATTACTTAGGCAAAGATCAACACTCCATAAAAAACAATCGATGGTTCAACCAAAAGATTAATATAATCTCCACGAAGCTTCTTTATTCTTCTTGTTCTTCTTCTTCAACAATTTTGACTCAGCATAAAAAAAACACAGATCCGAAACATGTAGATCGCAGTAGGAACTAGAGTCAAGGTACGGTGCTTAGATTGCTGAGATTTGTAGTTTACAAATCTTAGATTGTAGAAGAAAAAAGAAACCGAAAAACAAGTCTTGAACTTGCAAATTTGAATAGAGTTTCAAAGAAAACTCAACAAACTCAAAGCTAGAAAACATAGTCTTAGAAATAGAGCTCGACTTGATTAATGATCACACGGTGACCTGTAACTAACAAACTAGCTAGAAAATTAAAAGAAGGTTGCAATAAAGCAGGGTTAGTTGTCTTCTTTTTGCAACACCAAAATCAGGAGACATACTAGAACTTCCAAGAGAACTCTGTAAACTGAGAGCCTAAGTGCCAAAACTTTTTTTATTCTTTCTTCCCTGCTCTTTTTCTTTGTGAAATCTTCACGGGAACCCTTAGTTCAATGATTAGTTTATAATCTTCATTGAACTAGGGTTCTGTTCTTCAAATTGGAAACCTAAATGTCTCTCAAATCGGGAATTGAAAAGGAGCACCCAAGGAATCATATTAATGCTCTAATAACATGTTAGAATTTCAACATTTGTAATCAGCATAGGGATTGAAAGGAAATTCAGGAAGAAATAGAGGAAGAATAGAAGAAGACTAAAGAAGAACAAGAAGAAGAGAAGAGGGAGAGAGCTTGTATGTTTGTCTTTTGGCTCCCCCCCTGGTATTTTATTTTATAATGTAAAATCAAGTTTTAGTTTAGGAAAGTTTCCTAAACTTTTCCTAAACTAAGTTATATAAAAAAGGAAAAGTAAATATTGTATAGAATCTCTCAAATTTTCTAAAAAGGACACTATCCTATGGAGATTATTTTCTAACCAAGCAATAAGAAAAATAGAAAGTAACTAAATAAGAAACTTGAAAACATCAAAATGACTTCATGAACTTACACACCAAGCAACCACTAACTTTGACTTGTGCACCAGTAACAAAGATTCTTCTCTAAAAAATATAAACTCAATTACTTGAGCGCCAAGGTTGTTCAATTTTCAACACTCCCCCTCAAGCCTCAAGCTGGAATATGCACAAAAAACCTCTAGCTTAGACAATAAGAATAAACTTGAAAAACAACACAAATCTTGAACAGTGTAGCAATAGTAGACACTGATAAACATTGATAGATCTTCACCTAGAAGACAACCAACATCAACTTAAAAAAAAAACTTTAATTCTTTATGTCGAATGAACCATCCAACAATGAAAACAATCGGCGATATTGAGGACAAACAAAATCCATAAGCATAGCAACATCAAAGGCACTATCCAAATAATGTTTGTAGTAGGGAGGAATATCCTCACTAACAGATAAAAATTGTAGCTCCAACGTCCATACGTAATCTCTTGCAAGAAGACAAAGTAATAGGCAAAGGTATGTGTAGGAAAAAGGCAGTAGGGAGTTGCTGCTCCTTGCTGGTTCGATTTTCTCTCTTCTTCCACTTATTCTTCTTTTTTTTCTCCTATAACTATTGTGATTGATTTGATTCTATTGAGTGTGTGAGTACTAACAACTTCACATATGCATAGGACCATATTCATTTGATTCCATGTCTATTTTTCTAATCATCCCATTCTTGTAGCCTTTGGTGAGTCCGGTGGCTCCTTGGATAAACTTTGTACTTGGGTTTCTTCATTGAACATGAAAACTCACTCATCTTTGTCAACCCCAAGTTGACACTAGAGAGAGTTTTATTTTTTTTTTTTTAGTGGGGGGGGGGGGGGGGGTGTTGAATCATGCATCTCAAAACTTTTCTTTCAATCTAGCAACCCTTTGTTAATTGCTAGTCAAGATTGGTGTGGGTAATCCTGTAATTATCAATCATTACACACAAACACATATGTTTGACACCACATTGTAAGTCTCACCACTTTGCAATACAAAACTCCAATACATGCAATAGAAAGGAAAGTAGCCACACAACACCAAATTTATGTGGTAAGACCAAATTGCCTGCAACCACGAAGTAATATTCTACCTAGGAGTAGCTTTGGAGTCAAAAGGCTTTAAACTTAGTAGATTGAAGACATAATATTTAGTTTGTAACTTTAGTCATGATCGGGTAGATGATGGGGTGGTGATACTTGACAATAAAGAGATTCCTTAGAGTGATTGTTTTAGGTACCTAGGTTCAATCATAAGTAAAAAGGTGATTTAGAGGATGAGGTTTCCCAAAGAATTAAAATAGGGTGGATGAAGTGGAGAGGTGCGTCTAGGGTCTTATGTGATTGGTGTTTTCCATTAAAGCTTGAGGGAAAATTTTATAGGACCGTTGTTCAACCAGCTATGATGTACGGTGCAGAGTGTTGGGCTGTTTAAACAGAATCATATAGATAAACTCAGTGTAGCAGAAATGAGGATGCTAAGATGGATAAGTGGCAAAACTAGGATGGATAAGATAAGAAATGATCATATTAGAGTTGGTTTGGGAGTTGCTCCCATAAGTGATAAACTTCGAGAAAGTCGTTTGAGGTGGCACGACCACGTTCAATGAAGACCTATAAATGCCCCTATACGGAGAAGTGATATAATCCATATTAAAGGAACTAGAAGAGCTAAGGGTAGACCTAAGAGAACCTTAGGAGAAGTGGTGAGAAAGGATATGTATAGCTTAGGCCTTGTATCTAGCATGGCCTCGAACAGAACTGATTGGAGGGCAAGAATCCATGTAGCCGACCCCATTTAGTTGGGACAAGGCTTGTTGTTGTTGATTTTGTGTGTCATTCAAACGTTTTATTTGCAACAACAGTTCAGGAAATCCTATCCGTGCTTCAATTTGAGATGCAACTCAAACAAGGGCAACAACCCAACCCCTAAACAAGCCCAATAACCCCAAGTTGTTAGGTTTACATTAGATTAGAAATATCTTATTCCCCCAATTACATTAATGTTCTAGGTCTTTTAACATTTCTAATGTGTACTGATGGGAAAAGGACCCCCCTATAATTGGGTCCCAAAATCCAAATGGCTAATTCAACTTGACCGAATGCCCCCAAGGGTATTTTGGTAATTTTCAGCCCCTTTTAAGGGCTCAATAGGGGTCTGGATAAATTTGCCTTGATCCAAGGGTCATGGATCTACTTTTGATTTTGTGTTTGAGTTAGTAGTTTGAAAGTTACTTGAGAGTTTAAGTTGTGTTGAGTTAGTTAGTTAGTTTGTTTGTTAGTTAGTTAGTTTGTTTTGTTTTTTTTTTGATACAAAAAATAAAAGTAAAAACTTATTACAAGTTGAGTGGGTTGTTTAAGTTGTCCCAAACCCTAGGACTCTCAATCCCTAATGTCATTGCAGCTAGCTTGCAAGATATCTTAAATAGATAATTTTGTCCAAGAGAGTCGATTGAGACCTCTTCTATATTAGTTGCTAAAAACAGTAGGTCGGAGGTTGATTCTAGTGGCCAAGGTTTGTGAGGGACGGGTAAAAAATCCTGAATATGCTCCCGGTTGTCCAAATTGAGTCAATCCGGCCAAAGTGCATAGTGAAGAGTCGACTTCAATCTATTCGCCAAACCTTTAGCCATAGCCGCAACAAAATCATGCTAGTATATATACCATTCCAACAGTAGAACACATGCCCTTGGTAGGTTATTCCTCAACAACCTCCAACTTCCTACGTCGAGTGATGCACCACACTTGCACAAAACGATATTGTGAGATGCAATGGCACAATTGTTTGAAGTGTGGAGTAAAGATCATCACTATTTTCCACCATTAAGTTTACAGAAAATGGAACATCTTGGTGTCCAGGGAGACGTAGGTGTAAGTCACAACACCATAAGTTTATGTAATTGAAAACCTTAATAGGATTGCGCTGGTTCTTCTTGAAGCGCTGGTCCTTCTTGAAGATTATATCGCATTATGAATCTGCCAAATGCTATAGCAAGTGATGATTATCATAGAGACAAGCTGCCTTAACATAGCTTTATCACATCATGAATTATAGAACAAGTCCAAGAAGAATTCAAGAATACTAGAAAATGGCAGCATTTCTATTCTTAATCCTAGCAGTCCCGTTGCCCATATAAGATGCCAACTTGATTCACCGCTACTACCACAAAGCACACAACAATCCGAATTTGAATTCCATCTGGTGAGAATCGCATTAGCTGGGATCCTTGCATGGAGAAGATGCCAAAAGAAATTTATAAATTTGGGGTGAATATTAAGCTTCCATAAGAACAACCACCATCTTTTATATAAATTAGGATGTGGAGAGGTAAGAGAGTTAGTCAGCATTTCATGATAAGCTAACTTCGTAGTCAGGTGATAGGTCATTTAATTGCATTAATATTATATCAAATCCTTTATATTTTAATGAGACTAATTGGTTGTTTTATTTGGATATGGACATATTATAGCATTCGGATATCAAATCTATAAAAAGAATGGTTAGAACCATATTGGCACATTTTTAAATCAAATCAAAGAATCACACCCAAATTAAGATGGAGGATTTGATTATGTCCAACGCTAGAGGTTTGATCTTGCCCAAATCGAAGGATTTTCGTAAAAGTCTTAATTCAGCAAGCAAATATTCGCTCTCTTGCGATCGACATCTAAGGAAGAAGCTGAATTGGAAAGTGACTAATTGGAATCCATTGCATAGGCAAAGATGAAGAAAGGAAACAACGAATTGGGAAGAATTGCATTGCTAAAGCGAACGATGGAAATACAGATTTGGAAAGAATGCGAGAATGGCGGGAATCCTCTATAAGAAGGAACACATTTTCGGAGATTGAAGAACACACACAAGCTACGCAAGAGGAAGCCACGGTTCGGGAAGAACGGCAAATGTTTCTATTTCATTTCTTTGTTTTCTTTTCCATGTCTAGCTAATTCAGCTTCGATCAAGATTAATGGAAGTTTGATTTTCACCAATGTGAGACTTTGAATTATCGGTTCTTAATTCTCGGTACGTCTATATTTATTATGTTATTGTATTAATCCTTAGACAAGAGGCCGTTGTTTATGATTAATACAAACCGACAATCTATATAAGTGACAAATAGCACTCGAATGGGTAACAAGCCCTGGAGAGTTGCTATGAGAATGTATATCCTAGTTTAATAAACAAGGCTTCGGGTATGACTAGGGATTGGGCTTCAATTAATGCGATTAATAGACAAACAAAGGACAGATCCGAAGGTTATGTTTATTAATTAGGGAATAACCAAAGGCGATCCGAGGTTATCAATAAAGTAGGGAAAGATTGGTTGTTGAGGGACCCCAAGACCAACCAACACCGAAATTAAAGTTTTATTTTTAAGTCAAGATCAATTGAGAGAATCAATTCGAGTTGAATCTTGATCGAAAGTTTTATTATTCTAATTTTCTTGTTAACTCCGCATTCGTTTATTTTTATTTAATTTGTTGTTCAAAACTCCTCAATTTTTATCAAAGAATAAATCTTCACCAATCTCTGTGGATTCGACCCTACTCACTACTAATACAAATTCAGTTGAGATAAGGATTATCTTTGGTGGATTCGACAACCATCATCAGGCGACGAGCAGAGGAGAAGCTTAACCTCCAAGAATCCGGTTCAAAGTTTAGCATGACATTATTAATAGCAGAAGAAGTCAGGGAGTAGAAAGTAAGGGAAATTTTAGAAGCAAAACGATATCTTGTTTTGACTACATCTGCCAGTCTCACCCCATGGGGAGCAAAATGCATATTAAAATCGCCTACCAAGTGATCAGATTTATTTCTCACCAAGGGATCAAACCAAAAGAAAGGGGTCTTCCCCATTACCCATAGTTTTAATAGTCAACTTCCTTAAACAAGGTAGAACAACTGGTAGGCTATTCCAAACAAGCCAGATTTTCTTTTGCACTTTAGGATCAAAATAGAAGTTTGGTGAAAATATTTGGCTTTGAAGCACTGTGCCCAAATGGAGTAGTGCTCCGTTAAGAGCCTCCATCCTTGTTTGAGGGGTAGAGCTTTATTCATAAATTCCATTTTTTTGAAGCCTAGGCCCCCAAGAGACTTAGGTAAACAATAACTAGGGCTGCAACAGGGCTGGGCTGGGCTTTTGCAATCCCAGGCCCAGGCCTATATATTCTAATCCAAGCCCATTCCCGCTCTGACTCTAATTCAGGGCCAAGGATTATTGTCCTCGACCCTAAGCCCTATAGGGCCAAGACAAGCCCATTCCTACCCTGGTTGGCCCTGTCCCTGGCCCTAATTGGCCCTGTCCCTAGCCCTAATTGGCCCTGTCCCTAGCTTGATTGGCCTTATCCTTAGACCTAGCCCTGATTGGCCCTATCCCTAGTTCCTGATTGGCCCTGTCCCTAGCCTTGATTGACCCTATCCTTGTCCTTGTTCCTAATTCATTGAGATCAAGCATCAGGGACAAAATTAGGACCAGGATTAGAGCTAGAATTAGGGCCAAAATCAGGGTAAAGGTTGGGACATGTGTGAATCCCACCTAACCCTAACCTGGACACCCTATTTGTTTTTGATGAAGAAGTGACTTGATTGATGTTTGACCATGAAATTGGACCTTGAGTTCAGTGTTGATATCTTTGGAAGGTCCTAGGAAGTCAGGTCAGACCTCTCCCTTAGTGTAGATCCGAAGACCCGAAGTGAAGGAAGAAGACATTGTGGGCCATCTCAGTGGAAGACATGGTGTTTGAATCAAAACCCATGGAAATTGATGATGGAGTTCCCTATTTGGAAACTTTTTCTGATTTGGAGAAGAAGTTGCATCTTGGTGTTGAAGAGCTTGGTTCATGGACTTGAGGCCTAGTTGGACATGTTTTGGAAGGTCCCTCAATGCTAGGTAAGTCACTTGTTGAGTTGGGAGAAGCCCCATTGAAAATTTTGAGGTTTAGAGCTTGAAATCCCTGAGTTTGGGCTTGCTGTCAACCTGGGTCGATTAGCCTGGGTCGATTAGGCTAAGCTACCCAACTTAGCTGCCCAGTGACAGGGGCTTATGTGTAAAACTTTATTTTTAGGGTTTTTGATGCTCTATTTATTAGAACTTCATGGATTTCAGCCCCATTATGTTCCTAAGCCTATGGAGAATGTGGGAAGCCTCTCTCAAGCCTTCTCATTGGAGTTGTGGAAGATCCTCATCAATTTCTCAAAGCTTTTTGGTGAATCTTCTTCCTTATGGTTGGTATTCACACCTACTCTCACTGATCTACTCTCTTATTGAATTCTTCTATTCTCTTTAATTGAGAGGATGATCTAATGTCATTCCCATGATTGATCCTCCAATCCTTGCTATTCTAGAGTGGATCTCCATACACTCTATAGCTTTGTCAATCTCTAGATGATGATTTCGAAGGAAAATTAAGTGTGATCTTCATGATTTATTAACCATTCTAGGTTTTGATTTCCAAAGCATGCTAGATTCATTCCCACGATTATTATTGACTATGATCTATAGTTCTTTTCTCTCTAGAGTGAATTCTCATTTTCTCTTTAGCGTAGAATTCACAGATTAATTTCGGTAAAAACCTAGTTTTTGATTAATTTAGAATTCCACTCTTTTGATCATTGTTGATGCCTAATCTATGCTAGATAGTCTTAGACTACTATTCTAGAGTTCCCTTAAAATTTTGGAGTGTTTCGAATCCCGAAAGTAGAGTTTCGGATTAAAATTGGAGATTCTGCCCATACAGTAGTACACTAGGGTCGATTGCCTAGGTTGATTACCCTAAGCTAACCAGCCAACTTGCCCACAGAGTCAGTGACAACAAATTTTCCTGTTTTGACTCTATTTTGACTCTAGTCTTTTGGATTTGTTTCTTATGGTCTATACATGTTTGTTTAAGCTTGTTTAGGTGAATTTGGATTTGTTCTTTGATCTCTCACTTGAAGGTTATAGATTTGGAAGTCGAGGTGAGTACGTTCACTCACAATAGGTTCTTTGTTGTTTTACTTTCTTAACATCGTATTACTTCTATAACTACAATAGCATGTTCATATTGAGATTTACATATTAGGATTGATTATTGAATGATGTTGAATGTGATTTGAACTATGATGTGGTATGTATGGAATCATGATATGATGTGAATGCCTAGGTTGTAGTTGTGAAATGAGGAATGCCCTTTTGGCGTTTCTGCCTTTGGACACCAGTGGAGGTGGTATGGGATACTTTCCTATGGTGCCTTTGGTGCTTTCCCTAACTACTGGTTGGCATACCTAGGATTGGTCTAGAAGTGTTTGGCTAGGGAAACCCCTATCATATTTGACCCTATTCGGTAAGAGAATTGAGACTGAGTGACCCATGGTAGCAATGGGGATTCATGGGCATTCAAGACTAATCAACCCATGAGAGGACATGAGAGCTTCCCATTTACTATTTGTGGATGACCAATAGGGTTAAGAATCTACGTAGCCGAGAAGGAGACGGTGACACTAGTGGGAAAGGTACCGGAAAGGATCGCGGGAAGTGAGGAATGGATGTATCTAACCCTAAGTAGATGTGACTCAGTAAATGACTTGCATTGGGCCAAGATTAACCCTGTACATGCGCCAATACTCAGACCAATGGTCATGTGAGAGAGTGGTGACCTAAACCCTAGCCATGGAATGTTCGGGAAGGATGCACGGTCCAATTACCAATGGAAAACCCAAGATACTGGGAAGGTTGAGGGAGAGTGATTTGAGACCTACCCAGAGGAGTATGGTGCTATGACTTAAAGTGTGTTTGCTAATAGAGACCAACATATATAGAGTTAGAAGCATACTTGCATTTATTGTTTCATATCATAGCATTTATGTTTGCCTTGGATTGTGTGTGAAGATGTTTATTGTGATTGGACTACCTGCTAAGTTCTTTTTGAGCTTACCCTTTTGGGGGACATGTTTTTAGATGGTTTTGTAGGATCCAAGGAGAACCCATGCTACGGTACGGAGGACCCTTCCTTACTTGGTTCAGCTTCGGAAGTCGATGGAGAAGGTCATGACCAATGGTGTGACCAATACTCAGGTTTGGGCTGCATTGATGACTCCTATTGATGGTAGCTGGCATCGTCTTATTCGCCGATGGGATCGTGAGCTAGATGTTGATCTAAAGTTACAAGAGCACAATTCTAAGGTGAAGAAGATGAAGAATGAAGAAAAAGAAGAGCCAATGGAAGATGTTGATTAGTTTACTCTTATTTCTTCTAGACTTTTATTTTAATTGTGACAGCTTTAGACTTTGTTTTAGATTTCGATCTACCTTTTGCGTTTGTTTGTGAGGTATATTTCCGTTATACTCCACAGTTATCTTTTGATTAGTATCTTTTTATCCGCACTTTGATGTTCTTTTTTGATCATTGTGAGATTCTTTCTTGAATTTTATTATTAAAATTACTTGAATATAATGATTTGTTCTTGCTTTTGATAATGTTATTGTGCTAAGTGGATATGATCGTTCCTAAACTTGATATTCGGGGCTGTGGATCACACCTCCGGATATTCCAGATAGGGTACCGGCTGGAGGGATGTGACAATAGGCCCAGTGGACAAAGAGTAATCCCAAGCTCGCCCTTGGCCCTAGTCAAGGCCAGAATATTTGCCATAACCCACCCTCAGGGCCAAAACTCTTGTACCCAAGCCTCAGGGCCGTCAAGGCCAAACTTGCACCCCTAACAACAACTATCCCAAGAAATAAGAGTGAGAATCTTTCCATTACAAGGTTTACCTAACAAGAAACATTGACAAATCAAATCCATGGACTTGTAGACGTTTTTGGGGAACAAGACGTACTACATGTGATAGAGAGGCACCACTTGCAACACAAATTGAACCAAAATAGTTCTCCCTACAAAAGAGAGGGAGTGTGTTTCCAATCAGCTAGTTTAGACTTCATCTTGTTCAGAACTAGAACATAGGCTATTAGATCTAGGTTGCCTAGGGAACAAGGGGCTACCCAGATAGTTAGAAGACTTATTCATTTCCTTTATGCCTAGACAACTCAAAATTTTTTCCTTTGTTGAGTGGGGTGTATTTTTGCTGAAAAAAGCTTCACTCTTATCCATATTGATCACCTGTCTAGTAATATTTTCAAAAATATCTAGCATAATTTTGATCACATAGACATCATCTAATGAAGCATGACAAAAAATGAAGGTATCATCATAAAAAAAAAGGTGGGTGATTTTTGGAGCCAACCTGGCAATTTTAATGCCTTGAAAGGCTCCTTCAGCCCTAAATGCCCCCTAGGAGTCTAGATAGGATCTCCATAATGAGTAAAAATAGAGATGGGCTTAAATGGCAACCTTGTCTCAAACCTCTATTTCTAGAAAACCAAGAATAAGGGGAGCCATTAAGATTAATTGAGAAGGAAGTAGAGGAAATCAAGCATTCAAAAAGAGCATAGAATTTGGATTCAAGACCTATGCATTTCAACACTTTTAAAAGCACACACCATTCAACTCTGCCACAGGCTTTTGACATATCCCATTTGAGAGCAACAAAACCTTTGTTTGGCCCTAGATCTTTTCATGAAGTAAAAGATTTCATAAGCCAACATAATATTATCACTTATTTGTCTCCCAGGCACAAAAGCAACTTGGAAAGGGGTTATAAAATTTTGCAAATAAGGTTTAATGTTTAACACCAAGAGTTTTGCAAGAATTTTGTAGGATACATTACAAAGACTAATGGGCCTATAATAGAAACCAAAGGGGCTTTCCTTGTTTTAGGAATAAGACATAGAAGACTATGATTGGTTCTAGGGGGAGAACAACATTGTTAAAGAAATTAGTGACAAACTGTACAATTGGTAACCAGCAATACCAGGGGCCTTTGAGGCCCCAGTAGAGAACACAGATTGATGAATCTCCTCCAAACTAGGGCATGAAGAGAAATTAGAGTTGGCTACTATGGATGCAATAGGTGGAAACAACATATCAATAAGAGGGGGGGGGGGGTCCTTGGATTACTAGAGGTATAGAGATCTTGCATAAAAAGAGCAAAACAATTAGCTATACCTGTAGGGTCAGTAATGAACTCATTACCATCTCTAATAAATTCAATTTTTCTTTGTTTTAGAAGAATTTTGGAAGCTTTATAATAAAACCTCATGTTCCTATCCCCATCCAAAATATATTGAAGTCTGGATTTCTGAAACCAGGAAGATTCTTGGGCATCATAAACCCATTGTAACCAATTCAACTTTTGATGGTACAGATTCCAGTCAGGGGATGGGCAATTTTCAAGGGCAGACAACTCCAATTCAAGTCTTTCACACAAGGTGTTCAAATTACCAAATTTGGCAGCATTTCATCCATGAAGGAGATTAAAGAGAGAAGCTAATTTGGAGGTGAACCCTTCAACTCCCAAACCAACCCAGGCCTTACCAACATCAATAGAAACATTAGGGTGAACTTGCCAAGCAAGTTGATAATGGAACAGTTTCCTTACCAAAGCAAAAGAGTAGCAAGCATTAAGAAAAAGAGGAGAGTGGTCAGACCCAATTGCCGGCAAAATAGATAATTTTAGATTAGGGAAGCATGCAAGAAGCTCCGGTGTGGCAAAAGCTTTATCAAGAGTTTCTATGGTAAGGTGGGGGGGGGGGTTTCTTGTGATTGGACCAAGTGTGCTGGGGACCCTCCTTGGCAATTTCGGATAGATGAAAATCATAGATAATATTGTTCAATTGAGGGAGAGCCGGCGATGGTTTATACACACCCCACACTTATCATTTGGGAAGATTAGTTCATTAATATCACCACACAAGATAAAGGGTCAGTAAGCGAGGAGAGCTTGGTAGCAAGTTCAATCCAAACTAGTTTACAAAGGGACTATTGAGGAGGCGCATAGATAAAGATAATAACCATTTGAACTAGTTTACAAAGGGAATTATTGAGTTAGTTAGTTGTGGATAAGGTAATATTCCTTATTCAAAGGGTTTTTTTTTTATCTTTATAGTTTGTTTTTATTTGGAAGTGTAGCTTGAGTCCCTAGTAAAATGTCTTTACAAGATTCCAATTCTAGGGTTGTGGTTTTGTAGTAAATTGATTCGGTTTTGAATGTTTTGGTCAAGAGTTTGGATCCTTATCTCTTAGTGATTCCCAACCCCAATCAAAGTCTTCTATTTTAGGCTATAAATAACTTCTTATTGCATTGTAATATTAAGTTTTGATGATTAATAAAATTAATTGAGTTGAGGACCGGGGTCTCCTTGTTGGGTACATAGGCCTTGATTGAGTGTTTTGTTCAAAGTTCTTCATCTTCTTCAACAATCTAGCAATCTTCAAGTGATCATCAAAGCCTTCAAGCCTTCAGTAAAGCATTCAATTAAGTAAGAGAAATCCCCAACCCATTCCCAGCAGCTTTCACTCCTTGTCTGCAGCCCCTCCTTTCCTTGCTTGTGCACCCCCCTCCCCTTTGCTGTTGTACCTTAACAGCAGCATTTCCCAAACGCTACGACCACCCCTGCGCCCTACCCCTAAACCCCACAACTCCCCTAGCCCCTACTCTAGTAGCCGCAACCTCCCCTTTCCTCACCTTCCTCCCAGAAATACAATAACCTAGTCCCATTAGGAAACCCCATCTGCCAGGCACTTTCCAGCCCCATTCGCCTCCAATTGGATTGCAGGAAAACCCTAGTTTCAGGCCCCTACCATTATTTTCTACAAGTCAGTCCTGTTTCCCTAAGTTAGGGAAACCTGCTCCTCATCTTCCTCCTTGAGATTTTGCAGAAATTATAAAATTCCAGAAATCTGATTTGTATCAAATTCCATCAATTAGATCCCATTCTAGTTGAGAGGATAGCAATAGAAGTCAGCTTGGTTCAGCAGAACCAGCAAGGAATATCCTTCCACTTAGCGCAAACCCTAAATTGGCCCAAATTTCAAAATTCAAATATGGAATTCAGTCCTCAGTAGAATTCAGATCCGAATCTCATCTTCAGCAGGCCATAAAGTACCTTAGAAACCCTAAAACCCTCTCCCCTTTGTTGGAATTTCATGGGCAAACCCTAAGTCTAGGGAAATTACCAATTTACCCCTTAGCCTAGACCTGGTTTACATCAGTACTCTTTCCATGTTGCCTGTGCTATGTATGTTTTCCCAGTTTATTTTGATTTAACATGAGAGAAAATTATTGTGGATAGAAAAGAATGCAAAAACTCAAGTTTTTGGGTTTGTGGAACTAAGGCTGTGTTTGGATGGTTTTTCTTTTTGATTTTTACTTATTTTTCGAAAATCAGTAGTGACAACCATTTTCGCTAAAAACACAAAAACTGTATGGACCGGAAACCCTCTGGTGACTACCTAAACTACAAATGATTTTTATAATATTTTAAAAGAATGGTGTAAATATTATTTCTTCACCCGTCTTTCTTTTCTTGAAAATAATCCTGGTTTCAGTCATCAATTAAACTGGAAACTACTTTACTAGTGCTCAAAGAAACCATCAGTGAAAGAATAAGTCTTCTTCAATTGTAAAATTATTAAAAGGGTAAATATCAATATAGTATAGTTTTGGCCAATTCATACAAAAATTTCAAAATGCAGAAGAGGAAAAACTCCTAGCTAGTCTCTGCTCAAAGAGTGATAATGAGTAGTAGCATATCAGTGCTTACCACCACCGCCAAGTTTGGGGCCCTTGGGTACGTTGCTCTTCATTTGGGATTCCTATGATTTGGTAATCTCTGCTTTCTTGGGCCTTCTTCTCATCCTTATTAATCTTGATCCTTTCCTTGATTTCATGAAGAGAGCAGCCTCTCTGGCACGCATTTCTGGCTTCTCTATTCCTTTTCTTTTGGATTACCTCCACAGTTGCACCAACGATCGACCTTGAATAAGGTCTGCTGCACTTCAGATTTGTAAAGAGGAAAACCTGAGAATCATAACGAACTAATCTAACAACCTTGCCATGATATAACTTGGATCCGTTGAAATGACAGAGCTCAGTCTTGAGAACCATTGTTGTTGTGTTCATCCTCCGTTCCTAACAACTGTTCAGAAACCTTACGAGCAAAAGCCATCTTCTTTCTTCACCCTTTACCTTGTTCGTGGTATTGAGGAATGATGGAAGAAGAGAGAAGAAAAGTAATCTTATAAAACTTTGCACATTTACAATTTTATCATTATATTATCACGTGGGTTTTAAGCCCCTCCGTAAAAAGAACTGAAAACCGAAAATAAAAAACCCTTAGCAATTTTCAATTTTCAATTTTTTCAGGCCTTTTTAAATAGAAATAGCTTCTGTAAATGGCACCAAACAGAGTCTAAAATGATTTTTTGGGTAACAATCAAAAAGAAAAGCCATGCCAGAGACAACCTAAGTGAACAAGCTTTGTGGACGTATGTTCATATTCATAAATGAAGCATTGGACATGATGCGTCCAAAATTTGCTCAGCCCTTAGATCACGTAAGAATGACATGCAAAACAATTGTCAGATGTGGCCTGACCGTGGGGGTTGAGAGTCCACCTCCGATGGCTAAGTCAGTTGATGAACTGATCACAAAGGCTCTAACTAGATGCAGAGCAAAAGTAAGAATACGATAATTGGGAATATGATTTAGATACCTTATTCGTATGTTAGTGATGTCTTATATAGAGTTTACCTTTGAATCCATTCGTTGAACTCGTACATGCCTTCTTCTGGTGACCGTCAGATCTAGACAGTTAGACCCGTTAGTGGGGTAATGGATAACTTCCTTTGATCCCACGATCTTGATGCTATGGTCGTGGCCGTTATCCCAGCTGGCACGATTGTTTATCTTGCGAGTGTTGATAACCGTCACTTTGATCAGTTAGTTATAGGTCCCAGGAATCTCGGACTCGTGCATGCTTGTTGATAGCGTTAGGTTTCTTCCTGTGCACGCCATCTCTGAACCTGGTTTGATCAGGCATGAATCGATCGGTTCGTGCCCAACCGAGTTCAAGGGTTGAACCATGGGCGGACCCGGTTGAACGATATTTTTCCGTATCACGACCTTTGCTAGATGTGCTTCACAAAATATTGAACGTCTTAAATAAAAGAAATTTTAAGCCAAGGTTCTTGGTGTATGCTTTTTGCTGATGATTTTGTCTTGATAGATGAGACACAAGTAGGGGTTAAAATCAAGTTACAATAATGGGGAGCAACTTTGGAATCAAAAGGCTTTAAACTAAGTAGAATGAAGATGGGATATCTTGTATGCAATTTTGACCGTGATTGGATGGATGACGAGGTTGTGAAACTTGATGAGAAAGAGATTCCACAAGGCGATCTAATAAGAACCCAAGTCAAATGGAAAATATAGTATCAAAACCAGGAAATTAACCAACACATCTAGCATTAATGGCGCTAGTCACCCCCACAACATAATGCTGCCCCAAAATCACTCAAATAACAATTGATAACCTCTCCCAATTTTTCCCTATTTATTACCCCTCAACTAACACTAACACTCTCTCTCTCTCCTCCACATGGAGTCGTCCTAGGGCTTTAACTGTCACATCCACCTAGCCGGTATCGGATCCACCCAAATATCTAAGGGAGTGATCCATAGTCAAAAGTTTAGGTTCATTGTAAAATCACAAACCAATCCATGTAGTAACTTAATTTGGAGCAAAAGCGTAATAAATCCAATAGTTAAACATAATCAATCACAAGGATAACTTCCTGAAAGAGTATCAAAACTGGGAAATAACAATCAAAACTGGAAAGAAAGTCAAACCGAATCTTTTACATCACGTTAAAGTCCTCTCTAAAAGTTTCGATATTATCTAACCAAACAGACAAAAATGGAAACTATCCCTATTAGAGCCACCACGCTCTCAAATGTGATCTCTCGATGCTCAGAAGGGTTGGACTCTATTGGAGCAGTCCAAACACGAGCATGAATCTCTGTGTCTCTCAGTGTCCTCTCTCGTCAGTTTGTCATACTATTCCATTGGCGTCAAACTCTCAAGGAAAATGGTTGCCTCATAACTTGCAAAGCAATCTAAAAAATGATTCCACAAGGGATGAGTTCTGCAGAACACAGCAAGGCAATCAACAACATTTCCACATATTTAAAACATGAGAAAATAAATGATAATAAAATGTTGTGCAATGCAATACAATAATGCGCCTATATCTCTAACCATAAAAGTCTCCAACTAGGTAGATACGCATTAAGGTATGCCACCAGTCTCCTTTGGGTAGTCTCACATAGACCCTAATGGCTTCGACTGAATTAGGCGTCACGACCAAGGTATAGGGATATCAGTCTACTCATTGACCATGACTGGGGATTAGGGCCACACTTTCTCATCACGACCATTGCTACGGGAATTGGCGCATGTCAGGGAAATACCTAGCCCAATGCAAAGTCATCTACTTAATCATGTCGTTCTAGGTTTAGATACCTTCCTCATGGCACTGACCAACTCAGTCCAATATCCTTACCTATCTAGGATTGACGTAGCCTATGCCTTTAACCAGCTCAGACTACGCTTCCCCTTAACCTCATTGATCATCCACACATGATGGGGGGGGGGGGGGTAAGCTCTCGTGTCCTCTCATGGGTTAGTTACTGGTCTTAAACACCCATGAGCCCAAGCCCAACCCTACCATATGCAACCCTATCAATGAATGGCCCCCACTATACTGCTGTGTCCTCTCACGGGTTGGTTACCAGTCTTGGGCACCCACCAACCCAATACCGCTTCCATGGGTCACTCGGCCTAAATACCCATGCCTATAGGGTAGTGACATGATGGGGTTTTACCTAACTAATGCAAGTAGACACCCTGGATATGCCTCATAAACTATATGGCCATTTTGAGGTTTTGAGAGCGATGGTCAAGCCACAATCCCAGCAACGGTCAAGCCACAATCCCAGGTCAAGTCCATGCAACATTTGGTTATCCCACACTTAATTCTTAGCACAACATGATCAACAAATTAAAGACAAAACATGATTCTAGATAATTTTAGATGCATTTAAGTATAAAAGAAACGTGTTGAAATTGTATAATTCACATAATGGACATTCAATCATAAATCATGCCTTAAACATATGCATACATGGTTGAATTCCCTCACCTGATAAGTAGAGTTTAACCTTTTCATGGATTACCCAACGACGGCCTAACACGTCTCAAAATATCTTAGATAAATCATGGTTTAGGTTAGAAATACATTAGAGAATCAACTATGAAAACCAAGTTCTAATACCTAGACAATGGGGGGGGGTAGCTTGGGGTGGTTGATTGTTTGGGCAACCCTACCAATTCTGACTCTGGTCAAAATAGGTGTGGTCACCTGGGGCGATCACCTCAGGGGACCCCTATCAAGTGAGCAAATAGCAACCTGACGGATCTTCATCGGCTTCGTTTTCTTGCTTCTCACGAATTCTAGATCACCTATATGTTTGTTTGACCACATAAAAAAATAAAAAAAAACCCTAGATTTGAAATCTAATGACAAATTAGAAAGATCACCGATTAGATATTCTTACAGATCTTCCTGTGAAGGAAAATTCAGCATGTGGGGTTTTCTTGATCGAATCGATCTTCCCTCATTAATCTCCTTCATCGAAAATATCAGAAGAGATGAAGGTAGAAATACAAGAAAATCTTACCTTCAACTTCAAAGAAAATATTACGAATCACTATTCCGATCAGATACACATCTTTCTTTTTATCCAAAATAACTTCTTTGACACGTTCTGGAGTTCTCTAATGGCTGGGCAATAAAATAATATGCTTTGGGGTGAAAATGACATTAAGTAGGGATTCACAAATCTAAAAACCCAAAATTTCCCCTTTTTCACTTGCAGACACCGGGGGTGGGCGCCTGGGGCGACTCCATCCAATCAACCCTACTCCAGAATTCCACAGGGAGGGGTCTCTTACGGTGGTTTACTTGTGGCACTTTCACATCACTTTGCACACCTTACTAAATGGTCTTACCTGGATTTGGGGACCTTCCAAATGCGTCATCCGTGAGTTCTTGAACCATCTTCCCAATTCATCATTGTTCACATCAAATCTCCTTCCAAAACTCCGCAAAATACTAGATTCTTCATCATCACCATCCATTGGTTCTAGTTCCAATCCAATGGTCTCTTCCTGGATGACCCACAACTACCTTCTACTGGCATTCCAGGTTCTTGGACCTACAAAATGGGCTCCGGGTTAGGATCTTAGGGATTTCACACTTACACTACTAGCCCCTTGAAATTCACCTTGTCCTCAAGGTGAAGGGAAATCTAGAGCTTGGTTTTCATATGTTTGCCGCATAACCATGCTGACTATGTGACCAATCCGTGGAAAGCTATTGGGAAAAACTGTAGGCATATTAGAGACCAATTTGTGATTTGGACCAGCAACAAAGTGCTCCGTTCTTTCTATAGGCTTGCTTGAGGTTGCTCGAGGTAAGCAAACTCAATTCCTAGGATCCAACCCACTAAATCATCTGTAGTTACATTTGCATTTGACTCAGTGGCACCCTCCTCTCCCTTTGCTCTTATATTAAACTGCAGTACCTTGAGGAAATAATTGTCATTAGGTAACTCGAAAGGGTTAAAATACACTAGTCGCGTGTCCTCTGAAATTTCTACCTCGACACTTGCATTGGGACTTGTCTGAACAAGGAGAAATGGTAAAGGGACACCGCCAACAACAGTATTTCTAGACACATATAATCCCTCATCTTGCCGTACTGGATTCTGAAAACCTATGAGTAATTCTCTGAGTTCACAAACCGGCAATCTTCTTTTTAATTTTGTTACTCAATCTGGCAAGTTCAACTGTTAACTTCTTGATATCATCAATAAGAGTGCAACACAGACCTTGCCACTGTACCTTTTGTTCTCCAGAGATAAAATCCATAACTATGAGAAACACATAAACAACATATGGTGCCAAGCAAAGACAACCCTTTCAGATTCAACAGACTATCGTAACTTCTATGTGACATTCTCCAGCACCACCTACCAAAACCATCCTTTTCGAACTCGCTTTATTTGGATAATCATCCTAGGAAGACGTTCGATGATGTTCCTTCTTATTTTGCCCCAAGCACCAACAAAGAAGAAGAAATGGTGTGAAGCAGATGCCTTGACGTTTTTGAAAAACAATAGCATCTCTGCCGAAATGAAATATGTAGCCATTGGACTAGAAA